>NC_052626.1:20140574-20445053 GCF_016161935.1 Mauremys reevesii | reverse complement strand
ATTTAGAACAAATAATCCTAAAAAGGGGAAACAGTCAGTTTATCTTTGTAATAAGTTGTACAAATTAAGTTTTGACCCTTTAGTGGTCAGCTGTTTCAGGATTATTTATCCCTTAAAAAGTGTTTATCTACTTGAGATGCTTGCTATTGAGATTGAGACCATTCAAGCCATTAACAAAAAAAGTGATTATAGACAGGGATACTGATGTCTTCATCTGAGAAAAACAAAAACCAGGAATGATAAAATAGCATATCAGATCCATTCAGTGAAAGGCTTTTTTAAAAAATTACCCAATTTACATAAGAAAAAGCTCTATTAAAAATGACTGGCATGTTGACTCTGAAACTTTTTTCAAAGCATTCTAAATCTCTAAATCTATAGTAGGCAGCTGATAGTCTAACTGAACCAGCATCCTTGCAGGAGTTCTGAGTTAACTGAATGACAGACTCCAGCGCTTGTGCCCCCAATATCTGTAGCCACAAGGGAGTTTCTTAAATATGAATGTATGTAACTTTTTCTTTTGATCACATGGAACAGCAGGTTTGGAACTCCTGTTGCCAGATACTGAGTTACTTCCCTAAGCTGAACAATGCTTATTTTTTACCACCTAGTTTGAACTATGAAGCACCACATGACAGCCATCCATCCTTTTTACTGAAGAAGATTCAATAGACCTTCCTTCAAAGCATGAATTTTAATCGATGTACTACTCAATGATCCCCAAGTACAAAGTATTCTTGAAAAATCTTGTCCTTTGCTCTGCACAGAGATAATTGAACTGCCATTCCAGAACTCCAATCCCTTAGTCCTTGTAGCAGGGTAGACTCATCAGTAGGATAGACTATTAATTTGCTACTCTAGCATAGATATCCTAAGCCTTCAGGTCTGGGTTATGTCCATTAAGTCCTCAACCCATCAGTGGTTGAGGTTTATTAAAATGAGTGTCCCACTGGAAGAGCAAATTTAAAAAAAACCTGGACACTTTCAAGCAGCAGCAGAGTATTTGACTGGAATTACCGTTCACCCAGGAAACCATTCCCACTCATTAGACCTGGGGTGTTAAGGTTTTTTAAAAGCATTTTTTATAGGAAAAATAACTGATACAATCTGCACCTTTATTTCAAATAATACTTTGGTGCAGATCACTAAGAATTTCAAGGCCCAAGCTTCCTATACATCTAACTAGTCAAGACAGGTGTCCACAAGCTAATGCTGTCAATGCATTTGAATTATCACATTGCAGAAAAGGACAGTTTAAAAAAAGTTTTAGTCAGTGTAGAATAGTTAATTGCTCTATCTCCTGTGCAAGTGGTGGTAACGCATTCTTTTTGACAAAAGCCAGATGTTTGTGAGAAGAAGTGTTTTCTTTTCACTAGACACGGTAGTTTGCACTTTGTCATTGGTCCGTCATGCTGTTCTCTCTGCTCTGCCTGAACCCAAACCCCCTCACAGCCTGACAGAAATGTTCGCTTATGCAGCTAGCCCTGCCTCAGTTTGTACCACCACCTCCTCCAGCATTCGGCTACGACATCAGAAGTCGATGTCCATGTCAGCCTCTGTGCACACGAAGATGATGTTACTTCCAATAAACAATGACGCAGATAACTTCAAGCTTATGTAAGAAAAACTGAAATAATAGCGAAACTAAGTTTTACCTGCTTTTTAACTTTGTGCTGTGGAATTTTAGATTTGTTCTAGACTGTATTTTCTGCAAGATGTTTCCTAATTTTTAGTTTTGTTTACATTTATTGTTTTGTGGTGTCTGTGATATAATCCTACCATAGTGAACATTTAATACTTTTCTTACTACTAAAATTATCAAAAATCCCCCTGTTCTTGAACACTTTTGGGGGCGGGATTATATTCTAATCTTTTTGTACTGCTAGGAATTTTAATATTTTCAAGTAGATTGCTGGTATATAGAGTTCTGCAAGATTCTCCACAGGCATAGAAAGGAGACAGCAAGGTTATACTTGATCCATTTTCCATACACACACACCTGAAAGGAAGGTTTTTTTGTCCTTCCTTCTTTCATCAGTCTTGTCAGTGAAAATCTGTATGCACAGTTTCCTCTAATTCCCAACCGTCTTGCTCAATATTACATTTTTCTAAATGCATAAATTTGTGTTTAGACTTTCTTTATTCCTAACTTTTTGTAAAATATCAGAGGGGTAGCCGTGTTAGTCTGGATCATAGACTAACAGACGTTTTGCAGCATGAGCTTTCGTGGGTGAATACCCACTTCTTCGGATGTTAGTCTGTTAGTCTATAAGGTGCCACAGGATTCTTTGTTGCTTTTTGTAAAATATTACTTGATTCTGTAATGTCCTGTAGTAACTCTTTGGGCTTTTTTCCTACTATTCCCTATATAAGGATGTTTTTAAGTGTACTGTATTGTAGAATTTACAGTTGCACATTTGTAGTCAGGCATTGTTTCCTGCAAAGCTTTGGGGTTTGTGTAAAGGATAATATGAAACTGTGTAATATGTTTTTGTTTCCCTCTGTAGCACTGGTCCTGATCAAAGAACTCCTGTTGCTTCAACTCATAGCATTAGCAGTGCAACTACACCTGATCGCATTCGTTTCCCAAGAGGAACTGCCAGTCGTAGCACTTTCCACGGTCAACTCAGAGAGCGACGTACTGCTACATATAATGGACCACCTGCCTCACCCAGTCTATCCCATGAAGCAACACCACTTTCACAGACTAGGAGCAGGGGCTCCACCAATCTTTTTAGTAAATTAACTTCAAAACTAACAAGAAGGTAAGGCTTGTTTTAAAATAACAGCTGTAATTGTGAGAATTTTTCTTCACTTAGGTACTTCCCATTCTCCAAATACTTAATTTTGCTGCAGTTCAGTTCTATTCATATTCATTGAACAATGTATTTTAGCCATTTCTGCAATCTGAAATACTAGATGTATTAGTTTTTGAATTTTTGGAGTTCTTTAGATCTTTGAAAGCCATTGTTCTTATAGTTTATAATTGTAGTCAAATTGATTTCTATAGGGTTACATGGGTTATAAGTTGGCAGAATTTGGCCTATCGTACTTCCTGCTAGGAAACATAATCAACGTGTCTCACCTTGATTTGTAACATACTTGGGCTCTGATTCTGCAGAGATTTTATGCACGTGTTAACTTGACTGTTCATTGCAATGGTGTGGTCTGTCACTAGGACTGATTTCTGTCTGTCTGGAGTTTAATGACAGGCAGGCTACGGAGCTATAAAGGAGCTAGACATGCCAACTTTCTAGTCGCACAAAACCAAACACCCTAGACCTGCCCCTTCTCCAAGGCCACGGCCCCGCCCACTACATTCCCCCTCCCTCAGCGGCTTGCTCTCCCCCACCCTCACTCACTTTCACTGGGATGAGGCACGGGGTTGGGGTGCGGGAGGGTGGGAGGACTCCAGGAAGGGGCCAGAAATGAGAGGTTCAGGGTGCAGGAAGGGGCTCCAGGCTGGGGCAGGAAGTTGGGGTGCAGGAGGGGGTGAGGGCTCTGGCTGGGGATGTGGGCTCTGGGGTCGGGCCAGGGATGAAGGGGTTCAGGGTGGGCTCAGGGCTGTGGCAAGGGAATGGGGCTCAGGGTTGGGGTGTGGCTTTATCTCGGGTGGCTCCCGGTCAGCGGCCCAGCAGGGGGGCTAAGGCAGGCTCCAAAAACAGTATTCCAGAACTCCAGGCAGGGGGCCAGGAGGTTCTATGCACCAGTCTTGCGTGCAGGCACCGTGCCCCTCCCACCCCCGCTCCCATTGGCCGGTTCCCAGCCCATGGGACTGCGGAGCTGGTGCTCGGGGCGGGGGCAGAGCATGGAGCCCCTTGCCTAGGAGCCGGACCTGCTTGCTCCTTCTGGGACACAGCACAGTGCCAGCCAGGACAGGCAGGAACTAGCCTGTCTTAGCGCTGCAGCACCACCAACCGAACTCTTAACGGCCCGGTCGGCAGGGCTGACCAGAGCCGTCAGGGTCTCTTTTTGACCGGATGGGCCGGTCGAAAACCTGGTCACCCTATATAAAGCTTCCCTAATTTTTGAAAAAGTCAGCCTAGCCTAAAAGCTCATCTTAGACAGAAGCCTGCTTGACTCTTGAAAGATTTATTTGTGTGGCGCTTAGTTTAGGCGTAGACCCGACATAGTCTTAAAAGTTATAGCCTACTGAAGGAGCTTAGCCTAAGCGGAGGCTTGCTCCAGTTTTGAGGGTTTTTACTTCAGCAGGAAGTTATGATGTTCTGAATTTGTCATTGGTAACCTAAGTTTCTTCAGCTCCCATAGGAACTAAAATTTAAAAATCATATTTTCATATACATTTTAAACACTCCTGAATTTTTTATTTTCCTCTTTCTGGTATCTGAGCCAATGACCTATAGTTCATGCACATTAGAGCACTGCATGACATTTGCGTCTTCATCTTCGAGCTTGTGTATACGTTTTTGCAGGAGTGAGGCTTTGGGTACTATCCACACACCTTCTGATTCTCTCCCTACCTCTATTGTACCTTTTAGTAGCCTAATCTTGATAAACTATTTATAGACTATTCCACTTCAGTCTTTGACTATTTGTTTTGTATTAGGCGTATACCCCCCAAACATTAACCCATTCACTTACTTTCCTTTTTATAACCTTGTACACACTATCTCTCACAGTCTTCATAGGATCCTTCCTTCAGAGCTATGTAGGCTAAGTCAACCTAATGTTTCCTCATATCTAACTAGTGATTCCAGTATGGGGAATTTTTGCTTTAAAATGTAGAAGTTGTCCGTGACAAATCCAAGGCCTCTCAGTCCTGTATTTGGTAAGCTTTTGCCCTGCTTCAAGTCTTCCCCTCTCTGCTGTACATTATTTTGATAAATCCCCAGGTTAAAGAGGGGAGATGTGTGGGGATTTTTTTTATAATCAAAATGTCTATTTTTATCTCAGTAACTTTTACCTATAAATGTTGGCTTAGAACAAAGCTTTTCTTATTCAACCATTAGGTCCTTTTGGAGCATCATCTTCTGTCTTATAAAACTGTTGCTAGTTTTATAATGCTCTTCCTTAATGTTTCCATCTACCATTCAAAATGTGGATGTATTCATGTACTATGAATTTGTAAGCTTTGAGCTCTGCTACTGGAACCTATTAGGAAGCATTCTCAATTATTTAGAACATAATTGAGCTTGTAAAAGCTTGAACTCTGGTTTTTAATTCGCAGCACAATAGCTTTTGACCAGACCCCTTTTTACAGTAAATAATTCCACTATCTGGGGATTATTTAATAAACCTTACAAAGGAAACATAAAACCTCAATTTCTTGTTAAAGATTATGTATTAAGTATGCATCCAGAAGCCCGGATCAAAATCATGCCCCCATCATGTTTGGTGCTGTACAAACTCATAGGAAGGCACCCTGTCCCTAAGGACTCAGCACTTTAAGTTTCTTCTTTCTCACCTTTGCAGAAAAACATCCTTTTAATCATCATCTTTTCATATCCTGCTTCATTTTTCTCTGTGACAATAAATTACTTGTATTCCGGAGTGGGCAATTTCACAGTGTTTGCCACTAAATATAAATGCATCGTTAAGGCAATTTGTCATGGGTTTGGTTATTGAGACAACACCCCCCCCCCCCCCCCCGGGACTGCCACCTGATGTGCTGAGACTACCTTTGAGCCCATTTTCTCTGGCAGCTTCGGACTTCAGAACCCTGCCTTGTTCAGCCAGACACGCCAGTCTGCTCCAACACAGATCTCGGGTCTGAACCACGTCCCCCAAAAGCTGCAGGCTTAACTGAAGATTGCTGAGAAAGTGCTCCTGTCTCTAGCACCCAGATACTCAGTTCCCAACGGGATTCAAACCCCAAATAAATCTGTTTTACTCTGTATAAAGCTTATACAGGGTAAACTCATAAATTGTCTGCCCTTTATAACACTGATAGAGAGATGCACAGCTGTTTGCTCCCCCAGGAATTAATTACTTAATCTAGGTTAATTAATAAGCAAAAAGTGATTTTATTAAGTATAAAAAGTAGGATTTAAGTGGTTCCAAGTAATGACAGACAGAACAAAGTAAATTACCAAGCAAAATAAAGCAAAAACACACAAGTTTAAGCCTAATACAGTAGGAAACTAAATGCAGGTAAATCTCACCCTCAGATGTTCCAATAAACTTTTTTTTACAGACTAGACTCCTTCCTACTCTGGATCCAGCAATCAGTCACCCCCCCATAGTTACTGTCCTTTGTTCCAGTTTCTTTCAGGCACCTCTTTGGAGTGGAGAGACTATCTTTTGAGCCAGCTGAAGACAAAATGGAGGGGTTTCCAGGGCCTTTTATATTCTCTCTCTTGTGGGCAAAAACCCCTTTGTTCTCCTGTGCAAAATCACAGCAACAAGATGGAGTCTATAGCCACCTGGGCAAGTCACATGTCTATGAATGCTTCAGCTTTTTGCAGGCCGACGCCATAGTTTACATGTTAGTTTGAATGTTCCCAGGAAAGCCCAGATGTGGATTGGTATCTCCCAAAGTCCATTGCTAGTTAAGTTCTCCCAATTACTTGAATAACCCCTTCACACTATGTTGACCAAATCTGCTTCCTACAGCAAACACTTTAAGTACAAGCATAGAGCCAACACTCATAACTTCAGATATGAAAATGATACATGCAAACAAATAGAATGAATATATTCAGTAGATAATAACTTTTGCAAAGATATGTTAAATGGCATATCTAGCATAAAACATATTCCGGTTATGTCATATTTACACTCATAAGCATATTTCTTTAAAGCATTATGCGGTGCAATGTCACACCCTCCTCCTGAACTTACTGCCAGAGATTTGGACACTGTCCATGGCGGAGGCAGTACATGTAAAATCCCTGTTTGTCTGTGGTCACACCCCCTTCCAGTACCTTTAAGCCTGATGTGATTCATAGGTGTTTTAGCAAAGTTGTGAGTTCCTGGTCCCTGGAAATATGTTGGGGTATAGTATCGTTAACAGAATGCAAGAAGGAGTCTAGTCTGTGAAAGAAGCTTATTGGGACATATCTGAGGGTGAGATTTACCTGCATTTAGTTTCCTACTGTATTAGGCTTAGACCTGCGTGTTTTTTTGTTTTGTTTTGCTTGGTAATTTACTTCATTCTGTCTGTCATTACTTGGAATCACTTAAATCCGACTTTTTATACTTAATAAAATCACTTTTTGCTGATTAATTAACCCAGAAGTAAGTAATTCCTGAGGGAGCAAACAGCTGTGCATATCTCTCTTATCAGCATTATAGAGGGTGGACAGTTTGAGTTTACCCTGTATAAGCTTTATACAGAGTAAAACGGATTTATTTGGGGTTTAGATCCCTTTGGGAATTGTGTATCTGAGTGCTAGAGACAGGAGCACTTTCTAAGCCATCTTCAGGTAAGTCTGCAGCTTTTGGGGGATGTGGTTCAGACTGTGTGTTGCAGCAGACTGGCATGTCTGGCTCAACAAGGCAGGGTTCTTAAGTCCCAAGTTGCCAGGGAAAATGAGCCCAGAGGTAGTCTCAACACTTCAGGTGGCAGTCCCAGGAGGGTCTCTGTGACCCAACCCGTCACACAGTTCTTGGCACCAAATGACTAAATGGATGTTATGAAGAAATTAGTTAATTTTGGGGCTATTCAACTACAAAAGTTGACATTTTTTTCCTGTCTGAAATGCATAGGACAATAGACAAAAATTCAATCCCTTTGTAAGTGAAAACAGTGCTACAGTTTAAGAATATTTTTAAACTGGTATACATTTGAATTCATAATATTTAGTGATGACTCTTTTCAGAAGAAATGTTGGAATGCTCTCAGAAGTAAAACAAAGTTGAAAACAAAATTAAGACATTTCCTCAGCCCTGAAATCATTCTTCTAATCTCAGAATAAATTTGAAACTTATTATTTCCAGGTGCATTTAAATATGAAATTTCATTGTTATTGCATGTTTCACTTTTTGAATGAATTTTCAATTTAATTTGTACAAACCTTTTCTGTTAATTATTGTTTTGGCTTAATTTCTTTTAGAAACATGTCATTCAGGTTTATCAAAAGGTAGGATTTATTTATATTTAAAAAAGTGGCTCCTGCAATTAACATAAAATTTGGCTTTCTAGCCTTGGTTTTCTAAAAACTAAACTTTCTACTGAGAACTAAATACTTTCTTCCTTGAAAGGAAAATATAGAAGGAAATCCATTGACTAATGATGATACTTAAGCATCTGTGGCACCTGTATAACAAGATGCAAAGCATGCCTTGTGCACGCTTCTTTCTTTAATAGAGTTGATAGTACCAAAAATAATTCTGTTCTTTATACTAATACACTTAGCATGCTTATATTTGAAGAATGATGTGTTTGGTAACACTGAAAAATGTAGACAAAACATAAGGGCACAAATGTGTAAAGGTAAGTGATGCTCTACATACTTTATCCTCTAATTTTCTTCATTATGACAATTCTTATCAAAATAGCGTATGAGTAATTTTCTTCTGGTCATAACAAATTTAGACATTCACCAAATTTGACTTAAAAATACAAATCACTTGAGAGATTGGAAGTTTGCATGAGGGATGAAGGATTTAAGATTGAAAATCTTAAAATAAGAAGCATTTTGTAGAGTACCCAAAGCCAAATTACTTCCTTTTATACAGTCCAACAGAGACATAAATTGAAGCACTTAATTGCAATTTATAGAATAAACAAAAGCATAAAAGTTATGCAAGTGCATTGACAAAAGGAACCAATCTTGGAAAAACTATCCTACCTAGAAAGGTTTTAAGAAAGCAGGTGGAACTGATTGTTCTTGCTTTAATACTGGCATAAATTACAAGTACACCTCTACCTCGATATAACGCTGTCCTTGGGAGCCAAAAAATCTTACCGCGGTATAGGTGAAACCATGTTATATTGAACTTGCTTTGATCGACTGGAGTGTGCAGCCCTGCCCTCCCTGGAGCACTGCTTTACCGCATTGTATCCAAATGCATGTTAAATCAGGTGGTGTTATATCAAGGTAATGGTGTAATTCTATTGACGTAGGTGAAAAAAGAGTCAGGCATCCTAGTCTCAAAGCTGTATTACTTCAGCATTCTTCTCCTAATTCTTTGGAAAGCCCCATCATCCATAAGCTAAAAGATGGAAGAAATAGACCAACAGGAAAAAAAGCTACCAAAATATTCTAAAAATGAAGCATGATGGAAATAAAAAGTATGACTTGGAAATTGCTTGTCATATTGTCTTCAGAGAATAGAATAAAAAATAAGGGAAGCTTGAAAGACTGTGGGTTCCAATAACTGAATTTAGAGTTGTATACTGAAAGAAATGAAATTTCACAATGAGAAACTAAAAGGTGTAGGAAGGCACACTGAAAGAAATATTGCTAGAGCTACTCGCGTTTCTTTGGTCAGTGAAAACTTCTAAAACTTTGAAACAGCTTTTTGATTGAGCTAAATTTTTTAATAGTATCCGACAGTGGCCTTTTAAGTGTTGCCAAGCTTGTCTGGAATGATGATACCATGCTTAACTGTTGAGAGAAGAAGTTTTGATTCAGAAGTGGCCAAAAATAAAAAATAATTTCATCCCAACATACTTCACTGTAAAACTGGGCATCCATTTGTACTTTCTAAAGGTAAAATCATCACTGATCTTTGCAACTTGAAGTTTGTCGTACACCTGTACCCCGATATAACACGACCCAGTATAACACGAATTTGGATATAACGCGGTAAAGCAGTGCTCGGGGCCGGGGGCTGCACACTCCGGCAGATCAAAGCAAGTTCGATATAACGCAATTTCACCTATAACGCGGTAAGATTTTTTTTTTTTGGCTCCCAAGGACAGTGTTATATCAGGGTAGAGGTGTACTTTCTTTAGGCAAGCTGTGACCTAAAATTGTTAGGATATACATTTAGTTAATTCCCTTAGGAATTGTATTTAATTGAGGTCCAAACTAGTTGCTGAAGTTCACATTCATTCAAGAAAGTCAGGCTGTGAAAAAATACTTTGCATACTAGACTTGGAATGGTTTCTTTGTTTCAAAACAAATCATAGTATTAAGTTACACTCCCTCTTAGTGCTGTGTTTGGGGCATTCCCAAATATGAACATATTTTAGAATTCTTTTATTGGATTAGTTGCCATAAACATTCGTTGTCAGTTTACAGGAGTATAAATTGAGAGGAGGAATATACATGGGCTCTGGTAGTTTTATTTGGCGCTAGGGTAGATCAGAGAAAGAATGAGTGCCAGCAATCTTGTACACTTGACAATGACTAAAGGCAAATTTCTTAACTCAGCATTTAGCCTGAGCCACCAAATTCTGCACAGTTGCAGAAGTCAGTGTGAGTTCTGTGAATTGCACAGGGATCTGAGATTGAAAAAGGCTTTGCCTCTTCCAAAGTTATGGCTATGGCTACTGTAGTTGAGCAAATAAGCTATTATTTCCACAACTGGACACTCATTATAACTTAACTGTAAGCCTCTACTGCACTGAGGCAGTAAGTGAGATGCATCAGTCAGGACGTTCAATTACATTTTATAACTCACGTTCTAGAGCGTTACCTTTGAATAGAAATATGGCATTGTAATATAAATATTACTTTTGGGTCAGACATTTGACGTTCGTTAATTGCAGCAGTGTTTCAGGTGTTCCGATACTAACTTTTTCAGGGTGTTCTTGTTTAAAAAGAGACTTGCACAACAATGCACCTCTGAATTTTCCTTTTTATTAGACATGTATGTGCATGTGACTTCCAGTGTGCCTGTCTCTCTCCTTCTTGTATGCAGGCAGTGAAGTGAAATACATTGCTGTCTATAGCATAGATACTGATTTATTTTTTTAGTCAAATTCGTCTTTACCTGCCATGAATCTCGTCTACTGAAATTCATTTTATTTTAACATTGGAATTTATTATAGTTGCCACAAGGACAATATTACAACTTCACTTCAGAGAGCTCAGCAAATTCTGAGTGCTACACATTTCATTTGTTTTTTAAAAATTAGAATGTCATAACTCATCTAATATTAACAAGATACTATGCAGTGTCCTTGCAAATCTGCAGGGATTCCTTTGTTGTGGAATGCTAATTTGATACTTGGATAGCAAAGTTGTGTTGATATTTTGATAGCATTTTTGTTGTAGAATCTTATCTTTAATTAAAGGTGTAACTTTCCTTGAAAAAGCAGGTTGTTTTCTTTTATGTATAAATTAATTAAATCTTATTTTAGTAGACTCCATCCATTACCACTCTCCCACATCATTTATAGCTTTTAATCAAGCTGTGAAATATTCTTTAGACAGCTTTATTTTTTAATGTTTCGCTGGGTTTTTAACGGAGTATACACAGAGAACACTTGTGATGCGCAAAACATAATTCATGATAGATGTACAGAAGCACAATACTAGGTCAACATATCACTTATGCTATTTACTACTTTTCACATACCATTTAACAAAAGTAAATGAAGTGCCATAATCACTGTAATACAGCTATGGGCTTAAAACAGAAAAATAAAATATAAAATTACTCTATCACAAAACTAATTAGCTTATTAGTCAGCTCCTTTCTTTAACACATTATCTGCTCAATAGTCTTCTGTTCTAAACTAGGAGTTTGTGTTCCTTTCAGTACTGCAGACCACATTGGCAACTTGGAAGCCTAAAGGCTGTATCTGACTTGTAAGCATATACAGTATTATAAATGACACATACAGTACGATTTTAATCAGAAGTGTACTGGTATGTTTTATTTGCAGAATTCTGTAAGTTTGCATGGTGCTTTATAGAGCATAACCATGCTTCGAAGTCCAAGGGGGAAGGAATATCAATGGGAAGACTGACACTGCTTCTCTGAAACTTCATGCCAGGTTTTATATTGGAGGTCACACATCATGGAATGCAGTTTTGAGTGTTAAGTGACTTGGTATATTTATTGGTTCAGATTTTAATTTTTTAGCCTATTCACAATTATAAGTACTTCCAAAAGAGTCTTACAAATAAGAGTACTTACTCAAGATGTATCTTGCCACAGGTGTTCAGTGAATACCTTTAATTTCTCTAAATGTAGATTGAGTATTTAGAAATTGGTCAGTTTTATCTGAACTTCAGCCTCAGCTGCTAGGATCAGCTGAAAATAGGTCTGAAACCAGAACAAACTATTTTTGTCCCTTTTGAAAGTCTGAACTTTTGAGCAAACTAATCTTGAGCTTTCTTGTATCATTCACTATAGGAATGACAGGTCATACTGCTATTTCTTGAGCCTTTGTTGTCAACTGAGAAAGTGAGTCTGATATGATCTATAAATGCTTGCAACTGTAAGCAAAAATGTTCTCTCCTACTTCCCAGGAACAGATGCCTCTAGTGCCCTTCAGAGAGTATTTTTGAGTACAGCACTTGACATTTTGTCATCTGAGTCAGGAAGTGACTTCAGACTTACAGAGAGAGGAGTTTGTGCCTTCCAGAATGAGCCTTCCACAAGATTCTTTGCATGTCTACTGTTGAAACCTCTGGATCTGTTCAGCTTTTATAGCTTTCTCCTTTTCCCATAATTCCTCTTGCTTTCACTAAGAAAGATTGACATCAAGAGCAGCCCAGAGGTCCTGGCTTGTATACCACAGACTTACTAGGCTTTTTCCATTTCTGATTTCTCTAATGTACATTCATTCTAGAGAAGCCCATCAGCTTGACATATCTACCAAAGTGATTATAAATATTGGCATTTTAATCTGTCTTTGACAGACTTCACAATTCAGTAACTAAGAGAACTAAATTATTTTACTGACCAATGTGGACAAATATGTTGCATAGCTTTAAATGATTATCTCCATCCTATATTGCTAAAGGTGATAGAACCATCTCTTCTTACAGGGCCTGAACCTGCTTCCATTGATACAATGGAGAAATACACATTGTCTTTAATAGAAGAAGCATCAGGCCCTTAGTTAAGAAACCCCTTAGAATAGTCATTGAGATAGGCTTACTCCAGACGGTGATTGTGGTACTATACACTCTGTGTTGACGACACATTCTGGCAATAATCAGAACAGGACTCTTGCTTCAATGTGAGCTTCATTTAGCCCAGATTTTTCCCCTCAAGTTTTTAAAATAAGACAGCAGTTTAAGACACATTGAAATGTGATTCTGACCAAAAAAATGTCACTGTGAAGTAGTCAGGATTGGTATACAACATTCATGACTTGAACCCACAAAAGCAAAGAAACTAAAAACTACATGACAGTACGTATGTTCCCAGACAGGCATATACCTCATCACCACAACTACCATACACCATGGATGATGCACCACAGTTTTAACTCTCCCTTCTCATCCTCACACCATTTACCAAGCTGCCCTAATCTACTATGATTAGTTTGGTGTGTTAATGTTGTGTATGCCTGGGGTGAAATAGGCATGGGAGAAAGTAGCCAGGTGCTTGTAGGAGATTTTTCCACCTTGATTCTGTTTGCCTTGAGGGTTGCTTAAATGTAACATTAATATATAAGTGTTAAGTAACTTTTCTGCTGGTAATCTTTATATTGCTTAATTTCTTTTACCCTTCTGCATGTCTTCTGGATGATGAGTCCATGGTACAGGAATTCAGAAGAATTCATAGTCAGAGTAATTGTACACATTGAGAAATCTTGAATTTACCTTGAAATTTTTCTTATGCTGACTTTAGTTTATATCCTGGTTTAAGGGAGGGCGGGAGAAATTAATCAGATCATTTGATCTACAAGTTTCACTATATTTGATCTACAGGTATGGGTGTGCATATTAAAGCTGTTTTTAATACCATTTTTCTCTCTTTTACAGCTTATCACTTTAATATTAACAACAATTAGTATATATTTGTTTACACTGAATTAATACATTTTACATATTTCTAATTCAGCATTCTTCCCCAATTAACTTCATGTGTACATGTGTCAATATAGTATTAAAATTAATACTAAAAGTATCTACTTTTTAGAAACTGTGGCTTATAAATACATATTGTTTTGGTGGGCAAGACATTTATGGTATTCTAAGTTTGCTGTGATCTTGAAAATCCATTGAATCTTTGTTGCCTAAAGTGTCATAACACAATATATTTTAATTACGGTATAATTGAGATATTGCATTTAGCAGCTATTCAGATATTATGTTTGCTAGTATAAGATTTGTCTTCTCTTTCCCACTTCCTTTTGTTTCTGCATTCTTTTCAATGAGGCTCCCGACTGAATATGAGAGGAACGGGAGATATGAGGGCTCAAGGTGAGGGTAATGATTTTTGTTTTAAATGTTGCATAGGTGAATTTGAACCTTTCTCCCTGTGTTTATGTGGCTCAGGTTCTAAGCAGCAGGTTTTGTTTCCTTTAGCTTCACGAAACTGTAAACCAAGAAGCCCTCCTATGTGCAAAACAGTGATTAAAGCATTGAGTGACTTGGTTCTAAACTCTTCCATCTTTCATGTTGCCTTTTCCCTATATATATTTCTGCATCTTAGCAGCTGGGCAGGCAGGCAGCCCCCAGTCAGACTGCAGAACTGCTCTATAATCCAATATTGGAGGGTGCTAACGTGTGAGTTTTTTTTAACCCTTCTTAAAGTTATGAGCATAATCTCTGACTCTATCAATCAGCTTGAGGCTGCTCATGTGAAAGCAAGTCTCCTCTATGATAACACATAGAATTATTAAATAGGTGATCTTCATGCTGAATTTGTTTAACTTTCTAATCAAGTTTTTATTTTTATGCAATACTTTTTTCACAATGTTCTGCCAATACAATGGTACAGAAGTTTGTGCCATGTAACTAGAGTTTGTTTTAAAAATGCCCATAAAAAGGACTTGACTTGTTATTAGTACCTGTTAAAATACTTGTCTTTGCAACTGGGGATGTGAGGGAGATTCGCAAACCTAAGCCATTCTTTTTAGGTGATAAATCTAAGGAACTTTCCTTATGAGGTGTCATTAGAGGAGGTTTTGAAACAAATTGATAAATTAAACAGTAATAAATCACCAGGACCAGATGATATTCACCCAAGAGTTCTGAAAGAACTCAAATTTGAAATTGCAGAACTGCTAACTGTGGTTTGTAACCTATCATTTAAATCAGCTTCTGTACCAAATGACTGGAGGATAGCTAATCTGACACCAATTTTTTAAAAGTGCTCCAGAGGTGATCCCAACAATTACAGCCTGACTTCAGTACCAGGCAAGCTGGTTGAAACTATAGTAAAGAACAGACGTGTCAGATACATAGATAACAAAATTTGTTGGGGGAAGAGTCCACATGATCTTTGTAAAGGAAAATTATGCCTCACCAATCTACTAGAATTCTATGAGGGGTTCAACAAGCATGTGGACAAGGAGATCCAATGGATATAAAGTACTTAGATTTTCAGAGAGCCTTTGACAAGGTCTCTCACCAAAATAAGCTGTCATGGGATAAGACTGAAGGTCCTCTCATGGGTTGGTAACTAGTCAAAAGATAAGAAACAACAGATAGGAATGAATGGTCAAATTTCAGAATGGAGAGCGGTAAATAGTGGTGTCCCTCGGAGTCTATACTGGAACTATTTAACTTGTTCATAAATGATCTGGAAAAAGGGGTAAACAGTGAGATGACAAAATTTGCAGATGATACAAAACTTCTCAAGATAGTTAAGTCCAAAGCAGACTGCAAAGAGCTACAAAGGGATCTCACAAAACTGGGTGACTGGGCAATAAAATGGCAGATGAACTTCAATGTTGATAAATGCAAAGTAATGAACATTGGAAAACATATTCCCAACTGTACATATGAAATGATGAGGTATAAATTATCTGTTACCACTCAAGAAAGAGATCTTTTCCAATTCCAGTGTCTTTTTTGAGATGGGGCGATCACATGTGCATGCAAAAAAGATATTTTGGAATTGGAAAAAGTTCAGAAAAAGGCAACAAATATGATTGGGGGTATGGAATGGCTTCCATATGAGGATTGATAAATAAGATTGGGACTTTTCAGCTTGGAAAAGAGACGACTGAGAGGGGATATGATAGAGATCTATAAAATGATGTCTGGTGTGAAGAATGTATATAAGGAAGTATTATTTACTCCTTCTCATAACACAAGAACTAGGTGTCACCAAATGAAATTAATAGGCAGCAGGTTTAAAACAAACAAAAGGAAGTATTTCTTCACACAATGCACAGCCAACCTGTAGACTATAAGAGGGTTTAAAAGAAGACCTAAATAACCATTGATGGACCTATCCTCCATGAATTTATTAGCCAGGGTGGGCAAGGATGGTGTCCCTAGCCTCTGTTTGCCAGAAGCTGGGATTGGGCGACGGGATGGATCACTTAATGATTACCTGTTCTTTTCATTCCCTCTGGGGCACCTGGCATTGTCCACTGTTGGAAGACATGTTGGCTAGTTGGATCTTCGGTCTGACCCAGTATGGCTGCTGTTATGTTCTAAATCGAATTCTGAATCTTAACATACCACTGATTTTAAACTGTATGGTATACCATGAGAGCAAAAATAATCTTTAAAGAGGTATCTGATGTAGAAAACACCTTTATGCACATATCTGCATGTTACCAAATACTTTTTGTGAAGGTTTCAGTACACAAATTCCAACTCTCTTTTTAGCCATGTGGCCACTAATTCATAGCTGAAATACAAGAGTGAGCTGATATTCTACAAATTTCTGGAACTCGTCTTTTTATCCATCTATTTCAACCACCACCAAAACAAGAGAAGAAAGTTATTACTATGTGCTTTAATTCTTACAATTTTGATAGTCATCACACTTTCCCATTGTACCTTCTGTTGTAGTGACAAGGAGATTATTTTTGTTAACACTAGTTTGGTATGTTAACTTTCTGTATTTTATCCTGAAAAAGGTACTACAGTAACTGCAGAAGTTAGACTGTCCACCACTGCAAATTATAGATCTCTGATTGTCATAGGTGAAGCAATAGTATTGATAAAGATACTTTCCTTGGCATATGATATTTCTGAGGATATTGCGTAGACCCACCAGTACCTGAGCTGAAAGGCAAAGGTCTTTGGTTGCTTCAAATCTCAAATGTTTATGAAGCTAGAAAGACAGTTATGAAACTCCAGAAGTGACCCTGAGAAATTTTAGATTGGTGGGGTGGAAGGCAGCACGTTCAGTCCCAGCGGGGTGAGGGATATCCTTCACCTGGCTCCTCCCCATACCAGTGTATATAGACTCAAAAGGGTTGCTGCAATGCAGTGCCTGAGGACTGTAGTAGAGGAGAACATGTAAGGGAACCCAAAGGATCCTTCTGTCAGGGCTCTTCAGTGCATTGTATCAGTAAATACCAACTCATATTGGAGGCAACTGTGGCCTAAGTCTTTAAGTCGTGACTTAGAGCTGCTATCTTAATGAGGGTTCCAGAAATTTCTAGAGCTGTCATATGGCCTGGATTATTGGTCCATGTAGAGTGTAACCTTAATTGAATTACAGGTGAGTGAAAACTTACCTTCAGCATGGTGGTAGAAAAGTTTTTCATCCTCCTGTCCCCATTCCTTCCAATTGTTGTTCACACTAGTTGTGTCCTGGCTTAATTAGATTGTTCCCACCCCAAAAACATACAGTCTTACTATGTAATGCTTAGTACAACAGGGTCCTGCTGCAAGTTGGGGCCCCTCTAGGCACTTCTGTAATACAAAAAATGCACAATGAACAGGGCAGTTGCTTCACCAACACAAGATTTAAGATGCTGTTGGTTGTCCTATTAAATAATAAAATGTTTTCTTTCAGTCGCAATGTAGCTGTGGATCAGAAGGATGAAAACAAGGAAGCCAAGCCCCGTTCTCTGAGGTTTACTTGGAGCATGAAAACTACCAGTTCCATGGATCCTAATGATATGATGAGGGAAATTCGTAAAGTCCTGGATGCCAATAATTGTGACTATGAACAAAGAGAGCGTTTCTTGCTTTTCTGTGTCCATGGTGATGGACATGCGGAAAATCTTGTACAGTGGGAGATGGAGGTGTGTAAACTGCCAAGACTGTCACTGAATGGAGTCCGCTTTAAGCGAATATCGGGAACATCCATAGCTTTTAAAAACATTGCTTCCAAAATTGCCAATGAATTAAAGCTGTAAGAAAAAGTAATTAAGTTGTAAATTAAGTAGCAATTTCTAGTGTTTTTGAGAACACCGATGGAAATGTATAGAATAATATTTAGGCAATAACTTCTACATCTTCTGAATCATGATACTAAAAAAAATTGAAACAAGCTGCTGAGCTGGGAGGGAGAGTTGGACTTTTTTTTTTTATAAGTGCACTACAGCATTAAAGTTGCCTACTATGTAAAATATTACCTCTTCTGCTTTATTTCCATTGCTCTAAGTGAGCCTAGGTAGTCAAACTGAAACACACAATATATACATTTAAATATGCCTCCTGTTTGTGTGGATGTGAGAATGTACAGTATGTGTGTATAATATATTAAGTGTTATATGTAAACTCTTCATTTACAACATCAGAGCTGTACCCATACCGCTTTTGGGGCTAATTTTGGTGCTAAAAATTGAAATGGCCAAGGAGAAAACACTTGAGTTAATATTTAAAATAATTGAATGGTTACCCAGTAAACGCAGTTTTACAGTTCACTGCTGTGTTAAGAAAAAAGTGTGAAGGGTTTGGGTTTATGGTTGTGAACGTTACTCCTGTTTTTTAAGTAGATCTCATGAGATAATTAAACATTCACTTTTACTCAGTAAGTCTTGCATTATACTTCTCCCACTATTTATTATTTAAGTTTGAATCAAATTAAAAATTAGAGTTGATTTATGCATTAAAATTTGGGTAAATGTTTCAGTTTCTCTGTTCATGTTAAACACAAGTGTAAAAATATATCCTTTTTCTCTCTTGTCTTTCATGACTTAGTAGAATGGGTTACCATCCAGTATGCTCTACCATTTACTGCTACAGAATGTAAACAGTGTAGTTCAATGAGAACATCACGTTTAGTGTCTTACCTTGAGGTAGAAATGTGTTTTAAAAATCTGACTTGCTGGAACTTGGTGACAATTTCAGACGTTGTTCCTACTGTAAAGGCTTGGCCAGATTCATCAGAAGAACAAAAGGACTCAGTAAACGATAAAAGTTCTGGTGAGAATTACCACATTCTCTACCACAGCCTGAGATGCTGACTTTCTACATTACTGCTGGACATACGTTGTCCCTTCCCCTTGAGCTGTGAGCATACAGTCTTGTTAAAATCCAAAAGTGGAAAGCTAGTGTTTGCTGATCACTTTTCATACTTTAAATGAAATTAATAGTGGTGCAAGATACCAGGTTGACAGACAGTCTTAGAGATGAACTATCATTTGATAAACACAGCAGCACAGGTGGCAGTGGTTCAGCCCTCCCCCTGCCCCCTACTAACTCCCTTGCAATGCCCTCAGCCCAGTTCTGCGAGATACTACTTATATAGGTGGGAAGATAGTTTGGTCTCCGTGTCAATTCTATCTTTTGGTCTCTGCTGAGGCTGCTAAGGAGCAGTTTAGTTGTGGTGAGCTTTTTTTAGTGTGTGGAGAAGAAACCTGCCCTCTCTGAATTCTATCTTGACCAACTCACTTCCTACAGACCACCAAGCAGTCATCAAATGGTATCAACTCTTAGTCGCCACTGACCTGGGCTAGATTTGAATCACAAACCTGGATTCCCCAATCCGTTCAATCTACCTACAGATTTTTCCTTTCCTGTATTCAGTTTGCTATTTCACTACGGATTTGTGTAGATAATACCCCGTATTATCTATTTGACTTTATTATATATAAGTTTAATGCTTATGGTCCCGTTCCCATGCAGCAGTTAGGCATGCACTTAACATGTGCTTTAATTCAGACCCTAAGCTTGCTTTTTTAAATTACAGTGAGCTAATATAGTTCATCATTGTGTATGCAACTTAGCTTTGACCCAAGGTGCAAATGCAGAATCCCTAATATTTTGCACATTAAGTTTTGTGATCCATGCTCTGAAAACAAGAATTTCCTCCTTTATATACCTCTTCCTCAGTCTCTAGTGACCTTGCCCTAAGCATTGATGATTATGCTAGCTAAAGGATAGTTATAGTTGTTAAATGCAGTAAATATTCCTGAATTTACATTTTTAAATCTATGTATATTTTGTATCATGAACTGGCTTTAGAACTCTTGGTGCAGATGGAGCTTGATGGGCTGTCAGTACTCGTGCTTGCTTTGCTCAGGATGGTCTTTCCATGAAAACTCCATTTTGTAATAGCAATAAGAGATTACAGGACAGATGTACTTCTCAGGTGGGGATTCACTTAGCCTTTTGCTTTCTACGTTACACTGCTCAAGGTGTATTCTTTTCATCCAGTAGTGTACTTCCTGTTGTCTTATAACTTAAACTCCATGTTCTGATTAATCATAGCACTTACTGATTGTAAATCTGTATACAGTGGAAATTCCAAAGGTTTCATATTAAATGTCTCCTGCAATACTCTGTTCTATTTTACCCATTCAGTATATAATTGTTTCTGCAAAGTGCAACAGTATCATAAGTTTAAATATTTTTAAAAGTTTGTACTTAAGTATTTTTGTCTTAAAATGTATTCAAAAGGTACTTTTAGAAATAATCTGTATTTGAGATATTAAAATACACCAAATGACGTTTTTATTGCCACTAGAAACAGGTTCTTAACAGCTTCCTTCTCAAATATAATACAAAACTGTCAAATGCAAAAATGTTACAAATGTTCTTGATCATAACACACACAATGTCCTTCATTCTAAAGTGCAGAAGCTTGTAATTATTTGTCTGGTTCACTGGTAGGACAATCACTGAAGGAACTATATTTTGCTATATTAAGAAGATGCTTAATATAAAGATATAGGCCTCAATTCTGCATGGTCACTGGAGAACTTTCAGCTCAGGGGACTGCCTGCTGGCAGGATTGGGTCTATAGCTACTTTATATATCAAACCTCCTTGTAATCAGAGTCCAAGATGTGTGTTGTGATAATAATAGCAGTCCTGGGCACCTCATGAGATGTGCTGAGAAGTGCTTTTGTACCAGCATTAATTTTGCCCTAGAGATCAGTGTCTCATTTTCTAAAAATGTTTGTTGACTCCTGACTAACACACTGTGTGCTCACACCCGAGTCACTGCCAGGTCTGATTCTGAAATCAAGCTTTTCTTCCCTTGGCTAGCAGGTAAAAAATGTTTTGCGTTTTTCCTGGTATATTTTAATTACTATATTTTGCAAAGCTTTCTTTAACTAATTCAATTCAAAATATTTCTTGTAATACATGGAAACTCAACAGTGAGTGAGAATTAATAAGCTCAACTAAGCTTCTCTCTCTAAGCTTACAATTCATTGAAGCAATCTAAAAACCAAAAAGGCATAGATCTGAGAGAAATAACTGCATTCGCCTGACCAGATATGTGTTTTTAAGACCTTGGACCATGTTGTGAAGGAGATGGTAAATAATTCAGCGTAAAGAGCAGTAGTAGCTGTTCCTCCAAACTTTAGTTTCTAAGCATGTTACACAAGCCTTCGTCGTTGATATCTCCTGAAGGAAGTGACCCCTGTAGAAACTGGCCTGGTTGGTGTGGGTTCAAGGAATCTCAGCCTTAGTACAAGTAGCACAAACTCTGGGGTACTATTCCTCATTAATCATTTGCATTACGGTAAAAGTCATAACCAAGATAGCGGTCCTGTTATGCTGGGTGCTATTGAAAACAAAAACAGTAAGATGCAGTCCCAAAGATCTTACAATCTAAAGTAGACCAAGGTCTGAGAAAGGGGAGGTACTGCTTTCCATATTTTACAGATGGGAATGGAATCATGGAGATTAAGTGCCTTGCCCACAGTCACATAGGAAATCTAGGTTCAATTCCCAGGTCTGCTACAGATCTGAGTTCTAGTCCAGTCTCTTAACCATAAAACCATTTTGTCTATGTAAGGCCCTGATCAGCAAGGTACAGAAAGAAGTACATTGCTTAATTTGAATCATGTGAGTAGTCCCATTAGTATGACTGTTAGGCACATCCTAAAGCAGCTTGCTGGATCAGGGTCAATGCCACTCCCTTCGAATCAATGTAACAACATTTGTGCACTTCAGCGGTTCTAGACTGATGGTTTATATTGTGGTCTGTGTGCCTCCCATTCCCTAGAGCAGGGGTCGGCAACCTTTCAGCAGTGGTGTGCCGAGTCTTCATGTATACACTCTAATTTAAGGCTTCGTGTGCCGGTAATACATTTTAATGTTTTTTAGAAGGTCTCTCTATAAGTAGAGCCTTTTGGTGGCAGTCTGCACAATGAAATATTTTGGGAACCATATAGTGGAGGAGGAGATGTGTGATGTACTCCACTAGAGAGTGTTTCTTTACCAAAATGTGTTGTTTCAAATGTATATCTTTAAGGGCTTAAGACACTGCTATGTTAGTACATTGGTCTAAACATGGTTGGAAGAACAACCTCTTTAGGAATGTGAATACACATTTCAAATTTATAGTAATGTATAATTTTTCAAATAAATTTGTGCAGATGGTGACTGTTTTGATCTGCATTTTACTCTCCTGGCTGTGTATATAGTTCTCATTTCCTTCAGTCTTGCTAGAGAAGTCTTGGAGCCTTGCAGTGGAGAATGGCTTCATTTTATTAAAAATCACTAGTGCTGCCAATTTCATCACCATTTCAGACATTGTGGTAAATCAGGGAATGTTCTACATGTGACCAGAGCACCCAGTTTGAGTAGCAGTAAGTTGTCTTACCAGTTTCAATATTATATTTGTTGGAATCCTCCCTACTTCGATAATCTCATTATTGAATTCTTACTCAATTAGAAAACTCTTAGGATCAACACTTTACTTCCATACGTACTGAATTTTCCGGTAGAAACCAATAGAAGAAATAAAGTCCATCCAATTTGTTGATCAGTTTTACAAAGTTCCTATCCTATTGGTGGTTTTTTTTTCTTTCCAGGCATTGACACTATACTGTGTTCGCTGGATGCATTCTTGATGGATGTCACCTTTCCCCCAGAGGCACTAAGAAAAGCAAAGGCACTAAAAGTGCTGCTCAGAATTTTAATTATTCTTAAATTGTCTTCCTCAGACTTTCAGATTTGTCCTAGCACTAAGAATAAAGTTTAAACTCAGCTGAATACAGTAGGTGTTTTGCCTTGGCAATGATTGAGAGCAGAAGAGCTGTAGATGTTAATACAAATCCCCACAGCAATCTGTGTGAAACAATTTAGGACTTGTCTATGCTACCTGCCGATCCAGCAGGTATCGATCGATACAGTGGGGGTCGATTTATCACGTTTAGTATAGACACAATAAATCAACTGCTGAGCGCTTTCCTGTTGACTCTGGTAATCCACCAGAACGAGAAGCGCGCGTGGAGTCAACAGGAGAGTGTCAGCTGTCAACTTACTGCAGCGAAGACACCACGGTAAGTAGATCTAAGTACTCAATTTCAGCTATGCTATTGACGTAGATGAAGTTGCATATCCTAGATCGACCCTGCGTGGTAGTGTTAACAAGCCCTTAGTGTCAGTAACTGCTAACTCTGGTTAACATTTACTTATCTAGAACTGTTAAATGCAAATAGTAGTAGTGGCAGTTCATCAGGTAAATTGTTTAATGCAAAAAATGTTAAGCATTCCTGAAAATTTTAAATTATCATTATTATTTCTTTAGCAATTGCTGTTCTGCATTTATGGAGTGTTTCTATCAAAATAAGCGTTAAAATGCAAATACAATACATGCATACGAAGTGGCAGAGTTATGGTCGCGGGAGAACCATAGTGCTGAATTCCCTGGCTTTGGGGTTTTTCAGTTCTCAATCACAACAGTCTATTCTTCTTGCATATTAAATTTCATAAAATAAACATTGAAATACATTTCGTGTTTCAATGTAGTTCTTAATCACACTGAATGCATTAGGTGCATTTAATTAGATGTTCTCACAAGTAATTAGAGATTGAAATGATCTAATCATTAAAATATCACCTGTGCTTTTTAATCTGTGGAGATGCAAATTGTGAACATAGTCATTAAGGAAAATGCTATCGTGTATATGTACAATGCTATTTTCAGTCATTCATCTATTTTTTAACCAGAGTTAGAGGCATTTCTTGTTAAGAACTGGTAAGCTTGAGCACTGGAAAAAATCCTTTTTGAACTGAGTGCAAAAAAAAAAATCTGAAATTTTCTTAAGTGTAACCAGATTTGTGTTTTTCTGATTCAAAAGTGGGCAAATGACATTTAACTAAACTCTGCACAAATATTTCCCTGTGATGCAGAGAATAAGCATGAAAACTGCCAGCCAAATAGGTAATTCATTTGGAAAGTTGTAGATCTTGAAAGTGGGGATGTAGAATTAAAGTGCCTTGAAAATAATTACTTTGCTTCTGTGGCACGATAATGAAGAAAATTAAAAACAAGTTGATACTTAGACAACACTAAATGAAAGGCACGGCACTTCCATTTTGTGTTTCAGAGGATGAGGATTGTTTGCTGGAATGATCTTTCTTATGGTATCTATCTGTTTGATCTTGTATTTAGCTGTGACACTAAATACAAGGTTTTCCCAGACCTGAGGAAGAGCCCTGTGTAGCTCAAAAGCTTGTTTCTCTCACCAACAGTCCAATTAAAGTTATTACCTCACTCACCTTGTGTCTCATATCTTGGGACCAACATAGCTGCAGCAACACTACTTTCTTACAGTAGATTGTCATAAAATAGAGGTGGAGTTGTAATGATTGCAATGGCCACAGGATGTCTCTCAAATTCAGAAACCTAAAAAGGAGCCACTATGGCTTGGTATTACTCATAATGATGTTGAGCAGTGACTCCAGGAAGTGCTCCATATGTTATAACTTTCAGATGAACAGTAGTATCCTAGTAATTAACTTTGGCTTATTGCAGAGCTATTGTAGAAAAGTCTAGTGGAAGATATTTACTTGTGTATCTTTCTGACTGATTAATATCCCAGTGTTACATAATGCTATATTTATCTCTTCATTACATCTCATTGTTATTCATAGGATTAATTTTTTTTGTAAATTCTGGTTTTGTCTTTTAAAGGGAAAACAGCAGAGGTGCAGAAACCCTTTGCACTCCTCTCACCCTGTTTCTTCTCCCACTTCCCTATGAATTCATCATGATGCCCAATATAAGGGCTTGTCTACACTTAGCAGGTGATCGATGTGCAGCAATTGATGCATCGGCGGTCAATTTAGCGGGGTCTAGTGAAGACCCATTAAATCAATCACAGATTGCTCTCCCGTCGACTCCTGTACTCCACCTGAAGAAGAAGCGCAAGGGGAGTCGATGGGAGACATCTTCCATCGACATAGTGTAGTGAGGACCGTGCAGTAAGTAGATCTAAGTACGTCGACTTCAGGTATGTTGTTCACATAGCTGAAGTTGCGTAACTTAGATCGCTCTCCCCCCATAGTGTAGACAAGGCTAAGATTTGTCTGCTGGAAAGGGCAATAGCAATGTTTAATTAAGATAAAACTTCTTTCCTGTTTTCTAAAGAGTAATCTCCAATTTCCCTTCTTTCTTAGATTTAAATGGAATTATTTGCTGTTTTTGTTTTAATATAGTGGACACCTATCTGTGACTGTTCTAGTTAAGATTGTGAGCCTAGGTAGTCAATGGTAAAAAGGCGACGTTAATGCCAAGTTATGGTTGCTTAGTTGGTATGTCCTCCCCCTCAGGAGAGTGGAGGATAGGGTTAGTGATTCAAATTTACAGTAACTCCTCACTTAAAGTCATCCTGGTTAACGTTGTTTCATTGTTATGTTTCTGATCAATTAGGGAACATGCTCATTTAAAGTTGTGTAATGCTCCTTTTTAACGTTGTTTGGCAGCTGCCTTTGTCTACTGCTCGCAGGAAGAGCAGCCCGTTACAGCTAGCTGGTGGGGGCTTGGAAACAGGGTGGACCGGCAGTCCCCCTATCAGCATCCCGCTCCCCTAAGTTCCCTGTGCAGCAGCTGCCCAGCAGGCTAGCAAGTGCAGCTGTCCCTCCCCCCACTGCTATGTGCTGCTCCTGCCCTCTCCCTGAGACTCCCGCTTGCGGGGGGGGGGGAGGGAAGGAAGAGCGGGGCTAATGTCAGAGTGTCCACCTTCCCCCTGCTCTATGGAAGATGGGGTAAAGCAGGGAGCAGGGGGGACACACCAGGGCTCAGGATGGAGGGAGCTTGCAGCAGATGTGGTCTCAGCAAGCTGATCTAATTAACAAGGCAGTGTACTTAAAGGGGAATGCACATATCTCCTTCCATTCCTGCTGCCTTGTAGAGTGAGGGAGTTAACCCTTGAGGGCTCAGCCAATTGCTAGTTCATCATTTAACAGTAAGGGAAATATCCCACCCTCTGATTCCTCCCCCTCAACCAAGCTTCACAATCATCACTGTGTACCAGCATTAATCTTTTGGTTTAAAATTTATATTTTTGTGTGTGTGTGGTCTTTTGTCTGGTGAAAAAAATTTCCCTGGAACCTAACCTCTTCCTTTACATTAATTCTTATGGTGAAATTGGATTTGCATAACATCGTTTCGCTTAGTCACATTTTTCAGGAACATAACTACAATGTGAAGTGAGGAGTTACTGTAAATCCAAATTTCTATCTCCCTTTTGTTGATGCAACAAATTTCAAAAGAATCTGACTAAGCATGTTAATTTTACAGGACTTAGAGCTTTCAATCTTTTAAACATGTCACAAGTTCCCATGCCACTGTAATAATATGGTCTCTGATCAGTTTCCATTTGTGTTCCACCACATAACTTTCTGAAGCTTTGTGCCTATAGTTATCCATGTTTGCTCTGACAGAAAGTATTTTTGTATTTTAAATCTTCAACTAAATCTTTCTGGCTGTATTTGGAGTTATGAGAGAGTTATGGGGGAAAAACGCTTCCCGTGTTCTTCTGTTTAAAAAAAAAAATCCTCACTTTGCTGTAGCCTTAATTATTTTAATAATTAAAGTTTGAAACTTTCGAGGAAGCTAATTCTCAAGGGACTATTTGTCTGCATAATAGATGTTTGGATTCAGCCTTCATGGAAATTGGCAAACTGCATAATGCAGCCATTGTCAAGCATTTTCATTGGATGGCTATCTTACAGGAGAGGCTTGTGCTCATCTTCCCACCCAATTGTAATTGCACAACTCTGCCAATTGTAGCAATCATTTACATGGAAGAGTAATAGGGAAGTGTTATATATTTTTAACTTTAGATGCTTTTTGCAGTCAGAATCATGGATGGAGTCAGCAGAATGTGACTGACTGTGGCCCCCAGTTTGGGCCTTCTGAGCGTATTGAATGTGTGCACTAAACTGAATGGTCTAACTGCTGTTTTGCTCTTTACGTACATTCTGTAAATGTTGCATTACAAATGTTCCAAAGCAAAATTGTTCAGTATAAACTTTAACAACTGTTTTTATCTAACTGTTCTCTCTACAGACTTCCTCAGGATCTGAAACCTATGGGCACATCTTTTCCTTCTCCCATCATCTCCACTAACCATTCTGTTGGCCAAACACTCCCCTTGTTGCACTTGTGCTACCCTGCATCTCTTTGAACTGCTCCAGTGGTGCAAAAGCTCCATAAAGTTGCTTCAACTAGCCACATAGAGATTCCCCTAGCCAAGGGGAAAGCATGTGTGTTAGAGCCTGCTTTATATCACTGTGCCATGCCTCCTCACAGCCCCATGGGTCAAGTGTGTGACCAGGGGAAAGAGGATGTGGCCAGCATGTTGCTGTGGTTAAGAAATCCCTAGCTACAGAATGGTGGTTCTTTGAGTACTTGCACAGTTCCATTCCACGTTAGGTGTGTGCGCACCTCATGGACAGTCACTGGAAATTTTCCCCTCAGTGATACCTGCTGGCTTGACTCTGGTGCCTTGTGCTTATGGCGCGGTAAAAGGGGTCACCCAACCTTGCACTCTCTCAGTTCCTTCTGACCATCTGTGATGGTTGCTAGAACTGCTCTTTCTTCCATAGGTGGTTCTCGTTTGTCACTCCATCCCTTCTGTTTTTTTTCCCTTCCCAATAGTTATTTCTCATTTTGAACTTAAGTTAATAGTTGTAAATAGTTGGACTCACTGCTTTAGCAGAGATTCCTCTGATTCTTTAGCCTTTCATGCCTTGGTCTCCAAGCTTCAAGCCCTGTGCCTCCTGCAGCAAGGCCATGCCTTTGAGTAACCCGCATTCCAGTTGTCTAAAGTCCTTGGGTGAGACTTGTATCAGAGATTGCTGTCAGATCTGCCACTAGTTCAAGCTGTGTACAATGAAAGAGCAGGAGGCCATGTTAAAGTTGTCCTAATGGAAGCGGCACTCAGACCCTCCTTGTAAGTGAGCTGGTTGGACTTGGCACCAAATCTCAGCGTCAGTACGGAGGGCTCCACCCACTGTAAGTGACTCTTGGCACTGTTCCCTGTCACTGATGCCGAGAGAGAAACATAAGCAGTTGGCCAGGGTGTTCCCCAACTCTAAAAAGGCCATTCATGGGACAAATAGCAGAGTGCTACCCAAGTCTGGTCGCTCGTCTGCCCCCCGCACAGCAGGCTGTACTGTCGACTCCATCCTGTTCACAGGCTTCTTTGAGTCCAGTCCCAGGTCAGCTGTTGTCACCGGAGGGACAGTGTGGCACCAGTGAGATAACGGTGATGTCCAATCCAGAGGCATTAATTGCGGCCAGAGACTTCCTTTCACTGTTCATATTGCCATCGCTGGCAGTCCAAGAGTCAGCATCATCAGTGCTGGAGAGCAGAAGGGAGCATGTTGCCCTGAGTTCCCATTCGGTACTGGGGCCATCGGTACCAACCAGAGGGAAACTGTCCCTGCTAGCATCAACACGGGTTTCTCCATGTCTGCACCAATCCCCTGATCCTTTGCACCAACCCCTGGAATTGACAGGTACCACATCTCCATGATCCCTGGAGGAAGGCTCGTCGTCAGAGTGGAGGTGGAGTCATTCACCCAGACAAGGAATCCCTACCAATACAGCCCTTCTCAGTCCTATTTCATGGGGCATCCCAGTGTTGGGGGTACCTTGAGTGATTAGGCCAGTGGGCCCTGGCCTATGCAAATACAATGGCCATTCTAGAACCCAAAAGGCTTCCCCCCAGTGCCAGCCCCCATTACACACACACTCTCTCTCAGCGGTGTCTGAGAGAGAGGCTCTTCTGTCTCACCAAACAGCACTGGACCTGAACTCTGGTACCGAGCCCAGTACTGACATTCAAGACCTGGACCTATGGGATTTACACAGTGCAGAGGAAGAGGAGGAGGAACCCCTGCCGATGCAGGCCACTACCACTTCATCCCCAGAGGAGGTAGCGTCAGGGCCAGCCACATCACACCCCACCCTCAGGATGACTTAAAAGCTCATCAGGGGCTATTGAAGAGGGTGACCTCAAGGCTAGGTCTAGAAGTAGAGGTAGTAAGTGTCCTCCCACAGCCTAGTAGACAGCTTGGCCGTGGTGGCCCCATCAAAGGTGACTCTCCCTCTTGGTGAGGCTGTTATGGGTCCAGTTAAAACCCTTTGGCAGATCCCATCCTCTCAACCCCCACTCTGAAGAGGGCAGAAAAGAATACTTTGTCCCTACCAAAGGTTAGGAGTACGTGTACTGCCTCCCTCTGGGGTCCCTAGTAGTGTCAGCAGCCAATGAAAGGGACAAGCAGGAGTTGCAAGGGGCAGACCCCAAGGCAAAAGACTCAAAGAAACTAGACCTCTTTGGTAAAAAAATTTATTCTACTGATGGTTTACAGCTTCACATCTCCAACCAATAGGCATTGCTAGGGAGGTACAACTATAATGTCTGGACTCCATGTCAAAATTTAAGGACTTGCTCCATCAGGAGTCTACGCAGGAGCTCTCCACTCTGGTGGAAGAGGGGAAGGCATTAGCCAGCGCTGCCTAGCAAGCCATGCTGGACCCAGTGGATGTGGTGACCAGATCTATGGCATCTGTGGTGGCCATGTGAAGGTGCTCTTGGCTCCAGTCCTCTGGCCTACTGGCAGCAGTCCCTTCAGGACCTCCTGTTTGAAGGGTGCTCACTCTCCTCAGAGCAAGCAGGTGCAAAGCTCTACAGTTTGAAGAATTCCAGAGCCACCTTCAACTCCCTGGGTCTCCATGTCCCGGTGCCTTCAAGGAAACATTTTAGGCCCCAACAGCTCACACATTTCTCTGCTCTGCTGCCTTGTCAGGACCTTCATGAAGCAAAGTAGAGGCTTTAGGCGCAGGCAACTACCCCCATCTGCATCAGCATTGCAACCTGGCCCTCCCAGGTACTCGGGGGGGCCCTCCAAACAGAACTTTTGATGGGGCGCCTGAAGACATTACCAATCCCCACATCAGATCCAGTCCCTTATTTATTTCCAAACCATTTGTCCCACTTCAGCTTGGCATTGTCGCGCATCACCACAGACTATTGGGTGCTGAACATGGTGGAAGAGGGATATATCCTCCAGTTTTTTTCCACCTTGTCTCCCCTCCACCCTCATCCCTCTTCAGGGACCCTTCTTACACACAGCTGTTAGTCCAGGAGGTGTAAGCCCTCACCCGGGTAGGAGCTGTGGCAGAGGTTCCTCAGGACTTAAGAAGGAAGAGGTTTTATTCATGTTATTTCCTAATCCCAAGGTGGTCTCCAACCCATTTTATATCTGCACTGCCTCAACAGCTATCTCAAAAAGCTGAGGTTCTGCTGAGTCTCCCTTGTCTCCATCAATCCCTCTCTGGATCCCAGAGACTAGAGAAACACCTCCCTCAATGTGAGAGATGCCTATTTCCATATCCCAGTTTTCCAAGGCCACAGAATGTTTCTCGGGTTTGTTGTGAATCACCCCCACTACCAGTTTGTTTTCCCATTTGGCCTGTCAGCAGCCCCATGGGTCTTTATGAATTGCATGGCAGTAGTGCCGGCCTTCCTGAGAAGGTGAGGAGTACAAGTTTACCCATACCTTGATGACTGGCTGATCGAAGGCTAGCTCCAAAGCACCCAAGACTAGGGAGATTGAGTGCTGGGGCCTGATGAAGGGAACACCTGAACCCACCAATCGAGGGTCCCTCCGCCAGTCAAGGACCGGAGTGGGCACTATGAGCACTGAGTCCAAATGATGGCAATTCGGCAAGTACACAATATTGAAGGGGTGTGAGGTGCAGTCTCGCATGCTGCACTACGTACACACCATTGTCTGGGAAAGGTCTTCTGGGAGGAAGGCCCTGGCCTGAGTAGAATCAAGCACCGCTCCAATAAACTCTATCCTCTCTACTGGGACGAAGGTTGACTTCTGATTATCAGCAAGCCCAGTGCTTGAAAGGTTGCGTGAGTGAGGTGGATACTGGCCTTCACCTTGAAAATATCCAGTGAAAGGCAACGTGGAGGAGGCAGCTGTGTATCCTTGGGCTGGGATTTGGCAGCTGTAACACAACCTCAGCATAGATTTTGTGGAGTTAGTTATGTTTCATGTATCAGCCTTTTTTCTCCCCCACTGACACTCAAGTTTCTGACCTTCTGTCTTCATCCAGCACAGAGTGTTCAAAAGCCAAGGAGATCTGTGGGGAGAAGGGGCCACTTGTTGGTGTGATGGGATGTATAAACCTCACAGGGGCAGTGACAAGGTTAAAGGGAGCTGGAGAGCCCACTTAGCCCATTCTATGGCACCTTGAGGGAGGCAAGTAATTGAGGATTAGATCCTGCTGGGGAGAACCAGACTGGGCGGTTCCTATAACAAGACTGCAGGACCAGTACAGAAAGACAGAGGGAGGAGACCTGTAGTAGGGACCTTATACTCTGGGGTTGAACATGAAGGGAGAGGCTAGCAGGGCTCAAGAGATTCCAGGCAGCTGCCAGAGAGGCTAGGAGCCACCCCGAGAGAGTTCAGTGACAAACTGGGAGAAGCTGCACAGAGAGACATGACTCCAGGGAGAGGGCTGGAGAGCGCTCCTCCCATGACAGATGCCTGCAAGCATGCAAAGGCAGGGAGTAGCGAGGGATCATAAGAAACAGACCCTAGCTGCTTTTCACAAAGGTCCTGGGTTGGAACCCAGAGAAGAGGGGGGGGCCTGGGTTCCCCTACTATCCCCGCTCCAGCAGGAGGGTGGTGTATGCCTTAGGAGTAAAGGGGCAAGGACTGAGTATAGCCAAGGCCAAAGGCCTGGTACATGGTCACTAAGACTTTGGGGTTTTGTTTTTGTTCTCCTGTCCATGTCTGGGCTGTACCAAATATCCCAGGGGGATGAGAGGGCTAGCACAGGCCTTGCAGCGTCATCCATCCATGTCTCAGGGATGCAGCCTATATCAAGAGCTTCATCACAGCTAAGGTCACTCAATGTTTGGTGACAGAGCTTGCTTTGATCAGCATCAGCTTTAGTTCCTGTCCCTCTGTGCTGTCTGCTTCTGGCCCATGCCTCGGTAGTGCTCCTGTGCACTATATAGACATTCGGCATCTGGAATCTGGCTGCTTATGTCTGCTTTCCTGTTTCCATGGACAGTTCTCCCCTGGGGCAGGTGCAGACTGTGCTCTGGGAAGTTCTGAGTGGAGGAGTCTGGGTTGCCAGATGCCATGGTCAGCTGTTGGGTATCTTTTGGAATTGTAACCTGACTGAGCCCAGGGAATGGGTGTAGCTGGAGCAGGGTGTTCCTGGAGTAGTGGTGGGTGGAACAGCAGTGAAAATAGTAATAAGAAGAAGAGTAAATGGCATCAGACACCCATTTCCTCAAAATACACTGTGTTGTCATGGCACCCCTGGGGCTCTTACCTACCTTGGGCGAGAGGAAGGGAGATAGCATCTACCCATTAGTCATGGCTGAGTCACAGCTGGCAAGTCTCCTGAGCAGCCTGTGGGGGCAAAGGCTGGAGGAACAGGGCTGGGGCTCCAGGCTCCTTCCTCGGAACACAGCAGCATTCTGTGACGGCCTCCTTCCAGGTGATGGTTTCTGGGCTGGGGGAAGAGTCACAGCATCATTTTCACCTTTTTAGAAAATTTCTCTCATTTCTGTGTCCAAACTTTCAAAAGTGAAGGGCAGTCCCTGCCTGGCAATTTCTGGTGGTTCGGCAGCCAGCTGCAGCTGGTCCCTATTGATAAAGAATATTCAATAATTTGACAATAATCAATAACCAATTAATTGATAGTTAAAGCTTGCATTAATTATTGCTTGTGGTTATATGCTCAGTGAGAGGGGTTCTTTAGAGTCTGGATTAATTTAATAAAAAACCTCAGCTACAATAGCTTTGATTAGATTTATTGATTTAACACTTGGTACATACATAGAGGAATACGGTTAAAAGAGCTGCAGAAGACCTTTCCCTGTAGCCTGCTGACAGCCAGCGTCCAGTCTGCAAATTCTAGATAGGGGTATAATTGTCCCTATAATCTATCATTTATTGTTTCATTCCAGTCCTTATGTAGGTTGTTTTCTAAGTTCCCATTCCCTTATAGCTTTCCAGCTGCCTGAACACCTTATAGTTTGTGTAATGAAGTGGGAATTTTTTGACCCCTATGTGTGCCTCAGTTTTCCCTATACTTTGTGTGGCTGCGGGGGGAAGAATTACATTTGCTGTCAGGGCTGGCTAAGAGATATAGGTATATGTAGGGGTGTGTGTCACTTAGCTGTCTGAGCAGACAAAATAGGTCATTAACAGGACAGGCTGAAGCTGATACATGTCAGTGGAAAGACCACTTACCAGAACATTGACATGAGCAACCAAAGACCCAGAGGACAGAGGATTTCCCTGCCTCGCACCAGGGAAGCTGAGCAGAGGCCTCAGCTCCAGAACAAAGGAGTGTGAGCTGGGGAAATAAAGAGTTGGCTTCTGAACTGACTTAAGGAAGGAAGTCAGCAAGAACCTGAAATGGAGTTCACTACACTTTGGCTGGTGAATTGCTGGGGGGTACCAGAATGGACTATGCTTTAACCTTTATTTTTCTATACTAACCTAAGGGCTTCCACTGGCTACGTTCCAGTTGACTAATAAACCCTACTGTTTTCAAATCACTGCTTGAGTGTCAGTGCAAATACTGGGTGAGCTCTAATCGTTCCTAAAGCACATACCAGTCTCTAACCCAGAGTGTGCCTCAGTTGGACTCACTGAGCTGAACACACAGCGTGAAGCAGGAGTGCTAACACCCTAGAGGGTCAGTTTCAGTGCCAGTGAGGCTGGGTGACCGACCCTGAAGTAAGAGTGAGACTCCTTGGGGGTCTGCCATATCAAAGGGGCTCCTCTAAGAGACTGTTCTAAAGCTGGGTGCATAGCACTGATCTTGTGGATCTGTGACAATTAGTCATGATTTAGTCTTCCTTTGAGGGGTAATGTTATTCATTGTACCTCTTGAACATATTTTGCAGTTATTAAAATATCTGAAGCAACAATTTCAAAATAAGTTAGGAGTTAGCTGCTTGATAAACACCCACTCCTTAAAGTTAGCTTAACTTTAACTGCAAGGCATCATGGGAGTCTTGCTCCTAGGCAAGCTTTAAAATGGGGGTCTCAAACACATGGCCCGTGGAGTTATTTGCTGTGGCCTGCCAAGCTCCCCGCCCCTCCCTCCCCCCCCCCAGTGTGCTGCATCCCCCCTCCTCTGCCTACCTCAAGGCACTTCCTGCAGCCAAACAGCTGTTTGGCGGTGCTTAGCACTCTCCAGGAAGGAGCGGGGAGGAGCGGGGCACTCAAGGGAGGAGGTGGGGATTTGGGGAAGGGGTTGGAATAGGGGCAAGGAGGGGAGGAGTTGGGGTGGGGACTTTGGGGACGAGGAGGGGCAGGGGCAGAGCCTCATGGAAGAGGTGGAGTGGGGGCGGGCCTGGGGGCAGAGTAGGGTGGGGCTTTTGTATCTTTATATGAAAAGGTGTCAGTGATGTGGCCCTTGGGCCAATGTACGAGTCCTCATGTGGCCCTCGTGGTGATCTGAGTTTGAGATCCCTGCTTTAAAACCTTTCTTGACCCCCGCTGCTGCTGTTCCTGGTGGCTCACAGTCTGCACAGCTGTCTGGAGCAGGTCTCCACTGCTGCTGTCTTAACTCCATGATTTCCACAACTTGGGAGTTCCTAGGAATTGGGCTTGAGCACAAAATGAAACTGCAACACTCAAAGGGAACTAAACCAGATGTGCAATAGTCTGTACTGCTCCAGCACAGCAGCTTTCATGTGAGCATCTCAAAACAGGCCCCAACCTCCAGCTCACTAGGCTTCACCACACCGCAGGGAGCCAGGTAGAAAGTCACGGGAATGCACTAAATCAGTTGTTTCATTTGTATGAATAAGAACATAGCTGCGAGATTCAGCTATATCTCCCAATAGTCACAAATCTGCAAATGGATACGGTAGGGGGAGAAAAGCACATTCCCCATTCAAAGCCTAAAGCCTGTATTCAGCAAATGTAGCAGGGAGCTAAGTGCTCTGATTTGAAAGACATCCTCTCCAGCCTGCTAGTGGAAACGCAGCTTTTTGAAGGGCAGTGCCATGCAGGGGAAACTGGTTACATTTTTGATTGTAGAATAGAAAGTTGAAAGCCGACTGTTTACTATTCTGGCTTCAGCAAACGTGACTTTGAACTAGAGCAGACGGGAGTTACAACTGACTTGTCAGAGCTTGTTTTACACGCTGGGCCAGGGCTTTACTTTGCTTCCATTTAAGGAACTCAAGTCGGCTCCCTGATTAGATAGCTTTGGCAGATCTACAATATGCTGTTCTCCATTTTGTGGCTTTGACTATCCTGTTGTCCCTTGAAATCTAGTCCCAGATCCTACAGCAGGGAAGGTATTGATACCCTGGACACATCAGAAGAGCCTTGATTAAACACTTCAGCAATGGGTCATTACTCGTAGGTGAATGTAAGCATGAGTTATATTTAAAAAGCAGCAGCAAAACCAGCAAAGCTAGAGGACATTGCTTCTGTTTCCATGGGAACAAGGAAAATAAACCTGGCAGGGGTGTGCCCTTCTGTGCAGCATGTTTCCTACAACAACCTTCCCCATGCTGAGCTTTCTCTCTGGCTATTCTCTACCACTGCACACTATTATCTAGCTCCTCACAAACTACCCCAATGGTGGAGGTGCTGGGGAACCATTCATTTTACATTGTGGTTCCTTCTATCAATAATCATTTCAGAGATGCAGTGCTGCTCCGTCACGCATTCTTCTTGTCTGTTGGTTATATTGCAACTAGCAAACAGCGATCCTGCTCAGGATCAGTGCCCATTGTGCTAGATGTTGTACAGACAGGGCCCTGATCCCACAAAGATTTAAACACGTGTAACTTTATGAATGGTGAGAGGTTCCATCAGCCACACTTTGCAGGATTGGGCTCACAGAAGTAGATACAGGCTCTGCACCAAAAACCTGACCATCTAAGATCTACAGGCAGTGAGATAATAAAGTAGGTACAGTTCTGAAATACAATTTGTTTTAAAATTTTGTAGCTGATAAATTATAATCACACAAATATCAGCTTTCCTCAACACCCCCTCAGCTCAGCCACTAAATGCTGGCTCATTTCTTGTAGGAATCAAGGCAGGCGTGGGTCTTGAGAAGGGATGTGAAGGAGGACAGGGTCATGGCCTTATGGATCGGTAGCACCCCCTCTTAACTCTCTAAGGAGTAGCATGGGAGGAAGCACAAAGCCCTCTGAGACAGGCAGAGCAGAGGGGCCAAAGGATGTAAAGTGTGGATATAAAGATTGAAAAGATGGATGGTCCAATGGTTAGCCTAGGATTTGGGAGACTGGGATCTGCCATAGACTCCCTGTGTGACCATGGCCAAGTCATTTCATTACTATATGCCTCTGTTTCCCATATGTAAAATGGGGATAATGCCTACCTCACAAGGCTGTTGTGTACTTCAATGCATAAAAGATTATGAAGTGCTCAGATACTAAGGTAATAGGAGTGAGATAAGTATGATAGATAACGAGGCAGAGTCATGAAGGATCTTTATGGGTTAAGCTCTCAAAGTTCTTCATGAACATTTAGTTAAGCATCCTCAAACTCAGTGAAATAGGCATTTGTCTCCCCTGTTTTACAGATGGCGAAACTGAGTCTCAGAGTGAAGGGACTTACCAAAGTCACATGAGTAAGTGGCTGAGTAAAGCAGAGAGCCTAGTAGTCCTGACTCCTGGTTCTAACCACTAGACCACATTGCCACCTTTCACAATGGTTTTCCCCCTTGATGTTGCAACTTGCCACTCTTACCATACGATGCCACAGGCTGTTATGACATAAGATGTGGTAACATTGCCTCAGACCTGAAGTAGATCTACAGAGCATTGTATTTAAACGTCCTGGGCACAGGCCAGCCACACACAGAGACACATGGAAAGGCCCCAGGAATGTTACAATCATTGGCAACACTCAGAGGTTGGTTCTGAAGGGAAGGAAAGTTACTTCCCAATACGCAGAGCTGTTCTCCACTTACTGGATTGGAGGCCTCCCGAGGTATTTTTTTGTCCCTGGAGAGAGAGATTCCTGAAATACTTCCTGTTTCTGAAGGGAAGTGAGGAACCAGAGCTCTCTTGAGGCTTGTATTTTTATTTTAATCGTGAGAGGAGAAGCAAACTAAAGCTGGGGGAGGGAATTCCAAATCATCTGGGACAAAAATACTTCCTTAACGACTGGCCCAGTGCAGTGTGTGAGAGACAGGCTTGGGTGAAGGATTTTGCCTGTCTAACAACAGTATTAGCAATGTTAGAGCATCACAGCAATTTGTTGTGTAGTGTTTCTCTGGTGCTGAGGTTGTAGAGTGGAAAATAGGTGACCCCATCACTCCACACCAAGTTCTGGGAGCATCTCACCGCCAGTGAGGGTGGGCTGGAGGGATGAGTGCAGGCTTAGCACTCAGCAGGCACTTAGTTCTAATCCTGGCTTGGCCCTGACTTGTTATAGGGCCTTGGACAAGTCACTTTGTATTGGTCTTTACTTCCCTATCTGAAAAATAGGGGTAGTGATACTTGCTTTGTGAGGGTTAATTAGTTAATGTCCATATGGCACAGCTAAATGCTGTTATTGCTAAGCTCAGCCTGAGCTTAAGGAAAGACTATCCAGGATCTGCTGCAGTTTGAGGATTAGAGTGACTGTTTTCTCCCTGCTCTGCAAATTTACATAAGAACGGCCATACTGGGTCATACCAACAGTCAGTCTAGCCCAGTATCCTGTCTTCTGACAGTGGCCAATTGTGATGTTCCCCTCTGGTGTTGTCTGGACCAGTGCTCTGCTAGGCCACTCCAATCCTTGACTCTGTGAGTCAGACTTGCTCTGCTCTGCTGTGAGAATCCCCACTCCTGGGCTGTTCACGCACAGCCTCTGGCACGTAAGCTGCTCCCAGCTACTTGCAAGCGAATGACACTAGCCAATATCTCCAGTCCCAGACACAACCCTAGGAACCTCCATCTTGCAGTGTCCAGTTATGTCCGCTGGACGCTGCAACCTTATATAAGTTTGTCAATTTAACAAACAAATTGATATGTACCAAGCTTGTTATTCCAAGGGGAGCCTCTGACACAGTTCAAACCAAACACACTGCTTCAGGTAGAATAAACAAACAAATTTATTAACTATAAAGATAGATCTTAAGTGATTGTAAGTCAAAGCATAACAAGTCAGATTTGGTCATGCAAAATGCATTCAAAGCTGATTTTAACACTTTCAATGTCCTTACAAACTTAGGATGCTTCTCACCACAGGCTGGCTGATTACTTTTCAGTCAGGCTCTTTCCTTTGATCAGCGCTTCACTCGCTTGGTGGTGGTGATGTCTGTAGATGCAGGTGGAAGAGAGAGAGCATGGCAAAATGGCTCCCTTTTTATCACGTCCTTTCTTCTTCTTGGCTTTTCCCCCCGCCTTCAGAGTCAGGTGAGCATGACCTCATCACAGACCCAAACTGACCAAAGGAAGGGGGTGACTCCCTCAAGGGTCTAATAGATTCTTTTGTTGCTGCTTCCTGTGAGGCTGGGCTGGGTTTGCCCCATCCATGCCCTGATGAGGTGTGAACTGCCTCTCTGTTCTTGGAGAGTTTTTGCACTGGCTTGCTTTAAGCCATGAGGATACATTTTCAGCCTCATAACTATATATGTGAAATTATAACCTATAACCCTACTATAACATTACTATAACATCACTATAACAACCATGCTCAGTGCATCATGATCCTTCTGAAGACACCCAACATGACAAACTTTGCATTGGATATCACACAACCATTTTATAAGGATGAACATGGGGGTGTAGGGTGTTCCCCCGAGAAACAGAGCGTCACACCAATGCCAGATGCTTCAGAAGGAATGAACAGACCAGGGCAATTATTGAGTGATCAACCCACTGTCATCCAGCCCCAGCTTCTGGCAGTCAGAGATTTAGCGACCCAGAGCATGGGTTGCATCCTTGACCATTTTGACTAATAACCATTGATGGACCTATCTTCCGTAAACTTATCTAATTCTTTATTTTTTAACCCAGTTATACTTTTGGCCTTCACAACATCCCCTGGCAATGAATTACACAAGTTGACTGTGTGTTTTATGAAGAATTACTTCCTTATATTTCTTAGACTTTAAGATCAGAAGGAACCATCATGAAGATCTAGTTTGCCCTCCTGCAGACTTCAGGCCACAGAACCTCATCCACCGACTCCTGTAATAGACCCATAACCTCTGGCTGAGTTGCTGAAGTCCTCAAATCATGATTTTAAAACCTCAAGTTACATAGAATCCACCATTTACACTAGTTTAAACCTGCAAGTGACCCGTGCTCCACGCTACAGAAAAAGGTGAAAACCCCCAGGGTCTCAGCCAATCTGACCCAGGATAAAATTCCTTCTTGATCTCAAATATGGCCATCAGTTAGACCCTGAGCAAGTGGGCAAGACCCACCAGCTACATACCTGGGAAAGAATTTGCTGTAGTAACTCAGAGCCCTCCCCATGTAGTGTCCCATCTCTGGCCATTGGAGCTATTGTTGCAGATCAGCTACATGCAATTGTTGGCAGTCCTGTCTTACCATCCCCTCCATAAACTTGCCCCCACTGCTCCCCTTGGAAGGCTGTTCCAGAACTTCACTCCTCCGATGGTTAGAAACCATCATCTAATTTGAAGCCTAAACTTGTTGATGGCCAGTTTATATCCATTTGTTCTTGTGTCTACATTGGCGCTAACTTAAATAACTCCTCTCCCTCCCTGGTATTTATCTCAGGATTGTTTTCTATAAACATCTCAATCACCCCTCAGCCTTCTTTTAGATAGGCTAAACAAGCCAAGCGCTTTGAGTCTCCTCGCATAAGGTAAGTTTTCCATTCCTCGGATCATCCTAGTAACCCTTCTCTGCACCTGTTCCAGTTTGAATTCAGCTTTCTTAAACATGGGAGATCAGAACAGCACACAGTATTCCAGATGAGGTCTCACCAGTGCCTTGAATAATGGCACTAATACTTCCCGAGCTCTACTGGCAATACCTCGCCTGACGTGTCCTAGGACTGCATTAGCCTTTTTCACGTCTGCATCACATTGGTCGCTCATAGTCATCATGTGATTAACCAATACACCTAGGTCTTTCTCCTCCACTGTCACTTCCAACTGATAAGTCCCCAATTTATAGCAAAAATGCTTCTTGTTAGTCTCTAAGGGCATGACCTTGCACTTTGAACTATTAAATGTCATCCTGTTTCTATTACTCCAGTTTTCAAGGTTCTTGTGTTATGTGAAGGGGTAAGTAACACTTCCTTATTCACTTTCTCCAAACCAGTTATGATTTTATAGACATCTCTCATATCCCTCCTCAGTCATCTCTTTTCCAAGTTGAACACTCCCAGTCTTTTTTCTATCTCCTCATGGAAGCTGTTCAATACCTCTAAGGTGACCGGATGTCCCAATTTTATAGGGGCAGTCCTGATATTTGGGGTTTTTTCTTATATAAACACCTACTACCTCCCACCCCCTGTCCTGATTTTTCACACTTGCTATCTGGTCACCTTAAATACCTCTAATCATTTTTGTTGCCCTTCCCTGTACTTTTTTTCTGATTTTATATATAATATAAATAGAAATAATATATATAAAAATAAATAATATATAAAATCTGGGGCAACCAGAACTGCACACAGTATTCAAGGTGTGGATGTACCGTGGCATTATGATATGTTCTGTCTTATTATCTATCCCTTCCCTAATGGTTCCTAACTTTCTGTCCGCTTTTTTGACTGCGAGTGCACATTGAGCAGATGTTTTCAGAGAACTATCCATGATGACTCCAAGATCTCTTTCTTGATTGCTAACAGCTAATTTAGAGCACATCATTTTGTATGTATTTGCAATCTGTCTGGCAGACTGACTCAACCTAGGACCTCTTTTTCTGCCTTGACAAGGAACAAGGAATTCAGTCAAGTTTGGGCCATGTTTAAAGTACAATTTAATTGAATATTTTACCTGAAGTGTGAATGCCCTAGCAGAAAAGGAATCTGTCTTTTCCTTCTAGTCTTTTATTTCATTGAAGTACCCTGGTGTGTCTGCCTGGCTTTATTACAGCATTTCACATAAGGTTACCATTATCAAAGCAACCCATTTTGGAATATATACTAAAAGGCTGTTTTGAGAGTGCAGTCACTCTAATAAAGATAATATCCCCTATTCCCTTGACAGAAATTGAACAAGTGTGACAAAGTCAGACCGTATGCAGTGTTGTTGTAGCGGTGTTGGTCCCAGAGACCAGGTGGATGAAGTAATATCTTTCTGTCGGTGAGAGAGACAAGCATTCGAGCTTACACCAACTTTGCATTTAGCAGTGATGCTCTGAGTTAGTTTCCCAGACCTGAAGAAGGGCTCCACGTAAGCTCAAAAGCTTCTCTCTCTCACCAACAGAAGTTGGGCAAATAAGATATTACCTCACCCACCTTGTCTTTCTAAAGTCAGGCCGGACAAGTGGTAGAGAGTGGGGGTTTTAGATTGACGTATCTCGGGGAGCACAGAGACGGGTTACTTGGGGCTGGTGTGCTTGGTCACAGCCTTGCTGCCTTCAGACACAGCCTGCTTAGCCAACTCCCTGGGCAGCAGCAGTCGCACGGTGGTCCGGTCTGGATCTCCCGAGAGGTGATGATGGAGCGCTTGTTATAATGCACCAGGCGGGACACCTCCCCAGCAATGCGCTCGAAGATGTCATTGACAAAGGAATTCATGATGCCCATGGCCTTAGAAGAGATGCCGGTGTCGGGGTGAACCTGCTTCAGCACCTTGGAGACGTAAATGGAGTAACTCTCCTTTCCTGGTCTTGCAGCACTTCTTATCCCCTTTCTTGGAGCCCTTCTTGGGTGCAGGAGCAGATTTCACCGGCTCAGACATCTCAATAGCTAATCTCACAGCCAGGGCCGGTGCAACCATTTAGGCGACCTAGGCAGTCGCCTAGGGCGCTAGGATTTGTGGGGCGGCATTTTCTTTGGCAGTGACCGCAGCGGCCGGATCTTCAGCCGCCCCGGTCGCCGCCGGCATTTAGACGGGGGGAGCTGGGACAGGGGAGCGCGGGGAGGGCCGCCTGCAGCAAGTAAGGGTGGGTTGCCATGCAGGGGAACTCCCCGCTCCAGTTCACCCCTGCCCCACCTCCTCCCCGAGCACGCCGTGGCCGCTTCACTTCTCCCGCCTCCCAGGCTTGCGGCACCTAAGCTGATTGGCGCCGCAAGCCTGGGAGGCAGGAGAAGTGAAGCAGTGATGGCATGCTCGGGGAGGAGGCGGAGCAGGGGTGAGCTGGGGCGGGGGGGTGCCTCAGGGCAAAGGGTGGGGGGGTAGGGAGCTGCCACAGTGGGGCTCCTTAGGGCAGGGGGGGAGCTGGCGCGGGGGAGGCGCCTCAGGGTGGGGGCTCAGGGACGGGGGAGGGCGCAAGGTGGAAGTTTCGCCTAGGGCGCGAAACATCCTTTCACCGGCCCTGCTCACAGCACAGAACAGGAACAGTGTGGGCAGGCACGTATATCAGCCCTAGAAGGGTAAAGGTCCTTCTCCCCATGAGCTGAAAAGAGGTTACCTCTGGTCAACTAGGGACATCTGAGTTCAATTAAGGGCTTCCTGTGACCTTTAAAAAACCCTCCTCTTGTGAGAGAGAGAGATGAGAGATGAGCTGCAGCAGGGTGAAAAGGCTGCTCTTCTTCCTATAAAGGAAGCAACTGAGTTAATCGACTGTTTGGGGAAGGACTGGCACCTAGGGGGCAGCATAACAAGGCAACACCCCAGAGAGGGAGCAGGAGAGGAATTCCCTTTTTGTGTTGGGAACTTGGTTCTTAGTGTTTGGTTGAAGAGTGCTCCCTAGGCCTACTCTGAGGGCCACCTTGTAAATATTGAAAAATAAAACCCAAGTGAGGCACAAAGGCTCTGCAGAGTGGGACTGATTTACTCCAGACTCCCCTGCCCCCTCCTGATGGGGGACCCTGAGCCCAGAGAGGTGAAGAAGGTGTCTTGCTATGTAAGCATTAGTGCTGTGCTTGCATAACCACATACCTCCATGGTAAGCTGGCTGCTGCCACCCATGACTACCTCCACGGATGGAGTAACGGGCCTTTTATCTCAGCGGGGTAGAAAGACAAGAAAGAACATGTTGTGAATTAGCACACTGAGAAGTCTATGCTAAGATCAAAGATTAGTGGTTTACTTATTACTGCCCCCTCCTGCAAGCTTAGCATTAACTCATGCTAAATGACCCACACGGGGAAATCAGAAGCAAGGATTAATAAAGGTTTAAAGGTGGAGGTTTTGTGTTTGAAAGTGGCAGACTCTAACAGCGCTAGGAAACAATAAAGCCCTCCCTTCCCCCCACTGGTAACCACTGGAAGTGTGTGTGTGTGTGTGCATGAGTGTGTGCGTGCGAGTGTGTGTGCGCATTTTACCACATGGAATGAGCTGCTGTATCTTGCCTAGCAGAATTACATTCCTTTCTAGGCTATAATTAGCTCCATACTAATCCAGTCTTGAGTACTTTTTCTAATGTATGCCAGTGTTTGCATCTTCTTCACATCTGTCTTATAAAACCACTTACAGATCATTTTCCTAATCAGGGTTGGCTTTTAACTAAAGGGTGATTATAGTTGTGCTGAAAAGGTTGGATTTTAAGCAAGTCACATAATACAGTGTGAGTCTGTACTGGAGGTTGTTCTTGGTGTAAGTTTCGCTCTAGTACTAGCTTGTCTAGTAATTTCAACACAACCACAACAACAAAAAGTGAAATGGAAATGATCACAGTACAGAAGGAAAACACACACACAAGTATGCAATGAGAATAAGAACTGAAAAAATAGAGAACCAATAGTTTAAATAAGTGGAAATAAATTTGTTCTTTTAATGTTAACTTATAAAAAAATCTTTGGTAGTTTCTATATAAAATCCATTCAAACTTTTCCTGGGAAGGAATAGAAACCACCTCTTGTGTTACATGCTTGTGGGGAAATAACATCCTGATGTCAATCAATCCAAGCCATTCCAGAGGGACATGTCTACAGCACAACCAACTTGTCTTCCAAACTTCTGTAGCAGTGATGGCTCAAAAGGGCTCTAGTGTCTTTCCTTCCCCATGTCACTGGTCCAAATTCAGCCCTGACTTGTAGTGACTGAGAGCGATTGCCAGCTGACGGCTGTTCGGGGCCTTCTGTGAAATGAGTTGGTGAATGCCGTGCAGTTCCTAGAGATAGGAGTCTATGTCGCTAACCTGTCACCACAATAGCCTCCATAACTGACGCCCTGAGAGAGGCTAAGACTCAGGAGGCCAACTTACCTTCTTGGCCTCTAGAGGTTTGTGGTGATGATTACAATGCTAATGTGACATATGGTTCATCCAGATGAGTCATGGCAGATTGATGGGCAAGGTGCAAAAACGTGTGCTACTGCTCCACGCTCCTGTGCTTGTGTGACGTTATTGACATGAACTGGGACCATAAAGATCATTGTTACAACCAAGGTCCTGTAGTGGCACCAAATCTTTTATAAAGGGGGTCAAATAAGGTGTCCAAAACAAGGTTATGGTTTGCTGGTTATGATTATGCTCTCTGTATCATTTTTGTAGTTGAAGTTATGAATATTGTCTCTATACTGTCTGTATTACAAATTTATGCTATGCTTCTGGGTGACACCCCAGACAAGTTGGTGTCAGCTCTGCCTAGCCTGCTTGATGGCCCATTAAGGACTATCAGCTATACAATTGACCTATTGAGAGAAGGCAGATACGTGTTGTGACTCAGCAAAGTAGGCAGGCACTTGCCCATGTGACTCCAAACTCTATTTTGCTGTAATTTTCCACAGTAAGAACAAAGAGGTGTTCTTACACCTGGAAAAGACTATAAAAGGCTGATGCCTCTCCTCCATCTTGTCTTCAATCCTGCTTCATACCTTTGGAGGGACTTTGCTACAAACGGAAGTGCTACACAAAGGACTGATGACCCATCCCAGCTGGGGATGTACTCCAGAGACTTGATTTGAACCTGCAGTTCAGGTTGGGGTGGGGATAGCTCAGTGGTTTGAGCATTGGCCTGCTAAACCTAGGGTTGTGAGTTCAATCCTTGAGGATCCCACTTAAGGATTTGGGGCAAAAATTGGTCCTGCTAGTGAAGGCAGGGGGCTGGACTTGATGACCCTTCAAAGTCCCTTCCAGTTCTAGGAGATTGGTATATCTCCAATTATTACCTATTACCAGTTTATTCCATCACTGCTACAAGCCTGAATCAAGAACTTTGCCATTACTGTATGTGATTGGTTCCATTTAACCAATTCTATCTCTCATCTGTATCTTTTTCCTTTAGATTTTAAATTTTAAAGGATTGGCAACAGCGTGATTTGTGGGTAAGATCTAACTTGTATATTGACCTGGGTCTGGGGCTTGGTCCTTTGGGATCAGGAGAACCTTTTTTCTTTTACTGGGGTATTGGTTTTCATCAGGGGTGGCTCCAGGCACCAGTGCAGCAAGCAGGTGCCTGGGGTGGCCAATGAAGAGGGGCGGCACCTTCAGCTCTTCAGCAGCAATTCAGCGACGGGTCCCTCTCGGAGGGAAGGACTTGCCACCGAATTGCTGCCAAAGAATGAAGCAGCGCCGATCGTGGCTTTTTTTTTTTGCCTTCCTTCCCCCCCTTCCCCCCGCTGCTTCGGGTGGCAAAAACCCTGGAGCTGGCCCTGGTTTTCATAACCATTTGTCCCCATAATGAGTGGCACTGGTGGTGATACTGGAAAACTGGAGTGTTTAAGGGAATTGCTTGTGTGACTTGTGGTTAGCCAGTGGGGTAAAACTGAATTCTCCGTTTGGCTGGTTTGGTTTGCCTTGGCATGCATAGAAACCCCAGCCTTGGGCTGTAACTGCCCTGCTTTAAGCAATTTGTCCTGAATTGGCACTCTCAGTTGGGTCCCGCCAGAACCAGCATCGTTACAGCTTGTTCTGTGGCTAAACAAGGACTTCTGCCTCCCCAGCTGTAAATCCAGCACTAAATCTATTCAGGACTACAAAGCCTGGTTCACTGGGAGCTGTCTGCGAGAAGGTGCAGGGAGCAGCACGTGTTCTAGGAGGGCTGCTCCATTTGAGCATTGTTTCTTCCATGCACTCTAGTTGAGTAGCCTTTTCTCCCAGTGACCAGTATGTCCAGACAACAGTATATTTCTGTCCCATCCCCTATCACACTATTCCTCTGGCATGTATTAAGTATGTATTTTTTGAGGAGGCATCACGGAGATCCCATCTCTAATTGTTAAGTCTGGAGGAGGCACAGAGAGGTTTGGACTGGATGGATTTTGGAGGTACTTGCAGCCTTCTGTAGGGATCATTGTTTCTTTTCATAAAGCAATGGCATGATCCTCTTCTGCGGTGTAGAAGCAGTTTGAAAAGGCCATGTCTCATCCTGAGGGCAGGTGCAGAGAATGAAGATGTCTGATACAGGAAGGAACACTGTTTATGAATGGTTGATATGGTGGGTGGTTGATGAGAGATGCACTTGACCAAAGAGAAGGTCACAAGCAGAAGCCATTTATTCCTTATGTTATTCAGAATGAGAAATGTAAGTGGGTGGTGGTTGATTTAACACAAATAAAGTATGCAGCAGTGGTTACAAACCAGAGGTGTCGGAGCCATATATACGAGAAGACAGGAGTGGCAGGCTGCACTCTGTTACACCTGGATGTAATTCTCCATAGGATCATGATGCTGGGACTGGGCAACAGCGGATGGATCACTTGATCATTGCCCTGTTCTGTTCATTCCCTTTGACACAGCTAGTACTGGCTGCAGTAGGAAAACAGGATACTAGGCTAGATGGACCATTGGTCTGACCAAGTATGGCCATTCTTGTGTTCTTATCATCCACTCCAGGCATTTGTAGCTACAACTCAGGGATGATATTAGGTGATAGCTTTACCACAGCCAGGTGAAGACCACTTTTTAGCAGCCAGCTATCACCTTAGCTTTCCACTGTATCTTGGCTATCGTGTTCTTCTGTATGACATGGGACCTGAAGATAGACAACCAGTATTGGCTTTTCTTCCGAAATCAAATCAGTATCTTACTTCTCACATTAGTATAGAGACATCTATGTGGAATAAGCAAGAAGAACCTGAAATGCTAGTTAATAACCAAAACTATGACATAGTTAGCATCACAGAGTGGGATAATACGCATGGCTGGAATATTGGTATAGCAGGGTACAGCTTGCTCAGGAAGGACAGGCAAAGAAAAAAGGGGGGATGTGTTGCCTTATACATAAAAATGTAGACACTTGGACTGAGGTTGAGATGGAAATAGGAGACAGATTGGTGAAAATGTCTGGATAAGGATAAAAGGAGGGAAAAAACAGGGTGATGTCATGGTAGGGGTCTACTACAGATGATCTAACCAGGAAGAAGAGGCGGATGAGGCTTTTTTTAAACAACTAGCAAAATCATCCAAAGCACAGGACTTGGTGGTGATGGGGAGACTTCAACTACCCAGACATCTGTTGGGAAAATAACACAGCAGGGCACAGATTATCAAACAAGTTCTTGGAATGTATTGGAGACAATTTTTTATTTCAGAATGTGGAGAAAGCTACTAGGGGAGAGGCTGTTCTAGATTTGATTTTTGACAAATAGGGAGGAACTGGTTGAGAATCTGAAAGTGGAAGGCAGCTTGGGTGAAAGTGATCATGGAATGGTAGAGTTCATGATTCTAAGGAATGGTATGAGGGAAAACACCACAATAAAGACAATGGATTTCAAGTAGGCAGACTTTAGCAAACTCAGGGAGTTGGTAGGTAAAATCCCATGAGAAACAAGTCTAAGGGGAAAAACAATTGACAGTTGGCAGTTTTGCAAAGAGATTATTAAGGGCACAAGAGCAAACTATCCCACCACCTACGAAAGATAGGAAGTGTGGTAAGAGACCACCCTGGCTTAACCAGGAGATCTTCAGTGATCTGAAACTCAAAGAAGAGTCCTACAAAAATGGAAAATAGGTCAAATTACGAAGGATGAATATAAACAAATAACACACATATGTAGGAACAAAATTAGAAAGGCCAAGGCACAAAACAAGATTAAGCTAGCTAGAGACATAAAGGGTAACAATAAAACATCTACAAATGCATTAGAAGCAAGAGGAAGGCTTAAGAACAGGGTACTCAATGCGGGGGGGGACGACACAAAAACAGAAAAGGTGGAAATGGCAAAGGTGCTAATTGACTTTTTTGTTTCAGTTTTCACCAAAAAGGTTAGTAGTGATTGGACATCTAACTTAATGAATGCCAGAGAAAATGAAGTAGGATCAGAGGCTAAAGTAGGGAAAAAACAAGTTAAAAGTTACTTAGACAACTTAGATGTCTTCAAATCAGAAGGGCCTGATGAAATATATCCTTGAATACTCAAAGAACTGACTGAGGAGATATCTGAGTCAGTAGCGATTCTTTGAAAACTTGTGGAAGACAGGAGAGATTCTAGAGGAGTGGAAAAGGGCAAATGTAGTGCCAATCTGTAAAAGGGGGAATAAGGACAACCCGGGGAATTACAGACCAGTCAGTTTAACTTTAGTGCCCCGAAAGATAATAGAGCAAATAATTAAGCAATCAATTTGCAAATATCTAGATGATAATAAGGTGATAAGTAACAGTCAGCATGGATTTGTCAAAAACAAATCATGTCAAACCAACCTAATAGCTTTCTTTAACAGGGTAACAAGCCTTGTGGATGTGGTATATCTTGACTTTAGTAAGGTTTTTGATACTGTATCACATGACCTTCTCATAATCAAACTAGGGAAATACAACCTAGATGGAGATACTATAAGGTGGGTGCAAAACTGGTTGGAAAACTGTTACCAGCGAGTAGTTATCATTGATTCACAGTCAAGCTGGAAAGGCATATGAAGCGGAGTCCCAAAAGGATCTGTTCTGGGTCCGAGTCTGTTCAATATCTTCATCAATGATTTAGATAATGGCATAGAGAGTACATTTATAAAGTTTTCAGACAATACCAAGCTGGGAGGGGTTGCAGGTGCTTTGGAGGATAGGATTAAAATTCAAAATGATCTGGACAAACTGGATAAATGATCTGAAGTAAAGAGGATGAAATTCAGTAAGGACAAATGCAAAGTACTCCATGTAGGAAGGAACCATCAGTTGCACACATGCAAAATGGGAACTGACTGCATAGGAAGGAGTACTGCGGAAAGGGATCTGGGAGTCATAGTGGATCACAAGCTAAATATGAGTCATCAGTGTAACCCTGTTGCAAAAAAAGCAAACATCGTTCTGGGCTGTATTAGCAGGAGTGTTGTAAGCAAGACACGAGAAGTAATTCTTCTGCTGTACTCTGCGTTGCTACAGCCTCAAGTGAACTATTATGTTCAGTTCTGGACACTATATTTCAGGAAAGATGTGGACAAATTGGAGAAAGTCCAGAGGAGAGCAACAAAAATGATTAAAAGTCTAGAAAACATGGCCTATGAGGGAAGACTGAAAAAATTGGGTTCATTTAGTCTGGAGAAGAGAAGACTGAGAGGGGACATGATAACAATTTTCAAGTACATAACAGGTTGTTACAAAGAGGAGGGAGGTAAATTGTTCTTGTTAACCTGTGAGGATAGGACAAGAAGGAATGGGCTTAAATTGCAGCAAGGGTGGTCTAGGTTGGACATTAGGGAAAACTTCCTGTCAGGATGGTGAAGCACTGAAATAAAATGCTTAGGGGGCTGTGTGGAATCTCTGTCACTGGAGATTTTTAAGAGCAGGTTAGGCAAACACCTGTCAGGGATGGTCTAGATAGTACTTAGTCCTCCTGCCATGAGTGCAGGGGACTGGACTAGAAAACCTCTCAAGATTCCTTCCTGTCCTATGAGTCTATGATGTTGTAGTAGTTCTGGTGATATGTTGTCAAAGCCACAGGTTTTACCTGTTTTCATTGATTTTACTGCCTTTTCTATTTCTTCACTAGAATATGGTTGGAAGTTTTCATCTCGGTCAAAAGTGGAGACTGCTTTTATTGACGCTACTTTTTTTTGATTGACACCTCAAAAATTGTATCTTTGTCTGTTTTAGCAACGTTGAGCAAGTGTGTAGTGACACTGTTTGGTGAGACCTTCTGTTGCCGTGTATCTGGCAGGTTCTGCGGTGCACTTAACTTCCTGATTGTCCATACTTTCCTGCTAGAACGTGACATATCCGTTACTGAGATTTCTTTTTCCCACCATGCTCTTTGGGCTAAATTCAAGATCTCTCGGAGATGACTGGCTATTTCTGTGTTAATGAATATTTTGAACAGCTAAAGGAAGTTTTCACATTCTTTGCCCAGACATGGTACACAGGTTTTTGGCAGCCACATTGGATGAACTTGGAGATGATCTTAAAGATTGCTTTGGTAAACCTTGAACATGCTTAAACTATTGAGATTTTATGCAGGATGCAGAATGTATACTGGTCAATGAGCTTAGGGTAAGTGTCCCAGTCTTCTTTCTGTAGTTCCAGCGTAGTATCTCTGAGTAAAGTGGTTTAGTCCGTATCCTGATTCCTGACCAAACCCTTCAATTATTTCATGTAATACTGGATACATTTTATTTATATCTTGTATAAAAAGCATAAGGCCATCATCATATAATGAAACCTTTTCTATTCCCGATATTTTTATTCCCTGCATTTCTTCAGTGTCACCCCCAATCTTTTGTTCTAATAGTTCCATAATTCAATCAAATAATAAGGATGCTAAGGGACACCCTTGGCTTGTTCCTCTGTATAATCATATTGGCTCAGTCTTCGTGACATCATTTCCCCAAATACCTACTGTGACCCTGGCAGGACAGGTGCCAGCTCATGCCACGTCCCCTAGGCCTCAGCTGAACACTGACTAATCCACCGCTGGAAAGCGGTCTGGCTCACCTGTGTGTTCAAATAGCTATTAGATTTATGAAAAGGTGTTTCAACTTTATGAAATGCTTGTGAACTGCTGCATGCATTAAGATCACATATCATATCTATATCCCATGTTACAAGGTAGCATTTAGTGTGTGCTCTATAAGTGTAAAACCACTTGTCAGGAAAGAAGCATTGCCGAGTGTGAAACACTAGTTTCACAAGAGGCGTTATCTCCTGCCCAACAAAAGAAGGCCCAGAGGCACCAGACAAGCCATTGTGAAACATCAGAAGACAAAAGACTTTGTTGATTGCGCCCCACCCCCCTACATCCATGAACAGGAGATGTGCATGGGGACTCGTCCCGACATCTTGACTCTGGTGGAAGGGAATAAAAATCCCAGACAGGAAGAAATTGCATGTTTATGCTGCTTAGACTCTGAGGGGCAAGGATTACTAAGCATAAGCAAAAGGTCCCCAGTGCTTGGCCTGGATTACCCCTGAAGGACAAATAGATCTTGATTATTATAGAAGTTGCTATTACCTTTTGAAACCTAAGACTGTAACTTATTTGTGTGTATGTTTATCTGCATTAACCTTGTAAATAACTCTAATTTCTTTTTCTTAGTTTATAAATATTTAGTTAATTTATTATAGGATTATATTTGGTGTCAGATCTAAAGTGCAATTGAGCTGGAGTAAGTGACTGGTCCTTTGGGAGTGGGATTTGATTTGGTGTGGGGGGGTATGGGTGTGGGTGTAAAAGGGACCATCTATCATAAAGGCAGGCTAACCTGGCTTGCAAGATAGACCGGAGTGCCCAAGAGGACTGTCTGTGACTCCATGTCAAGGCTGCTATAAGTGCTTGAGGAGTTCACACTTGATCCTTGGTTGGTGAAATCAAAGTATAGAACTCACAACCAATTTGGGGTATGTGCCCTGCTACTTAACAGTCTGCCCTGAGGTTGGTACTCCTGAACCACTCCATCCCCTCCCACACTCAAACTTCCTCCCTCTTAGTTAAGTTAAAAATTCCAGTTATCAGCACCCCCCATTCTCCCAACATTCACCCTAGGATTTTTATAGGTTATTTTAATCCACTTCTGAAAGTGTTCCCAAGAACTGTATTTCTCCACTTTCTAAACAAATATGGTCATTCTACCAAACCTTTTCTGCACCCATTGTTAGAATGCAGATGTCTTCATTAGTGCTCTTGGAACGCTTTGCCACATGCAGGAGTTTTCTTGTGTTATTTAAGTGGTTTCTTCCTTTTTATAAAACCAATCTGGTTTTGATGCACTAATTTAGGCATTCTTGTGTCTAATCCGGATGCTAGTATTTTTGTTAAAATCTTACTGTCTGTATTTGTTAAACAAATGGGCCTATAAAATGCTGGATCTGATAAATCCTTATTTGGTTTAGTTATCAAAACTACATCTGCCTGATGGAAAGTATTTAGTAAGCACTCTGTTGCCAAAGAAGACTGAAATATCTTAGCTCACAATGGAGTTACTATGTTTTAAACATGGGAGCTGTGCAGCCAGTGCTCGGGGCCGGGGAGGGGCAGTGTGCAGAGCCAACCAGCTGTGCCTGCCCCTAGGAGCAGCAGGGACAGGTTGCTGCTTGTGGGGAGCTGCCTGAGGTGAGCACCCTCTGGATCCGGCACCCTGAGACCCCTCCTGTGCCCCAACCTCCACCCCTGCATCCCCTCCCACACCCAAACTTCCTCCCTCTTAGTTAACTGGAATTTTTAACTTACCAGCACCCCCCATTCTCCCAACATGCTGGATAAAAAGCTTTTACTGTACTACCCTTTCATTCTGTGTCGGGCATGTTCAGATCTTGACAAATGCTAGCTCCTAATTCTTCCATGTTAACACATTTGCTAGTATATAGCTCTTGGAAATATTCTGCTAGTATTTCGTTAAGCCCTTTGTTTTTGGAGTATTCCATCTTTTGTCCTTAAGGTATGGTATGGCTGTTCTGGGCCTTCTGTTGGAAATTAGTCTGGTTAGTAATCTATGTACCATTTCATGCCATAAAATAGTTCCTGCATGACTGACCACCTAGGCAATCATGAGTTCCTTTCCTTGTCATCGTACCTTTTTAGGTAGCAGTTTTGCTTTAGTCCTCAGTAATTTTTCTTGACTTGCCTGGGCTTTTCAAACAGTCAGCTACAGTTTCTTGGGGTTTCTTCTCACTTGGTTTAACACTTTCCCTGGTTTGACGCCTTGCTCTGCTGCTATCACTCTACAAAGAGACTTTGAAATTCTATATTATCAGCTCAATATACAGAAAGTGCTCTCTAATTCCCTTCCTCTTATCCCAGATCATTTGCATATAGGCAGCCTTCTAATTCCTGCTATCATATTTTGGAGACCTTCTTTTAGTAAAGTGAGAACTGGTTGGCTCCACTGTTTGCAAGATGTTCTCACATGCAAGGCACAATGTACAGTAAGTGCACTATAAATGTGTTTCTCGCACAGTGGTTGTGTGCAGAGTGCTGATTGGTCACCTGGTGCTAGCACGTCCTTGTTTCCAAATGTTAAATTGCATTGAAAGAAGCTGAAAATGTAACACTTTTCTACTATTTCTTTCCTTTGTAAGCTAAGGCTGTAACTGCCCAGGTGATGTTATGTGACCACAAATGCGCTGAGAGATGGGCTGCACAATCGAAAATGAGCCAAGAGGAAATCCCGCTGTTAAGCTCTGACCCATTCTAGGGAAATGTTTGAGATCCCCTCTCCTGCCACATGTAATTTTTCACGACTAGTCAGAGTGGAGCATCAAGCATTTTGTGTGAGTCCTAGCACAAAATGGGGCCACAGCCTGGAACTCCATGAAATCTTGGAGTGACTCCACTGCTTCAACCTTGATGAAGTCTTCAGAGAAGAGCAAAACTCTGAGAGCCACAAAAGAAAATAGGACCTTGAACAGAGAGTTCAGTAACATAAAGTAGGCCCTGAAGCTAAGCCCAGTGTAGTTGTTCAGCAGCATTCCACAGTATTAATCTACACATGCAAGCCCGACTTTCACTTCTCTCCAGGGGTGAAAGTAACTTAAAGGACTTACTGGCACACTAGAGTCCTGAGCACGGGGGCGGGGCCTTTAAAGCAACAGCCATAGGAAATATTCAAGTCTCCCTAGAAGGCTTTCTTAGGCTTTCTGCAGATCAGTCACAGTATTACTGTAAAACTGCAAAGCTATTGATTTGTGATTTCAGGTCCCTCACTTCCTGAGTCAGTAGAGCAGTTCAGCAGAGGCACTACCCTGCTGTCACATAGAACAGCAACATCCTCAGCCAATTAGGAAGTGGTATTGACAGGTTCTGTGAGGAGCTCCATCCTGTGCCGCTGGCTGGCTCCTAGGGGCAGGCTGCAGAGTGGAGGAAGGCATACACCAGGCTCCTCCCAGCTTCACCAGAAAAGCATCTCATGACATTGCGTGGTGATTTCCCTTCTTAAAACCCCTTTAGAGAGATCTCTACCAAACAAGCATGTAAAACTGTTTTCTTCCACTGGAAGAAGCCTGTTCTAAGCCCAGAGGTAACAGAGAGACTTTGAGTCCATATGGAATACCTTGTTCATGCTTATTCCAATTAGTGCATTTGTAATCGACTACCTCAGCACAAGCTGAAATATGGATGTTGTCCAGAGATTGCTATAATCCTGCACCTGAATATTATCATGTGCTGGTGCTCTTACCCTCTGCCAAAAACTCTGATCCTGCAGTAATGCAGACACATTGAATCCTAAGCTCTTTGGAAAATACTGCAAAGCCTTTCCTCAGAATTAGCCTCATCGTGATACATGTGAACTGGAGTGTTGTGGAAATGTTCAATTACCCATCTTTAAAATGTATCTCAGGAGTTCAATGTCCTGTGCAAGAAATTCCTGCAAATTTTCTGTCAGTTTCCAAACAGTGCTGGGAAACAGACTGAAAAATGCAGTCAGCTCAGACAGAGATTATTAGGGATTCATGTGACTTCAGAATGGCTGTTAAGCATGACTTGATAATGCCTGTTGCAGTCCGTGGACCCCCCAGGGCACAGTCTGGCCCATTTGTCTAAAAGGCCAATTTTCTTGCCCTAGATTATTAAATTACAAAGAGCTTTGGGAAACAATCTAGTTTATTTTTCACAGTAAAGGATGCTGCCTTTACTTTTGTATTTCACACAGTTGGGAAAATGAAAATAGTGATGATATGGCCCTGCTGAAATTGATGGCAAAACTCCCATTGACTTCAGTGGGGGTCACAATTTTTTTACCCACAACTCAGCTTAGTTTTCTGTTCTCATGCACTTTGCATACATCTGTAATGTTTGCGTTGCACACAGAAGGCTGCTTAAATCCAAACAAAATTTCCATCTCTCCCCTTCTTTTATTTTCCATGAGAACATTTCTTGCAACGTTAGATTTTTGCATAAGCTTTTTCCCCCCTCTTGCAAAATCTTAAATTTCAGGCCCTAACAATGTCCCCTTCTACCAAAGAAGTAGCATATAGACTCAAATGCTTTGGAGGGCAAGGATCAGCCGTCTGGTATCATCATGATATTTGTAGATGATGGAAAACACCATATATATGCTCAGTAAATTGTGAGGAATTAAAAATAAGATTCCTTGTATAAAGCAGCCTTATGTGAGTGACAAGTATCAGAGGGGTAGCCGTGTTAGTCTGGATCATGCGTCTGACAAAGTGAGTATTCACCCACGAAAGCTTATGCTCCAATACTTCTGTTGGTCTATAAGGTGACACAGGACTCTGTCACTTTTTATGTGAGTGAGACACTCTTGCAATAGAGAATCTCACTCATTGAGTAACGCAGGAAACGGTTGCAGTATATAGAGGAGGTTTTGGAACAAATTGATCGATTGAACGGTAATACGTCCCCAGGACCGGATGGTATTCCCCCAAGAGTTCTGAAGGAACTCAGGTATGAAATTGCAGAACTACTAACTACGGTATGTAACTTATCATTTAAATCAGCTTCTGTACCAGATGACTGCCGGATAGATAATGTGATGCCAATTTTTAAAAAAGGCTCCAAAGGTGATCCTGGCAACTATAGGCCAGTAATTGTAACTTCAGTGCCAGGCAAATTGTTTGAAACTGTAGTAAAGAACAGAATTTATTAGACACATACATGAACACAATTTATTGGGGAAGAGTCAACATAGCTTTTGTAAAGAGAAATCATACTTTACCAATCTATTAGAATTTTCTGAGGCCAGAGGTGGATTACAGTTTTGTAGGGCCCTGGACCAAAGCAAGTGGGAGCCCCTCCTCACCTCTTCCACCTGCAGTCTCCCCGCAACTTCACCCTGGTGCTCCTGCTGGGGAGTGGGGTCAGGGCGCTACCCTCACCTGCCCAGCGCTCCTGCCGGGGGGGGCAGGTTTGGTGTGTGGGGGCCTGCCCAGGGCTGCCCAGAGGGAGGGCAAGTGGGGCAATTTTCCCCGGGCCCCGCGAGCCGCTCCGGGTTTTCGGCGGCACTTCGGCAGCGGGCCCTTCACTCACTCCAGGTCTTTGGCAGCAGGTCCTCCAGTGCAGCGGGAGACTTGGAGTGAGTGAAGGACCCGCCGCTGAAGTGCTGCCGAAGCCTCGGAGCGCCGCCCAGTGAGCACAAGCGCCGCAAGTGGCGGGGAAAAAAAAAAAGCCGCGATCGGCGGCACTTAGGCTGCTCTACCGCCACCGCTTCGTTCTTCCTTGGCAATTTGGCGGCAGGTCCTTCCCTCCAAGAGGGACCTGCGCTGAGTTGCTGCCCAAGGCCCGGCCCTGCCCCAGGCCCCCTGAATCCTCTGGGCGGCCCGAAGCCTGCCCCACTCAACCCACCCGGTGTGCCTGCTGGGGAGAGGGGTTGGGGCATGGGGACCAAATTAACCATTGACATCACCCTGTAGAATGAAAATACCTCTTCTTACCTGTCTCTCACATCTTGGGCCAGTGCACCATAGTAGGGGAACCTTATTTAATTAATGCAGGAATTAAATCAAAGGGAAAAGCATTGCTCACCCCTGGAAAGAACGCAAAGAACACTCACACCGCCTGAAAGTGTTGTTGGCTAGTGTGAAGGGAACCATTTCTCCAAATGTGCTATTGTAACCCAAGAAGTAGGGACAGTTAGACACCACAACAGCAGCATGCCATGCTTCTAAGTGGCCTGCAATTGCTGAAAAATGAAAGATTACTGCTCAGTTTAAAGTCAAATCACTGTGGGGGAGGTCTTCAACTGAAGATTTAAAAGGTAATTGGGATCTGGAAAAAAAACCCCGAAAGAGCAGAAGTATGTCGTGTTAATTCGGTTGTAGCACTAGAGGCACCAGTCCCTTTGTGCTAGGCACTGTACAAACAACTGTAAGACAAATACCTGTTGTTGTTATTATTGTTGCATTACAGTAGTAAGTGGAGTCCCCAACAAAGATCAAGGCCTCCTTCAGCACTGAACAAACACAGGGTAAGAAACAGTCCCCAACGCAGAGTTTCTGATCTAAATAGGCAAGACAAACAACAAGTGGGAGAGGAAACAAAGGTGAAGTGATCTGGCCAAGCTCACAAAACAGGTCAGTGGCAGGGCAAAGGACAGCGCCTGCATCTCCTGAATCCCAGACCTGTGCTCTGCCTGCTGGACCAGGACCACGCTGTTAAATAGCTGAAGGTGAGGGAGGTGGTATTAATGGTAGATACACAGTCACTAAAAATAACAGTATCAGAAAAATCATCCTGGCAGTGAAATGGAATCCAAAGGAAAATGGTGGAAGCCCTGTCTCTTGAGACATTTAAAACTAGACTGAACAAAGTACTAGAAAATGTACGGTAAGGCGCAATCCTATACTGGCAGGAGAATAGCTTAGATGATTACATAGGTCTTTTCCGACTCTAATAGCACTGATTCCAAGCTGTAGAGGATGAGTAGAAGACAAAGGTAATCATGGGCAGTGGGTACCATAGGCTGGGGGAGGCTGTGCCACCCCAAACTGCCATGCGTGACCCCACCCACACTCTGCCCCTGGACCCCCACCCCCCGCTTCCACTCCACGCAGCTGCTCCTGTCTCCCTGTGGGGTGGCCCCCCTCCCGGTGCTCTGGAGCTGGGGGTGCTCTGGGGCGGGTGGGAAGCTAGCTGTAACGGTGGCTGGTGGCTGCGGTGGGGGCGGCTCTAGTATCAGGCAGAGGGTGCAGAAGGGAGTGGGGCTTTGGACAGAAGGGGTGGGGCTGGGGTCTAGCCTCCCCCAGCCTGCGGTTCACATGCCGCCCATGAAGGTAATACATAAGGAGCACAAGCACATCACAGGAGACTACAGACCTATTTAACAGGGCAAGAGCAAACAAGATGCCGAATGACAAATGCCAATTAATCTTTGTGAGTCAAGATGGGTGAGGTGATATCTTTTATTGGCCCAACTTCTGTGGGTGAGAAAAACAAGCTTTCCAAGCTACACAAGAACTTTTCTGCAGGGCTGGGAAAGGTATTAAGCACGTCCCAGCTAAATACAAGCTCAAACATATAGTTTAGTATAAGTAGTTAGCACATATTTCAAGGTGAAGTAGCACAACCCTGTAGGCATAGGACACAAAATACTGCCAGACCCTTTGCCAACTGTTTCTGATCTTGAGGGGGTAGGACAGACAAAATGCCAGAGAAATGGGAAAAGGCAAACAAGCAAAACTCTTATGACTGGAAAGAGGATCCAGAACATTACAGACCAGGGCATTTATCAGTGATACTAGGTAAAGGATTAGAACAATTAATAAAGCCATAAATCATGGCAACCCAATTTAATATAATTATTTCTTAAACCAGGTATAATCTTAATGGATAACGGCAATGCAGACAAATCTTCAGTTTTGTAGGGCATTTTATACATATTGCCCCATGACAGGCTCATAGGGCTAAAAGTGAAACATGAATTAGCTGGCACTGCTATAAAATGGATACACAACTGGTTAAAAATCATGAGCAATCGTCAGTCACGTGGCAGGAAGACTAATTGTGTGGGGAGCTCACTGGATGTGTGTTCTGGATCTAATAAATACAAAGTGGGGCTAAATGCCTTGTCAGATAAGGATCCTGGGATTATAGTGGATGCTGCATTGAATATGAATCCCCAACGCAACTTGCACAAAGGGCAAATATCATATTGGAGTGGGTTGTAGTTAACAGAAGTGATATGCAATTGTTCCACTTTATTATGCATGTGTTAAGCCCTGAAGAGGAGTCCTACACTGACTGAGGCTGCAGAATTCAAAAAAGAAAAACCAGAGAAACTTCAGAAGAGAACAAAGAATATAAAAAAACAAACAAAAACAAAAAAATCTTTCAGGAAAGATTTTGAGACGTATGCACATTCAGTCTGGAGAACATGCCTGAGAGACAACAGGATAACAGTCTATAGATACAGAAGGGACTGCCATTAAGAGAGCAGGGAATCAATTATTCTTCCTAGCAGAGAGACCACCACAAGCATCACTGTTAATCTGTAGAAAAGAATAATTAATTTAAATATTAGGGGACATGACAGGCAATGCATCCAGCAGCCAAGGAAGCTTGTGACCTCACCAGCTGGAGATACTTGTGGCTAGAAATGGCACCTAGCCATTAGGAACAGCTAAGACTAATTAACTTTTGCAGTATTGTTGTAGCCGTGTTGGTCCCAGGATAGTAGAGTGATAAGGGGGTGAGGTAATATCTTTCATTTGACCAACTTCTATGCAGAACCAAAGAAGTAACTCAAAAGCTTTTTGCTTTCATTAACAGAAGTTGGTCCAATAAACAACATTACCCACTTGGTCTCTAAGAATAATTGTCACTGTGGTCATGATGCAGGGAATTAAATGACCAACCTATTGGCGGTCCCCTCCAACTATACTGAGACTTTGATTACCATTAATCTAAGGAAATTGAGTGATACTAATGAATCCATTAGAAACACTTTTTGCATTGCTACATTATAAAACCTCTAGCAGTTTATGATCTTCCCCTTGAATAGTGCAACTCACCTGAGAAGCCACTGTTGCCTAGGGAGGGAAGGGAGAGTGTGTTTATATCTGTGATTCAATCACCTTCATTAGCTGACCCACAGCATAAGAGTAAAATATTTGCAGGCCTAACCGATTATTAGTTCTCCTACAATTTATCCATGAAAATAAAACTAGGTAGAACAGTGCTTAGTCAGAGTAATGCTAAGACTAAAACTATGTTACAACTTTTAAGATAATTTGATAGTAGGTTTTATTTCTTTTCTCACTCATAAGCATTAGGCAGGTACCAGTTCTGTTAGGTTATTGTGCCCAGCCTTCTGCCACAACAGGATTACTCTCTAGGATAGTCTCAGTTGCTTTATACAAGTTCAAACCAAAACCATGCTCTTATTATTCCCCATGGCAGACAGATGAGAATTCAGCTAATGGTCTAGCAGTGGAAAAGAAGACTAAAGAGAATTATTTTCCTTAACTAAATATAAGAAATAAGGACTGTCCTGCAATTTTGACTACAGATTTATTTGCTTCACCTACTGATTCGGTCTAGCTTCTTGGAGACAGAAGAAAAATAAGGCTTGGCTGCTACAATGACGGTGCTATAACTAGATTTACATTAGCAATGATTGCAGCAATGCTGTTGTGTGGAGTACTGACAGGCACTATTAAATTAAAACTCCATGCCTGTTAGATGAGACTCCAGCCACCTGCCAAGTATGTGTGGAATCATGAAGTGGACAGAAGTCAGACGTATCCCAAGTATGTACAGAAATAGCAGGTGGGTTTTACCATATCTCCCCCTCCTCTTCTATAGCCTTGTAAAGAAAACATTCTTTTTCTGAATGCTTCCAACATGTAAATGTTACACTTTGTACATAGCAGCAAGCCTCTTGTGAAGAAGCTCCCCCGCATCTACAGCATTGCATTTTAACCATGCTGAAACAATAAAGAAATACCACATCTAAAGCCTGGTCCACACTACAGTGTTATGTTGTGAGCCACCTTGCATCAGCCTAGCTGTGGAAGTGTCTTCACTCAAATTTGCCTCCCATTATCCTAAGTGCCTCTCTATGCCTATTTAGTAATATCACCTCCCCAAGCAGTGGAGTCACATTTGATGTAATTAGGTTGATGCAGTGTCAGTGTAGACCAGGGATAGTTGATTATTTTCTGTCAAGGTCCAAATTTCTTGGCCAAGGTATAGTCAAGGTCCAGACTCCAGAGAAAATTTAAAAGATTGTGGTCTATTCAAAAGCATCTGGCAGTCCAGATGTTGCACAGCTTTGACTGTGATTGGCTTTCAGAGGGCATCCTACAATGCCCCCCCTGCTGACAATACAATTGATACAAGTGCTCCTAGTGAGGATGTGTATTGCTGACACAAGAAGCCAAGTGTGTACACACAAATGATTTAATAACTGCAATGGCTGTATGCTGCCATAAGTTAGGTCAACAATTTTGTAGTGTAGACATGGTCTAATAAGAAAGCCACTCAGCCTTCCTCCACTGAGATTTACACTGACTAGCATCTTAGCTTATTCTAGTGTGGGACTGAAGTTCTGTTTATGACATTTAAAGATACAGCAAGGTAAAGATTAAATCAGCAACACAAGTGATCTAAAACCATGTATACTGCACTTTGTGAAACACAACTTCGAATGCCCAAGCTATCAGCCTGCCTCTATACAATTGTTGGTTTAGAAGGGAGTACAGCTATGAGCTCATACTCTGGTGGTTGTATTTGAGCTCTGGGAAGCAATTGTTTGCAGGGCCAGTACCAACCCTACTACCATCATCTCTGGGATAATTGCTTGTATGAGTAATTTAGAGTAATTATAAATGCAGGTTGATTATAGTAATTCTATAGCAGGAGAAATTCAGTTGCTACCACATACAATATGTTTTCACCCACAGCTTGAGAATGGTTATGGAACCAGCAAGCTGTGTCAGGCTCCAGCTAGAGTAGATGGTTTGTTTTAGTCTGGTGTATTGATTTGTTCAGGCCTAGGAAGCTGACTGAAGCCCAAGCTCTTTGTTAGTTCTCAGCTGAGAGCTCCGTGTAAGAATAGGGAAAGACTCCAGAGCAGGCAGTATTAACAAGCATCTGACACTTGAGTCAGCATCTCTCTTCTGTTTGTCACGTCCCTCAACAGTTTGGGTAGGAGAAGTCAGATGCATAAATACTTTCTCCGAGTTTAAACATGTTTTTAGAAAAGTACCTAAGTAATGTAGTTAAGGCAGGTTTTTGATTACTCCTTTAGCATGGAGAGAGATAGCTCAGTGGTTTGCACATTGGCCTGCTAAACCCAGGGTAGTGAGCTCAAGCCTTGAGAGGGCCATTTAGGGAACTGGTGTAAAAATCTGTCTGGGGATTGGTCCTGCTTTGACCAGGGGGTGGGACTAGATGACCTCCTGAGGTCCCTTCCAGCCCTGATATTCTAGGATTCCTTCAACATGTGATGGATTAACCCTTCAAACCAAGAATGGGGGGTGGGTAACACAAGTGACTAAATTTGGAACCCTTCATTACACCAGCTCTCCTACTATCTGTTGTCTTAGAGAACATAGATTCCTTAGTTTCAATTCCTACTGACCTAGACATCAGTAGATCTATTTCAGCAAGCTTTAGGCCACGAGAAGCAACATATCGGCTGCACATATGTTTGTGACTGCAATCAGCCCCTTTAACAGTCAGGTGGCCCTGGTATGACAAGCCACGAGTCAGTTTACCACTGTCAAGATATTGAAAGAATTTACAAGTGAATTCAAGGGCTGACTGCACATGCTCAAGTCTTAAAGATGTGGCACTTTCACAGGAGATTTTAACTGAAAAGTGGCATAAAGGACAAATGTTCACACAACAGGATAAAAAAGTTACAGCAACAACTAACATCACAGGTGGTGGAAAGACTGTTCCCCTAGAATTGCAACTGGGTGTATCAATTTCAGAATTCATTTTTTAAGAGGTAAGCAGCACAGCTAGGATGTTACTACAAACACTAAGTCCTGCCTGTCCAAACAGCTGGAAGAAACAGCCAAATGGCCCTCTGCCTTGTGCTGCCATGCTAGATTTTAGTATTCAGACAGATTTGTTTAATTAAACACATTTGTCAGGCCAAAACAATAGTTTATTTCAGTTTTTTCAGCAACATCTCAGCCATCAAAAAAATAAACTCTAACACAGATGGATGGAAGACTTTTCTACAGTGTTACTAGTGGGTTTTTTACCCCAGGGCTTTGATTGGAGTGATGTTTATTATTCATCCAATAAGTTAGGAAGCATGGAATTAAAGTGCTTTCATTTCTGAGCTGGTATGAGGTCATCGATGGATTGGCCTTTTTCAAGGCGTTTTTCCATTTCAATCAGTAGCTTCACACCATCAACCACCATCTGCACCAGCTCTACCTCAGAGAAGCCTAGCCGGTCAGCATTGGAGACATCAAACACTCCTCCAACAGCAGCAGTATCCACACCCCCTGAAGAAAGAGGAGATTCAGTTTAGAGTTGTGAAGACCTTCACATCTTGTGTATTGCTAAAGACACAACATAGCAAGAGTTCACTTGGAGCAAAATAGTTTCCCTTGCTGCATTCATACCTGGTTATGGGCACGAGGGGTGGAAGGGCATGGCTTGAACAGAGGGATACTTCCAGTTTGCTGCTGAGTTAATAGTACAGTACAAGTTCTAATAGACAGGACTCTCCCACTCCTGGCTTTATCAGTTTGAGTGACCCTTGGCAAGTAACTCAGCCTCCATGCCTAGGATTATCTGCATCATTGGTATAGTATTCTACTGGACAGAAGTCAGGTAACTGGATTCTTTTAGAGAGTGTTTTGATATAAGTGATAAACTGTTCTTGGGGGGACAAAAACAAAAAACAAAAAACACACAACTTTCCTTAGCCATGACTGTAGCTGTAGGCACTCAGTGGGCAAGCTGTCTATTCCATAGATGGAAGGGGATGATTTGGACATGGACAGTAAATGGTGCTACTAACAGAATGCTGTAGTGCAGTTCTGTTGACCTCTAGCCCATTTGCCTCCATGTAGTATAATTTTTTTTTTAAATAAGGTCACCCTGGAGTACTGTCCCTCTACTGTATGCAGAGCCATCCCTTGGGTAGGGTGAATTGGGGCAACTGCCCTGAGCCCCCATGCTTTGTGGGGCCCTGTACTTTGATAAAAATTGGGACTGTCCTAATATTTAGCCCTTTGTCCTGCATCCCAACTTATGTATGATTGGAGTGCCATTTGTCCAGATATTCAGGTGAGGAGGGAGGCTGGCAGGCGAGTGGGGTGAGGAGGTGAACGGGGAGGTGAGCAGACAGGAAATGGGTGAGGAAGCAGGCAGGCAGCAAGGCAGAGAGTGGTGGTCAGGTGGATGTGGGGGTAGGGAAGAAGTGTACCAGATGGACAGGAGACTGGTGGGCAGGCAGGGGGTGGTGATGTGGTGAGAAGGAGGTGGTGAGTGGTGGCAGGGCAGAGGGCAAGGAGACTAGCAGGGAGGCTGATTTGTCCCAGGCCCTGCACCCCCTCTAGGGATGGCCCTGATTGTATGAGCTGGGAATTAATCTTCTAGACACTGCCTCTGGGTAATCCAGGCCCCAAAACTACTCTTGTCAATAGCAGAGTATTTAAAGAAGTGATGCATGCAGAGCTGCCTTCCATTTCTCACCTGTGCCTCGCTTCTGCAGCCTCAGCCTCTTGAGAATTTCTCCAAACTTCTCATGCTTGCCAAGGTTAGGTAGTTTGATGTGTACACCACCACGGAGACCTGTCCCAAGGTTGGATGGGCAGGTCAGGATGTAGCCAAGGTGTGGATTCCACATGAACTCATAGTTTTTGGTCTTAAAGAGAGTTTCAATCTAGAGAGAAAAAAGCCTTTTAGAGAGACTGCCTGGTCTGTTCCTCCTCTAAAGGTTTGAGAATTTGAGACTGGATGACTATTTACAGTCTCATTAATGTATCTAGCTCCCTGATTCACCACCCCTCCCTAGATAGTAGCATGACCTGATTTGAACAGCTGCTATCAGTGGAGCCTCTGAAGCTAAAGCCCCCTGGATTTAGAAGTGGGGACAACCAGCAGGGCATTCCCCCCTCCCCCAAACAGATGTTTAGAACTTACTTTGTTCCCCAGTGTCTGAACTAGTCTATATTTAGTGACTTTCAGGGTACCATCTAGGCCCATCTGTTGATACAGGCTTGTGGGAAGAGAGTGGATATTTAGTGATATGTTGCCAAGCTTGATTTAGGGGAGTTTGTTCCTCTTTGCATGGATGGATGTGGGGAGGAAGTGCTGGTTTTACTTCCCTCACACACTAGTGTTTTAGCTAAGGTACTTTGTGTAGTGTAGCACCACTACAAATTTACTGAGTCTCAAGACATGTTCTATTATTTGTCTGTAGGCAGTGGTAGTTCATATTATGTTTTAATTAAACCCCACTTAAGAGGAGGAAGCCAATCAGGATGTTAGAGGACCTTCCTCTAGACTTCATAACAATAACCTACTTTGTCAGAGTAAGTGTTTGAGCCCATACACCCCTGGAATTTACTTGTGGAAAGATACACTATATAACTTAGGCATCTGGTAGCATCTTTGTCAGATGTTTACACAAGCACAATACAGGACTTGTGCTTGCACAGATTCCATGCCACACAGTAGCAGTACATGGCAGTATATTTTTAGAGCCTGTTTTAAGTCAGCACTGGGAGCACTGCATCAAGTCCTGCACCATTTAAAGGCAAGAGCAATTCTCTTTAGGCTTCTTGTTACAAATGTTAACGTCACCTGTGTTAGCCCAGTACAGAAGCGGGTGAACACTTCCCTCATGTTGCCACCTTTCTGCATGGAGATAACTCTAAGGTGATCTTCCTCATTGATCCAGACAAGGAAGGTCTTGTTGTCATTGTGCCTAGAAGACAGAAGCCAAACAACTCATTTCTCCATTTGGAGTGGAGTTTTCCAGGTGGCAATCCAAGGGAGTAAATCTACAATGGGTTAAAGTCTAAATCGGTCCATCTCTTATTTGAAGAGCTCATGTTGTACTGAAGATGACACTAAAGTCTCAGTGTCATTTACTCTTGCATGACAGTTACAGTAGATTTAGTTTCAACTCTGAATCTGCTCTTGTAGGTTAAAGGGTTAAATCAACTCCATAGCAAGATCTTCCCAAAACATTGAAGCAATTCAGCTTTTTCTGCCCTTAAAATCTGAATTGTTATTGGACTCCTCCTCTACCCTGCTTAGACATGACTTAAGTCTTAGACTATAGCCTTGGCTACATCCTGTGCACCCTTTCCTATGATCTTACTGCTCAACCTTGATGTCATGTCAGGTCTTAAATTAATTTGCAAGTCCCCCAGGGACAGAAAGATTCAGTCCCTTTGTTCCATGAAGTGTCAATTTGGGACAGTGTACGAGGTGAAATACATTAGCAAATATTCCTGAGATGGTGTGAGATAGTCAAGATTCAGACTTCTGCCATGTATGGTATGCAGGGAAACATGATGTGCAACCTAACTGTCTTGTCACAGTCAATTAAGTTACCTTACATGCAGCAATGACTCAGCATATGAGTAGATTCAAGAAACAAAATGTTGGATATTTGTTTTAAGCTGCAGTTTAGAAGGAAGAATGCTGCAAGCCTGGTGACCCATTGGTCCATCTGCCCTTGCCTTTGGATTTTAGTTGGTGCTGCCAGATTAAAAAAAATTCTTAGCGCAATACTGATAAGCTAGTCCTCGACAGCAATCAAGTTGGGTACTGAATTAGTTAGCTGTCAAGATGAAGGTTACATAGAATGTTAAAAGCTTCCAATTAATCAGAGACTAAGGTTTTAGGGTCATGGCTCAGTGACAAAGCTATCTAGTGTTGGTATCTCTTGCAGGCAGGTGATAAGTTATCTTGGAAAGGTGACCTACAAAACCAAACATGTTTAAGATCCCACTGTTGCATGAGAGACTGAAAGGATTCTACTGAGTGTAGCAAGCAGCTTTTAGTGACTCTTAACTGGGATGGGAACAGTCACAGGAGTTCAACCTTCAGCATAGAGGAGAACAAGAACATTTTTTCTTCCACTAGTTGGGTGTTAGAGGTCTGACAAATTAACTCCTTCCCTTTACTTGTTCCTGTGACAAGACATACCGCTAACTTTCTAGACAGAAAAGCGAAGGCCTGATGTTTCCAGTGCAAAAAAGAGCCACATAAGAGGCCAGGTCTTCTCCTTACCATAAGCAGAAAGACATAGGCACTAGTCCCTTTTAGGTTTGCTTTGCTGATATTGCTGCAGAAGGCATTGCTCTTCCTGCAATGTGTCTTCAGTGAAGCCATTTTTACTGCAGTTTTGTTTTGTTTTTTAAACCCCCAAAGGCTAGGTTGCGTTAATCATAGTGACAATGCCACTAGTTCACCATTCACTGATTTTAAGCTGCCTCCCTTAAATGAATCATTACTGCAGTGGTGCAATTCTTAAATCCCCAGTAAAGACGCGGAGAGCCACAGACATGCCAGTGGGGGTGAACTTAAAGTTTGAGGGCTTCTTAAACTTTAGCTTTATGGGCTTGATTTTGTGGCCCACTGAAGCAGATATTAAAGCTCAAATTTAAGTGAGAGCAGATTCAAATGCCACTTTTTTAGAAAGGCAAGACAGTATGCAAGTTGCTGCCAAGTGAACACTAGTGTACAGAAGCTACTGTTTCATTCAGCTAGTTTATTCAGGACCACAGATTTCTGCGTAGTACCCACTGCAGACATGTTTAAAGGATTCTGGTTTCCATTGCATATACTCACCAAATACCTCTGCCATCAGGCCAGTCTCGTGCCATTCCAGAAGCCAACAGGAGAGGAGAAACTGGTTTATCAAATAGGAAGTGATCATCGATCAGCTGCTGCTGCTCTGCATCAGTCATGTTTTTCAAAGCATAGTACTTTCCATTAAGATCACCTTCCAGGCTAGCCAGGGCTGAAAGCAAGATTTGTGTTTAGTACACAAACAGGATGCTAGGTGGTATTTTGATATGTTCCCAGCAATTGAGAGGCTAGATGCACAAGCATAGTGGGATTTCTGAAACTGATCAGTTTTGTTTTCTTCCTCCCCTTACTGTAAGGGACAGTGCAGTGTTTGGTTCTTTCAGCTTCGAAGGATTGATCAGGCTGCTGCATATTGTTGGGAGTTACTGCAGCCTTTATTTCTTTAAAGGCCATTTGTTTTCTGAGGAGCTATGAAACTAGGATTATTTAATAGGACCTATATTGCTAGCCAGAAGTGAAATAAGCTATTCTAATAGTACATGAATAAGCAAGGCCACTTCAGTCATTTAGAGGTTAGAGTAACATTTTCTGTATTGAGGAGTCCTGAGCAGAGTGGTCTCGGTACAAAGGACAGCATTGCCACTGTACAACACAGTCTCCTAAAATACATCCCGCTGAAACCCACAGCCCACTCCCAGTGTCATCTTAGTGGAAAGCTAAGTGGTAAGAGCTGCAGTTAAAAGCATGAGTGTTACAATACATCACTGGATTTAAAAAGTCTAACACCTGCTGTAGTAGAGTGCATGCTCACTTGCTATCCCACACAGACTTAAGTAAGGCCTTAAAGGTCACAATCTCATTACTTAATACAATCCAATTGCCCTCTACTTACTTCCAGTTGAGAAATAAGCTAGTTATTAGGTTAGCCATCCAGCTACATGTGTGCTAATTTGACAGATCCCTAGGGCACCAAATGCATAACTAATATTTGAGATTTTTGCAGTTGAAGAGGTAGGCAAAAATATTCTGCTTCCTCAGTTGTCAGCCTCAGTTTGACAAACATTGGAAGTCAGTCCATAATATCAGAACTTTCATTTTACCTTCAACAGAAAGCTTCTCAATAGCCCGTCTCTCTCCTCTGCTACAATGAGGGGGAAGGCAGAATCCACGGATGCTCCTACCAGTTCTGACACGGGAGCTTAGCACGTAGTTTGGGTCCAGGTCATCACCACCCTTTAAGAGATTGAGAAGTGCAACCATGCCACCAAGTCCTGCCCTGAATTATGTACAGCCCCTATTCGTTTCAGAGCATGATTTGACCCCAAAGCCTTCAATATTTGAGTAGGCTTTAGCATTAACTCAAATACAAGCCACCAGGTCACTATCTCATATTTTTAAGTGGATAAGGTAGTGTCCTGTGTGCATACAATCCTCATGTCAGTGCTCCCAATACATTAGAGCTGCTTTCCTCTACTAACAGCTGGAAAAGATCAACTCATTAACAGAATTTTAGATCTGTGTTTGCCTATGCGCAAGTTTGGGGTTTTATTTCCCCTGTAGAAGTGGGCTCTAAATAATGCAGCTCCTTGTTGTGTTTAGATGCTTGTCATCTCTTGTAGATGGCAAACAGAGTTATGAACTCAAGTTGCTACAGTTAAGAGTCCTCCCATTCAACTTTAAAAGTCTACTTTGGCTATAAATAGTTCACACATGTTGTTAGGGATTCCCAGTAGTTTAATATTTCTAGAACAAACAACTGGAAAGGCAGGGAGAGATCCTGAACTCAAACTTGGGAATGGATATGACATAGTAGTGACTTCAACAGCTCAAGTGGTTTATAAGATCCACTTGTGTATCAGGACCCAGCCTAGACAGTAATCCTTAAGGATCCTCCAGGGTGAGACAGGGCTGCCCCAGAAGTAGAATACAAATGTGGATGTTGAAGCCCACACAGCTGAGACAGGAGTAACTGTTCCACTAGAGCAGAGTGGGCTAAGGGTTTGTCTACCCTACCCACCGGATCAGCAGGCAGCAATCAATCCAGCCGGGGGTCAATTTATCACAGCTAGTAAAGACGTGATAAATTGACTGCTGAGAACTCTTCTCATTCTGGGGGAGTACTGGAGTTGACAAGCACAAGCAGAGTCGACAGGAGATCAGCTGTCGATTTACTGCAGTGAAGACACTGTGGTAAGTAAATTTAAGTACACCAGACCCCCGCTAGAATGCGGGGTTTTGGATCCGTGCACGGTCCCGCGTTACCATGGATTCCAATGAAGGGAATTAAATTTGGGATCCACGTGCAGTCCCGCACCATAACCGAATTCATGCTATAAAGACATGCGTTCTAGCAAGGGTCTACTGTACGTCAACTTCAGCTACACTATTCATGTAGCTGAAGTTGCACATTTTAGATTGACCCCGCACGGTAGTGCAGGCAAGCCTTAAGTCACAGCAGTATCTCAGGTCAGATATGACTACAGTACTCCTGTCCTTCAAAAGTGGTTCCACCCAGCCCATGGAAAAAAGTCCTTACTGAGAGAAGTATTCCTAGCTATTGCTCTCTGGAGTCTAACAGGTGGTCACTCAAGTCACAGGAACAGATTCTGACTGACAGGGACAAGCAACTGCACTTCATTTTGCCCAGGCTTTTCTATACTTTTGTCAGATGTCTGACTACTGCTGATGAAAGACTCTATACCTGTAGGTGATCAGGATTCAAGTCAGTCTTGTGCTGGTCAGTTGGTTTGTAGCCTCCATGCCGGTCCTGGATAATTGGGTCAAAGAGTGCCTTAAACACTTCATAGGATTCTTCGTCACCAGCTACGCATCCTACTGTCATAATGAAGGGATGGCCTGGAGTGGTAACAGAATTGCAAGAGCCAGATTTGGGTGATGTTTGACTGTATCCCAGAACAGCATTAACCAGATAAATTTGTCCTTATAATGGTAGGTCTAGTCACTTAGGATTACATTCCTACACACACAAGACAAGAACCAGTTGATGACAAATTTTAGACACTTAACATTTCATTAGCTGGCTGAAATGTAAAGTTACTGAAAACCCAAAACTGTTGCCAATAATCCATGTTTGGACAAGCAAATCTAGTTCAGGGCAAGATTTTTGTTCATAGTTTAATCAGATATTTTATGCTCAGGCAGCTCAGATATTGCAGCCATTATAATACGCTGAGCTTAGACTTCATGGACAACTTGATTTTTGGTTCAGACTGCTACTGACTGAGTTGCATTGTTGTAGTTTGCTCACAAGAGTCACCTCCACAAACTTAGTCACCATATGCATCACTTATTTCAGCTGGTTCACATAGAATATTCTCAATGCATTTTACCAGGATTATCAACCCCAGTCTGAATGACATCATCCAGGGTGAAGCCACTGGGAGTCTGTTTGTCCCTCAACTTCTTGTACAAGTCCAGGGTTAGCACCTTGGCCATGTGGTTGTTGTGGGCGCTCAGGTCCGGGTACTCCTCATCAGGAGGCAGTCTCTGATTATTTAGTTGGGCCATTTTGATATTGCTAGAGTAAAAATAAATACTGGAATGTTAACACATTAATAAATCTGCTCCCCCTTTTTTTCAAAGAAGTGCCACAGAACATCACATAGCCAGTTTGGAATAGGAGAGATCAAAGCAGCCAGGTAAGCCCTCAGAATGTCAAATTTTTAGTCATGGTGTTTGTAGTTAAATTACACTTTCAGTCAGATTTTGTTTCAGATTAAAGCATTTAGCAGAGTAGTTACATAATTTGAGTGTTTGGTCTATCAGAACACGCATGCATTTATAGTGTTCTCTGCATTGCTCAATGGGATAAGGCCACCTTGAACACTTAGTGGGCAGTGCTTTTGGGCCAGGACTCACTGCTTGAGAGACTGACAGCTCTAGGAACCTTGGTGCTGCTATCAAGACGCACTTCCTTTAATGAGGGAGAACAGATGGTTGTGGATCAAGAGGCTCTGTCCTTTACCTGGGTTGTCAACCCCAGTTTGGATGACATCATCCAGGGTAAATCCACTGGGGGTCTGTTTGTCCCTCAACTTCTTGTACAGGTCCAGGGTCAGCACCTTGGCCATGTAATTGTTGTGAACACTCAGGTCTGGGAACTCGTCCGCAGCACAGTACTTCTTCTTCAGGAGGTTGTGGCTGTTTGAGAAGGGCATGACTGACGCCTGACTGCAAGGTGCTAGGGGAGAAGAAAGGGGAAAACCTCACCTTCAGTGCTTGGCACGCCCTTCCAGGCAGGCTCTGGAAGGACGCCATGGCATGCAGCAAGGTCACCTTGGCATGTACTCCACCTGCCTGCGGCCCAGTTAACCCTTCCACAAACTGCTAACAAGGGCACCTTGTGGGCAGGGCTACCCCCTTCTACACACGGGGAGGGTGCAGAGCCGGGGTGGGGGACTTTCCCCAGGTCACACAGCAAGTCAGTGGGAAAAGTGCCAGGGCCCCCCCACCCCCAGGGCTTTAGGCAGTGGCCAGCCCCCCTGCTGAGAGCTCTTTCCCGGCCCTGCCGGAGCGGGGCCCCTTCAGGGGAGGGAGAACCCGCGGTAGCTGCAGAGCCGCGCGGCCCAGCTGCTCCCAGACCTGCCCCCCGCCAGCAGAGGTTGCGGACTCGGCAGGGGGCGCAGCCGCGAGCTCGGGGCTGCAGCAGCAGAGGCGCCCGGTTTGCCAGCCAGGAGGGCTGCGGCGCTCCCGCCCCGGCCGGGTTATCTCCCTCCCGCCCCAGGCAAGCCGGGGGGGGGGGTGATGCGGCACCTGCCCGCGCCTGAGAGGCAGTGGGACGAGCACGGCAAGCGTTCCCCGGGAGCCAGCACCTGCAGGGAGCGTGCAATGCAATGCACCCCCTCCCCAACCAGGAGAGGGAGGGCAATGCAGCTCCTCTCCCCAGGCTCAGCCGCCGGGGCCAGAAGGACGATGCAACCTCGCCTCACCTGCAGGGGGGAGAGTGGGGAACGCAGCCCCCCGGCTTGCTGGGCGCAGCTCGGAACCACCGCGGGGAGCCGGGACCCAGCTGCAACCGCAACCAAATCCCGTAGGGAGCGTCCGGCTGCAGCAGATCAGCCAGCGCCGGAGGGGAGAGAGGAGAAGGCGAGGACTGGGGGAGAGAAATTCCGCCGGCTTCCCCCAGCCTCGGGGGCAAAGATCCCAAACACCCAGCACAAGCTCTGAAGAGCCCGACCCCCTCCCATCCCCGCGGGAGCTCCGCTGGGGAGAGCTCGCCCATCCCAATAGCACTGCCCAGCCACTTTGGGGACGGGGTTAAACAATCCCCTACATCGAGCCATTATGTAACAAACGCCTGGGAGTGGGGGGTGAATAGCTATGTAAATACCCTGCTAAATAGCGGCTTAACCTGGCTTTAAAGTTAGAGCCGATCCAGTTTAACAAACCGTATAGTGCCTGCATCGAGTTGGGATTTAATTGGTTTTTCCTAGGTTGCATTTCTGGGCGTCCATATTATAATCTGTTTCCATCTCTCCCTTTATCTATAAACACCCCCCCCCCCCCCGCAACGCCCCCCCTCCTTTTTTCAGGGTCCGGAGACACACTCTGGACCCTTTGGCAGCCAGCACTAACACACAATACATTTAGCTGCAGTACAATATAGACCCTTCGGATTACAATTTTGGGTGGTTTTTTTTTGCCTCGAAATAGTAGTTTTAAATCAAACTGTCTAAAACAGGCTAAATAGATCATCTTCCAATTTTAGTATTGCCAGTCAGGCCCCCCAGCACTTACCGGGCACCACAGAAACCGCCCCTGTTCTTGTTCTTACACCCCAAAGCTGTCAGAGCGCGACCTATATGAAGTAGAGTCTCACCCCCACAGCCTCACCAGTTTTATATACAGCACGAGCTGGCCTGCCATTGGCTGGTATTTATATTCCATTCATTCCACTGGAAGATTGTAAAAGGGAGTGGCCGAAGTCCCTTCGTCTATTATAACCTATTGTTACTTCCATTTTGCCAGGCCTCCTAGTCGCAGGGAGATGCTGGCTGTCTCCGGTTCCTCTGTGATAGCCTGAGCTACAACTTTCCTTCCAGGCTATTTAAAAATGTGAGGGTTTTTGGCTCAATCATATGGGATCTATTTGCTCTGGTAAAATGCAAATACTGTTTTAATGCACAACCACTTCCCATTATTACAGTGTGTCCCAGCACTATTAGACCCAACACAGCGTTTTTTTCCATTCAGATGCTGCCTTTAGTAAATATTTAACAATGACTATAATAATCTGGTGTAATAAAAGTAAGGTCTTTGTGATGTTAGGACCAGCCTGATCTAAGAGTCATGTGAGTGATTAACTGCTCTGAGTTCACTGGTTAGAAACTATGATAAGAATAATGGCTGAAAATCTAGTACCTATTCTCAGCCTCCTTGAAATATTAAAATAGTGAGTTTATCTCACAGTTTAATGTAAGGGATGCATACTTGATTAATAAAGTAGACCAAGACTCTTATTTTATTCTGTGCAAAAAAAAAAGGGGAGGGGGAAATAAGTAGCGGGGAGGCTGCATTGGAGAGTAGCTGAAATGGTACAAAGGCATAATCTTAATTCCCTCTTGAGAACAGAAATTAAAAGACTAAAGCTTGCTCACCTTATTCATGAAAGTAGCAGGGCCACCCAGAGGATTTAGGGGGCCTGGGGCAAAGCAATTTCGGGGGGCCCTTCCATAAAAGTTGCAATATTATAGAATACTATATTCTTGAGGGGGGCCCTGTGGGGCCCGGGGCAAATTGCCCCAATTCCCCCCCCCTGCCCCGGGTGGCCCTGGAAAGTAGTGCTATTGACTTTAATGGGATTACTCAGGTGAGTACAACAAGCAGGATTGGGCCTAAAGTTAGATGCTACTAAGGCTAAGGAAAACGCAAAGTTAATGACATTACTTTCAACCTTATACTGTTACACTTTATATTTCTTTCTGAAACATAGTTATTACAGTGGGCCTTACATCTGTCTGAATGGGACAGGGGATTATACATTTATATAGGCTCAAATAAAAGAGTTGTTATTTTAATGTAAATTATGACTGTCATGGGATATAAATCCAAGTTCCTCTCCCAATTCCTACCCCCACCATCATCATCCAAATTCAGATAAAGGAAGAGTCATAAGTGTTGCAAATAAAAAGTATTTGGGATAAGGAATGAACATAGACCATAACTATAAAATAAAAACTCAGACCACTACAAACAAAATTGCATTATGTTTGGCACAGACAATATCTGAATTAATCAAGGTCTATCTGATATTCAGAGGTGCTGAGCACACAGAACTCCTGCTGAAGTCATTGGGGACGGCCAGTCCTCAGGCAGGCACCTTGTCTCCAGGAACAAAGAACAAAGCCTCTCAATATCCTTTCTATCTTTCAAACCATATTAAATCTTCTTCAAACTTTCTAAAGCCCCCATCTGTATGTACCAGTCAGGTATGTTCACAGTTTGCACAGACTTCTAGTGCACAATTCTGATCTCAATTATACTAGCATAAATCGGCAGTGATGACAGTAAGTTACACTACGGTAAAATGAATGTGAGTGCAAAATCAGACCCATAGTCCTTGAAATAATACATTTAGCTATGGATGCTCTCAGTAACAACTTCTGTAATTTTGTCAAAGTTATTATGTCCCAATGCCATGTACAATTTGGATTCTGGATCATTTGGTGCAAAGTGCCAAGAACATGTTTGGCGCTATATTAATAATAATAACTATAAATAATAATACACCAGTAATTTAATATTGTATTTATGTGGTCTCTGATTTCTTCCCAGAATTGTTATGCACTCTTCTCCTCGGTAACAGCTCCAACTGTGATAATTCTCTTTAATTCCAGCCTTACGCATGCCACTGGGCATCCATTATGTTACAAAGGTCACTTTTAGGTTATTCCCGGATAAGATCACATGATCTTCATTGCATCATAGCTAACCTTATTTTTCATTTTCAGCAAGAATTTCATAACTCTTTCATTCAATCTCCTATTGCCTGGCTTCATTCCCTGTTTCCACACCAACAATGGAAAAAACATCAACATATACAGGTCCCATTGGTGGGCTCTGTATATGTTGATGTCTTTCCAGCAAATGAACACTTAGGCAAGAAACCATCCTTCATTATACCCATTTTTAGATAAATAAATTGTGGCAAAGAGAGGTTAACTTGCCCAATGTCATGCAGCTACTCAATGCAGAGCCAGAAACCCTGATTCCAAGGCTCCTGCTCTAATCACTAGACACAATCTTTCCCAGAAGCAGGAATATCACTATTATTATTACTTTATACTCCATCAGAGCCATCAGTCTGCCAGGCATCATTAACACACACAGGGAGAGAGACAATCCCTGCCCTACAAAGTTTTCATCTGAAGAAGACAAGCAACATGCAAAAGGTGAGGGAGTAGGAGTCAAACAAACTATGTGCAATTCACATGTGTAATAAATACATATGAACTGTACTCAATAGCCTCTCATTCTGTCCATCGTTATTTGGCAAATTTCTTGTAGCCAATATGGCAGAAGTGGTCTTGTCTGACTTAGCTATCGTTGGCTCACCTGGAATTTTGAGATTTGCTGAGAGTTTTATCTAAATTGCATCCATAGTCTTTCTGTTACATCAACCCCCAGACTTCCCAGGTGGCTTAATTGTACGTGTTGTGCAGTAGACCAAAGTTAACGTGCCAACAGACAGTGACTGACCATTATATCTAGTTCATCTGCTGAAAATCAGTATTTTCTTCAGGTGAGCCCTTATTTGCTTGTCCAGCTGCAATAACGGCAGCTTTATATTGCCTTATATCATGGAGTAATTAATGTCCTGATGCTTGCTGATTTATACAGTAGGTTGCAGTGATGCAGCCCAAGATGGAGATGTGAAGTGATGATCCCAGAGATTTCCATGTTGAGCTTTGTCTGTATATGAGTGCAAAAGGAGATGTGTGTTACTTAGTGGACACATCCTCTAAAATGACTCAGGTGAACCTAAGATGAGCCTGGAGAATTAAAGGGTAAACATTTCCTTGAGAATTCAGAAGAATGTCCAGAACAGAGGAGACAGCAATAGGTGAACAACCACCCCCAACAGTTTTGTATCCAATTCCTGAGCTGGCAAGCTGGGTTATAAATTGCCATAAAACAGTACTTTGAAAACAAGCCAGAATGTATGTGGATCAATATACTGGAAGGATTTGGCTGTTGCTGCATTTGTTTAACTTAACTTCTCTTCCCACACAAATGGAGGATGAATTTATCTTAACCATTAAATATACCTGCCTGAATATCACATTTGGCATCTTTATTGGCAATTTGTTTCAATGTCTTCTCATCTTGGGCCCATTCATGCAAAGGGCTGAGCACCTCCTGTGAGTTGCCTAGCACAAACAGCTCTCACTGAAGTTAAAGGTAGCCGAAGGCTGGCAGTTCTTGGTCTTGCTGGATCAATTCTTTGAACAACCATCTTTTCCCAGAATGCCATTACTCCAAAATGATTAGGCAATGTGATAGGTGCAGACACACAGACATATGGTTGTAAGGCAGAAAGGCTGCAGGATATCTGGGGTAACACAATCTAAGAAATCTAAGAAACTGCATTTGTTATGTCCAGGTCAGAGGAGGGTGTAACAAACTGGTTAAAAAAACAGTTGTATTTGTAGGGTGAACAGGCATAGTTGGCTCAAGAGGTAAACCAGACAACTGCTCCCGCTCCTTCTGAAGGCAATGGTAGAGCTCCCATTGATTTCAAAGGGAGCAGGATGGAAACTCATCAATTCTTTCCTATAGACAGAGCTTCCATCCATGTTTGCACAGATCATGATTTCTTTGGTTTTCAGGTCCACCTGCAGTCCTTGATCCTTTTACTGAATGTCCAATTCTCTGCTCATTGCGTCAAAATTTTATTGCAGAAGACACCGAAAAGATTTTTTCCTTAACTACCGTGTATTATACATTATCAGTTAATAAAGAAAAATGTATATCTGCCTTGTCAGCATAGACAAGAATCTACAAATCCAAAATGATTCAAGTGCTTTCTATTTGTGTGTGCCCTTCCACCTGCCATTGGCTACTGTCAGAGGACAGGATATTGGGCTTGATGGACCTTGGGTTTTATGTTCCCATTCAAGGTCTCTGGGGCTCCTTTGCAAACAAAAAATGAAGTATTCTTTCTTTACTCTCTACAGAGAAATTCCCCAATGCCACAGGCCCATGTATAGGTCTACATCAGTGGTCCCCAAACTTTTTCCATCATGCCCCCCTTTATCCATAATGGAACTTGTCTGTGCCCCCAGAGGAACCACAGTCAGGAGCCATGGCTGGGAACAGGGCGAGAGCCATAGGTGGGGCCCGGAGTGGGGCTGGGGACAGGAACCAGGGCCGGGAGTGGGGCCATGGCTGGGGCCTGTGTGCTGTGATTGGGGCCAGGAGCTAAGGCTGGGGCCAGAGCTGAAGCTGGAGGTAGGGCAGGAGCGGAACAGGGGACAAAGTGGGGTTGGGTGGCACTACCTCCCTGCCCCCTGGGGGCTTGCCTAGATCCCACTGTGCCCTCCCTGAACATTCCTCCATGCCCCCCTAGAGGGACGCACCCCACAGTTTGTGGGTCATTGGTCTACACACTACTTAAACCTTTAACATGGGACTTAGGTGATGGTTAGAGTTTATCACTCTGTGTCTTTAGAACACTGATTCTATTTATCTTGAATTAATGTATTTTTCCCTATAGTCTACAAAAGCTGTATGTAATGGCTAATTGTCTTCAGCTGTCTTTTCCAGAATTCGATCCTTTGTATAATAGCAATGTATGCTAGAGAACTTATTTCTGAATTCAGCCTGTTTTCCTTGATACTTAGCGTGAAATCTTGACCCCATTGAAGTCAACAGCAAAGTTGGTAAGTATTGTTATTAATATGGAAAGAATAAGTCACTGAGGCTGTGTGTGGGTGCAGGAAGCCTCCTACACACAGCTCAGTGCATGATCAGGGTCCTGTTGCATTTCATGGTCCAAGCTGAATGAAAACAGACTAGGCAAATTCACTTTCATGCACTAGCAAAATGCTGCAAAATCCTGTTGATTTTTTATTTATTTATTTAATGAAAAAATTCTATTATTAATAAGTTTAGTAAAACCTGTTCTTTTAACACACCCACTACGTTTTGGACCCAGACTACTTCAATGTCCTTTCATTCAATGTCCTCTAAAGTCTCATTGAAACACAGTGCAAAGTCCTTCATCAGCACAGGGAGATACTATTAAATACGCCCTTCGAGTGAATCCAGAATGAGCCCGTTCCCTCTTCCCCCAGCTGAGCAAGAGTGGGTGGATTAGACCCGAACACGCAGCCAACTCAGGTGAGTTCTTGGGCCACAGCCCCCTGGCTCTTGGGGGGGGGGCTACATACGGGAGAGACCCCCTGCATTGACGGCTCAGGCTCTGATGCGAGTGAGACTCCTGGGACCAGGGCTTAATCTGTAATGAAAGCGGTGCCAGGGCTCAAGCAATTTTTTTTTACTTTCATAACTTACATGGCAACCCCAGCGGTGCAGGGGCTAGGAACTGCTAAGTCTAGAGGCGGGGGGCTCAGCCCTCCCTCCCGCAATTTAAGCACTGGTCCTCCCCGAGACAAGCCCGCAGCAGAAACCCGCCTGCTGCTCAGAGAGCTTTCAAAATGCGCCTTACAGGGACTCCAGAATGGGGGACTTTCTCCCCGTCCGGTCAGGAGCTGGGGGGGACTCGGTGCTCCCTGGGGCTGGGGTAGCCCCGGTAGCCGGGTCCCCACGTGCCTCCCCCGGGCTGGGAGCGGGGCACGGAGCTGCAGCGTTGCCGGGGCGGGGAAGTAGCTGGGAGCCGGGCTCCCCACACGGACTCCGCTCCTGGCGGGGTCGCTGGGCGGGCAGGTGCCAGCTCGCTCCGGCGCAGCGGCTTAAGGGGGAGGGAAGCGGAGCGTCAGCAGCCTGCGACCAGGGCGGAAGGAGGAAGCGGTGGTTTGAGCACCACGTGTGTGAGCCGAGCCGGGTCCGGTGACTTCCTTAATGTCCCCACCTGCAGGGGGAAACCTAGGCAGGTAAAGGCACCGGGTGTGGCTGCTGCTGCGGGAGGTGGGTGTTACCCACACGCACCCACTGGCTTAGGCTGGGAGACTCTGGCGCCTGGAGAGGGGCGGACACCCTGCGGGAGGCAAGGAGCCTGGGCCATGGGGGTGGGGAAGGGGCTGGGAGACTGTGAACCCAGCTCTGGGTCATCTGTCCCCCTACTCATCCCACCCACGTGTTTCCCCCGCCCCCCCTTGAGTGGCCAATGTTAGCTTGGCCCTAGCTGCCTAGAAGCATGTCACTGGGCTGTCGTCACTAGCTGGACCCTTCACAGGTTAATGCTGCTTCTTTCTAATCCCTAGAGCATCTTCCTGCCTTCCCGCCCTGACTCTTTTATTTGTGCTTCTAATTCTAAGCCTAGTAAATAGAGAATCAAGTTAATTAACTCTAAAGCGGCCTCAAAGCAACCATTAGGTTTTCAAAACTGCACTTGGTTAATTTGCCTCTAGATCCTAGTAGCTGAGTTATTGTATTTATAAAAAGTAAGTAGATAGAGCCGTTCTTCCTCTAGGGCTTTGTGCAGGAGTCAAAGATTTCCTCTGTATACAGGCCAAGGAGGATGATTATAATCAATGCTATAGTTGATAGCCAAATACTGGATCTAGTGGCCTGTATATTTTATAGGAGTGTTTGTAAAAGAATGCTGTGTTTCAAACCCACATGAAGGACTATGCACCATAAATGTTATGTCTGTCTTCTCTTTGTTCCGATTAATGCACCAGATTTCTGCCTTTATAAGGGGGAGTCTCTAATTTGTATTGCACAATTTAACCCTGCAGTAATGTGTAAACAACTGCTTCTCCCCAGTCTGCAGCTGGAGATGCAAAGTCTGTGTGGGAAAGAACTTCTCGAAGGCAGGAATGATTTTTCATTTACAGGAATATAAAATATTTTTTTCCATTTCATAGCTCAGGTTATTCTAGCTTTATAAAGTTAAGTAGTTAGTCACTCAACAAAGACAATGGGAGAAAAACTGCATCTACAGTATATGCACAGCAACTTGAGAGTTGACTACTTCAAAACCCAACAGTAAATAACCTGATATTTTGGGTAAAAAGTATATCCAAGTTACCACATCAGCTAAAATCCCACAACTAATTGATATTTGGTAGCTGACAGTTAACAGCCCCACAAAGCTTTACTCTTCTGCTCTGGCTTTTAAGTTAATGGAAAACTGTTTAAAGATAAATATTTGTAAATGTTTAATTGTTTAAAGGGATCACATTAAGGCTCTTGGATGACCTGACCTGAAATCTTCATGCCAGAGGAATCCCTCACTCCATTTAGTCTCTTTTTTTTAAAATCAAACATGGGCTAACCTTTGGTTATGTTGAAGTCTCAGTGAACCAGAATTTGAAACCAATTGGATAGCAGTTAAGCTTGCCCAGTTCTAGGAGTGACTCTTGCTCTGGATAGAATGTTTGTTGTCTTAAGTCATAAATCGCCAGAGAGAGAGAGAACCTAACAGGCATGCTTGAGAACTTGTGCAGTGGGGTTTAATTGACAGCTACAGTTCATATCTCCTGGTAGCTAGCTCTGTAACAATGTGGAACAAGCTGAAGAAAGAATTTGTTTGCTTAAACTTGTTTAAAATTATAAGTGCAGCTCAGTGTACAATGGAACAAATGTTGGTCACATTGAAGTCGAATGAGAGCTTTTTGTGGGACAAGGATTTGGTCCAGTGTCTTTTGTTACACTTCTAAATGTTTCTTGAACTACATTAAGTTTAGTAGCCATCTTGAGTATAGTTTCTTCAAGCTTTAGATATAGAATATGACACATTCTTACTTCTATCATTCATAATTCCATATAAAACTCCATCATGGTCTAAAGGTATACAACTCTCTTGTATGTTTCTTGTCCTTTAGGTGAAAATATCCAGCCAACTAGAAGATTATCACAATGAGTTTTGTTGAATACGGAGATACAATAAAAGATGGAGACACAGCTATCGTGTTCTTGGGCCATGAATCAATGTTTCCTGTGAAAGTCCAACATGGCAGTAAAACTCAGACTAAGTATGGGGTCATTAGACATTCTACTGATCTCATAGGCAAAAGGTACGGCTCAAAGGTGACCTGCAGTAAAGGAGGCTGGGTGTTTATTCTTCATCCAACCCCAGAGTTGTGGACAATGAATCTTCCTCACAGAACACAAATTCTTTATTCAACTGACATCTCTTTAATCACCATGATGCTGGAATTGAAGCCAGGATCCATAGTGTGTGAATCAGGTAATAGTTTTTAATAAGGGATTTTAGTATATTAACTCAGGGGTTGTCAATCTTTTTCTTTCTGACTCTCCCCCTCCCCCCCGCCAACCATGCTATTATAAACTCCACAGCCCACCTGTGCCACAACAGCTGTTTTTCTTCATATACAAAGCAGGGCCGGCAGTAGGGGGTAGCAAGCAGGGCAGTTGCCTAGGGCCCCATGCCACAGGGTGCCCCGCGAAGCCAAGCTGCTCAGGCTTCACCTTCAGGCCCAGATGGGGTGGCTGGACTTTGGCTTTTTGCCCTGAGCCCCAGTGAATCTAATCCTGGCCCTGTTTGGTGGTCCCCCGAAACCTGCTTGCAGCCCCCCCAGGGGGCCTTGGACCCCTTAGTTAACACAGCAGTTCTCAACAACACTTTAACTAGCAACAGACTCTGGTTTAAGCTTTATATATATATATATATATATATATATATATATATATATATATATATATATATATATATATATATATATATATAATATATATTATAGTTCTGTTGCTGCTAGAATCTTCCTGGCCTACAGCTTGAATAATTCTACTTCATTTATGAATGTTAGCAAATACTCTGTTTTTCTGTACTGAAAAGACACTTATGTGACATTGGCTCAGTATGGCGGGCACCATGTGCAGAAATGTGTACAACAAGGTGGATTTGGGGAGAGGGGGGTTCCTCTTAAAATTATGAGTTGGTCTTTGGGAATGTGCCAGTTTCAGATAAAATACTTCAGGTTTTTTTTAAATACAGTAGTATTAGGTGTGGGGGGAGTTGAAACTCTTCTTTTGGAAGATGTCTACAGAACGGCTTGTCTGACAAACCTCAAATATAAACCCTACATTCTTCTAAAATAACTTGAGCATTGGTAGAACTTACACAGGTTGAAAAAGAAAACAAACTGGTATGGGTTAAACTGATACTATGTGGGATAAAATGGGAGCGTTCACCAGGCTACATAATCCACATATTTGACCCTTCTTACACTATGTATGTGCTATATGCAGTACTGAAACGGCACACGAAGGTCAGCTGCAATGGAATGTACAATGGGTGGTTTGATGCCAATGGTGATCTGTGCCCTATGTTCCACTGCTTTTCATGCAGCTGATTTTTAACCCTCTGAATGGGTTATTGGTGTGTTTTTGTTTTGCTTATAAAGTGTGCTTTAAACATTATAAATGCTAGGCTGTTGCTTGCGATGCAAAAGGGGAGTTGTTATATTTTATACTGAATGTTCATTATTATACTGGTTAAATATATTTTATAATCTTTAATATTTTTATTACCGCAGGCAGCATTCTTAACAATTTCCTGCCATTTGATTACTTTCCTGTACTGTAGGGGAAATATATGATTTTTATTAATGTATATAGCTGCCTTTCTTTTTGAGGCATTTATTCTGTCTGCCTCCATTGAATCATTTTGTAAACCTGCTTGTCCCTTGACTCTCAAGAGAAGATGCAGAAAAGGAGGGCACAATGTTGTTGTGCCGTATTTTTGGTTAACGTTTCCCATTCCCAGTCTTGCATAATATTTGGCAGCCTTTTAGGCATGGCTATTTTTCACACACAGCTAAAATTTGGTCTGTCATTCTGTTTCAACTTTGTGGGCCAGGGAATGTGGGGTGTGTGTGTGTATTTAACCCCTGAACGCTGGAAACTGGTATTTCCAGATGCATAAGGTGCTATTGCACAAGCCCTTGATACTGCAGAAACTCTGAACCCCACAAGTCCAGATTCTAGTTTGTACAACAATAGTCTTAGGGCTGGAATTGCAGAGTTGTTGTAGCTATGTTGGTCCCAGGATATTAGAGAGACAAGGTGGGTGAAGCATCCACACGGCCAGGAGGGCACAGAGGCAATGTGCCATAGCATGGCTTGACCTGGCTAATGCTTTTGGATCGATGACTCATCAGCACACTTTTGCCATGCTGCGAGAGCTCAGGATGCATGAAAACTTTCTCCAACAGGTCCAGGAACTGTATGAAGTTTGTACCACCACCATCCGCTGCATGGAAGGAGAGACACCCAAAATTCCTATCCATAGCGGTGTGAAGCAAGGCTGCCCCCTGAGCCCCATCGTTTTCAACTTAGCCACGGAGCTGCTCATTCGAGTGATCTCCAGCAGTCTAGGCAGTTTCGATCTATATGACAACAGAGTGAATATCCTGGCTTACGCAGACAGTCCTGATTGCAAACAACCCCGAGAGTCTCCAACAAATGCTTGACATGACCAGCGAGGCTGCCATCTGGATGGGACTCCACTTCAATGCCGGGAAGTGTGCATCCCTGCATATCGATGGCAGTAGAAGGGATTTGGTCCAGATGATATCTTTTCAGATCCAGGGTGAACCTGTGATCTTCTTCAAGGATGGGCAAGCGTACCAACATCTCGGTTGCCGTAAACTCAACTATCCCCAGAACTGATAGCCAACTGCAACCGGGCATCATCATCACCAACAAGGACCGGAAGAAAATCATCATGGTGGATATCACAGTGCTCTTCGAGAACAGGACCCTGGCCTTCCACAATGCCCGAGCTCAAAAGGTAGAGAAATATGCCCCTCTGGCCGAAACCTTCAGAGCTAAGGGTTACCAGGTCCAGACACAGGCGCTGATCGTCAGAGCCTTAGGCACATGGAACCCCAGTAACAAGCAAGTGCTGAGAGCATGCATAATCGGTCAACACTACGCTCGGCTGATGCGGCAACTCATGATATCTGACGCCATCAGGTGGTCGAGAGACATCACTGGACATCGACAGTACCAGGAGGGATGAGCTAGAGTGCCGATGAGATACGCAGTCAGAAAAGTAACAAATACTTTCCTCATGGATTGTATTTTCTAAATGGACAACCAACCGAATTCTCAATTACTGAGGGACAATCTCCACTCATTGATATATTTTGCCTTCCACGACCAAATCTCTGTACAATTTTTCATGAGTGATGTACCCGAGTGTTCTGATTCTAATACCTAAACAGTATTGTTAAATCTGTTCACCTAAATTTGGATTATTGCTGATTATGCGCTCTATGTATCATATGACTTTTAAAAACTAACTTTGTGGATAATCTAAGCACTATACCCAGATGTACAGACACTCTTTTCCCAAACTATGTATTATATAATTTTTTTAACATTAGCTTTAATAAAAATTTTATATCTCTTACTGGACCAACTTCTGTTGGTGAATGTATAGCTGGAAAGTTTCTCTGAGTTCTTCCTCAGATCAGGGAAAGGTACTCTCAATGTCACAGCTAAATAAAAGGTGGAACAGATTGTTTAGTAAGTAGTTAACACACATTCTAAAAGACTATTCAAGATGATGTGGGCCGTTAACAAAAAACTTGAGTTAGTGGGTCACAGCTCAAATCAACAGACAAAGAGGGTCATTGTAGTTCTCAACCATGATGACTACATCAATGAGACCAACCAACAGCTCTGACTCCACCTATTATGAAGAATTCGAAGATTCCACACCACAGTTCACCCAGGAATTTATGGATATAATCAAATCTTTCCCCCAGATAACTCCAGGAGAAATTCTACAATGTCATCACACAATCCCACACCAAGAACCTTCTACATGCTTTCTCAGATGCACAAACAAGGGACCCATCATACCTGGCCATGGCACTCTTACTGAATGAATATCAGGCCTCGCAGGAACCATCCTCATTCCACTCATCACACAAGGGGCCAGCTTCCTCCAGGACACAACCAACTTCCTCCACAAAGTCCTCAACATTAACAAACCTCCCTCAGAACACCATCCTTGCCACCATGGATGTCACCTTCCTATACACCAACATCCCTCACAATAACTGCATCTGTTTCATCCTCACCCATAACAGTTTTACACTTTATCCAAACCATGGGAACAGCTATGAGTACTATAATATATAATAATAATTGGAGATACACCAATCTCCTAGAACTGGAAGGGACCTTGAAAGGTCATCGAGTCCAGCCCCCTGCCTTCACTAGCAGGACCAATTTTTGTCCCAGATCCCTAAGTGGCCCCCTCAAGGATTGAACTCACAACCCTGGGTTTAGCAGGCCAATGCTCAAACCACTGAGCTATCCCTCCCTGCCAAGTACTAAGATGGCTTCCCAATATGCCAACCTATTCCTGGGCCCCCTTGAGGAAGAATTTCTGGACAAATGCACTATGAAATCAATTATATACCTGAAGTACATCAACGATATTTTCATCTTCTGGACAGATGACCTACATTTCTCATTGGTTTCCACTAGAGCTTCAACAACCCCACCCATCCATCAAACTTTCTCTAGAGCATTCCCACACCAGCGTCACCTTACTGAACACCACAGTCAGCTTCAACAGTGCTACAGACAACTATGCAAGAAATCCACAGATCACCGCACCTATCTTCACAGATCCAGTAACCATCCCAAACACACCAAGAAATCTGTTCTCTACAGCCAGGCACTCACATACCACAGAATATTCTCAGAGGAGAAAGTTTGGGATACACACTTTAACACACTTAAAACCACCTTCATCTAACAAGGACACTCCACCAAAGAAGTAGATCGTATCATGGAATAGGCCACCCAAATATCCTGAGAGAACTTGCTTCAATATAGGGGGGAAGAATCTCCAACTGTACATCCCTATTTATCACCACCACCACACCAGAACCCATACAGGATATTATTAAACAATTACAACCCATACTCATATACCCATACTTATGTTCTTATACTCGATGGGGACTACAGCCTGAAATAAATCTTTCCCAAATCCCCTTTTCTGGCCTTCAGACAATCCCCTCCCTCCCTCTAACCTCACCTGACCCACTAACTCAAAGCAGCACCAGACCTTGCCAAAACAACAGAGGCAAAATCCGCAGAGATCGGTCCACTGCTATGATGATCAATACCCCCCACAACACACCTTTCAAGATCCATGGGTCCTACACATGCCTGTCACCAGGGCCGGCTCCAGGGTTTTTGCCGCCCCAAGCAGCGGGGGAAAAAAAAAAAAGCCGCAATCGGCGGCAGCTCCACCACGCCGCTTTCTTCTTCGGGGACAATTCGGTGGCAGGTCCTTCCCTCGGAGAGGGACCGAGGGACCTGCCGCCTAAGAGGCTGACATGCCGCCCCTTCCCCTTGACCACTCCAAGCACCTGCTTGCTGAGCTGGAGCCTGGAGCCGGCCCTGCCTATCACTCAGAATTTTAAGTAATGTCAAAGCTGCCTAGAAAGAAAAGAGATGGGCACTTTTAAGTATTTCTGTACATCTAATAAATGAATACACTTAGCTCTGGTACACCAGAAATGTTTCACTCAAGGATAGTTTGTGGCAAGTTCTCCACTGATCTGTTTTAGTGGCTACATTATTATAGACAAAGTTTTACATTTTGACCTTTCTAATAACAACTAAGTACTGTACCTCTGGCCTGTAATGCTTTTATTAAAAGCGTTGACTTTTAATAAAAGAAAAGGCATTGCTCTGGATTAATCTGGTTACTCCTTGAAATAAGTGAATTTATTTAGAAGCACAATGCAAGTGACCGGAAATGACAATTTTTGAATAAAAATGTTACAAGCGTTGACAAGTAGGGCCGAGGCTGGTATGATGTAACATGCTTTGGTGCGATCCTAAATCAGACTATGTTCCAGCAATCCTAAATAATTAGTTCTAGATTAACCTTGTGTGGCCTAACAGGGAACAAGCCTGCAGTGATTAACAGAAACAAGCCTGGAAATCTAGTCTAGCAATGAATGACATTCTGAGTCTGCTTCCTATTGATGCTGGTATTATATGCATCCAGAGCATTAACTAGCATTGGGCTTTTATTTTACTTCCTTGTATACTGCTGGCGTAATAGCAATGAATGGGTCAAATTTTGCTCTGTTACATTGCTGTAAATCAAGAGTAACTTCACGGACTGCAGCAAATTGCTCTGCATTTACATCAGTGAAACGGAGTAGAATTTAGCTTAATGTTTATATTAACAGCTGGTGTTGAATTTCCTCATTTCTTGTGTCATACCCATAAGACTGAAATAAGGAGAGAAAGATAAAATGGTTTTGGTCTGAAATGAAATCTCTAGCAATTTAAGTAAAAAGATTTTTTTTTCTTTTAGGGAAAAAAATAAGATGACTAGAATCTTTAATTTTGTACCACTGAGTTTTGGAAATGGGTTTAGATATTTAAAAAAGCAGTCGTGATATAAAAGTATTACTACAGCTTATTTTTCTACCTACTTTATTTTTAAAGAATGGCTTGCTGCCAGTGTCTTCAGATATATGCCCGACTATTAAAATGATACAAATGCACTCTTCCCAGGTTTTGAAGAATCTAGGAATCTGGCTAATGTCTCATCTGTGATACTTAGTGGGTGAACCTTTTCTCTTCCCCATTTCCTGCTGCTATCTAAATTTTAAAAAATTATGTTGTTTTAACTATAGCCAGCGCTGTCTTTTAGAGTTAAGGTTATAGTAGAACCTCAGAGTTACAGAGACCTCTGAAATGTTTGTAATTCTGAACAAAACGTGGTTGTTCTTTCAAAAGTTCACAACTGAACATTGACTTAATACACCTTTGAAACTTTACTATGCAGAAGAAAAATGCTGCTTTCCCTTTATTTGTAGTAGTTTATATTTAACACAGTACTGTAGTGTATTTACTTTTCTTTTTCTTGGTTTTTGGCTGCTGCTGCCTGATTGCATACTTCCGGTTCCAAATGTGATGTGTGTTTGACTGGTCAGTTTGTAATTCTGAGGTTGTACTGTACTTTTTAAAAGTACTGCTCCCAGAACTGGGCAACTTCACAATGACAAAACCTGCAACAAGGCAGATACAGGATACACAGCCTGAGCTTTGCGGAGAAGAAAGACTCAAGATAGCCCTGAGAGGGTTAAAATACCTGTCTGTTGAAAGTGGTCTGTTGCTCTCAAACTTCCATCTCTGTCAGATAGCTTTAATCTCAGTCAATCTCTACACTTGGCAATTGCTGCATGTTGTAGGCTCTGTCTAGATTAAGGGATACAACTGAATCTTCTTTCATGTCACTACTCTCTCCAAAACTACTCGTGACATCAGCATCCCAGACACAGTTATTTTCTATTCAGTGACCAGAGTTGCCCCAAGAACAATTTGGTTTTGCAGCAGCTTTTGAAGATCCAAAATCTATTTTCATGTGGCACCAAAGGAAGATTTGGCAATTCTGAATACAGGATTTAGCCAGAGAGAAACATAGATATTCCAGTGAGTGTTTGGCTCACGTGTCTTTGAGTTTGTCCTAGGACTGCTGACTGTGACATTATCATTGGTAGAGCTGGCCGGAACTGACTGTGGAGATCCTAAGAATACCACCAAGCTATTCCCGAGCCTCTTCTAGAGGTGCTGTAAATCAGTTATGGACATGTTTAAATTCATTCTGGTCATCCTTTATATTAAGGATACATTTATATGTAGTTTAATAAAGGGTTAATACCAGATTAATTTGTGGTGTCAGAGTCCAGCAGGTCAACTGGCTGCTTAAATTGTCAATAACACCTTCTACTAATGTGCTTATAAATGCTTATAACACATACTAGCATGTCTATAACATGATTATAACATCCGTTAATCATATATAAACTTTATAAATGCGCTCCTAATATAAAGCGTGACCCAAAGCTCTGTAATGATTCGTTCAACTTGGGAACATATTAACACTAAGCCGAAGCTTATAACTTCTGCCATATATATCCTTTGGTGACTGCATGAGCAAAAGGAATCTGAAAAGAAAGTGAGAAGCTGATCTCTGTTTAAAAACGTCTGACAGATGAGGCCAGGCTTATACTGCAATACAAGAGGGATATTACTGTATAGCTTAAGAACTGTCTAAACATCTCCATTTTGGCAGAAGGTGACTTCCTGTGGGAGTCTGACTTTCTCTTCTCTAAAAAGGAAACCTCAGTCTTCATGTTCCCCATCCTGTCTGCTTGTGATGCCAGCCTTGATACCTTCTTCACCACTTTCTCCCACTTCCTTCCCATATGACTAGGGCCCTACCAAATTCACAGCTGTGAAAAATGGGTCACGAACCATGAAATCTGGTCTCCCACCATGAAATCTGGGTTTTTTTGTGCTTTTACCCTATACTATACAGATTTCACGGGGGAGATCAGCGTTTCTCAAATTGGGGGTTCTGACCCAAAAGGGAATTGCAGGGGGGTGGCCCTTACTTCTGCACTGCCTTCAGAGCTGGGTGGCCAGAGAGTGGTGGCCTCTGACCAAGGGTCTGGCTCTGAAGGCAGCAGAGCAGAAGTAAGGATGGCAATACCACACCATGCCATCCTTACTTCTGTGCTGCTGCTGGCGGTGGCTCTGCCTTCAGAGCTGGGCTCTCAGCCAGCAGCCGCTGCTCTCTAGCTGCCCAGCTCTGCCACTGCCAGAAACAGTGCACCTCCCTCCCCCATAACCTTGAGACCCCCCCGCCAAAAAAAACCCGTCCTTTTTGGGTCAGGACCCCTACAATTATAACACTGTGAAATTTCAGATTTAAATAGCTGAAATCATGACATTTACAATTTTTTAAAAATCCTATGACTCTGAAATTGACCAAAATGGACTGTGAATTTGGTAGGGCCCTACATATGACCTTATGCATGGGATTGCACTCTCTAAACCTGTTCACCAAGCAATAACCCTCTCCTCATTCATCTCCCTTCCTAAAAACCCACATCAGTTGTGTCCTCCATGAGAGCAGAGAGAGTGTGGGAGAGAGCTATTCTTCTCTAAAGGAACCCTCTGAGATGCGTGTTTACCTTACTGAAGTAACTGAGACTGTATTATTGTAACCTCTCTCTCCTTCCCCCTCTTTTTGTTTTGTATTATCCCCACTGCATGTGTTGTGCCTGACTTTGGACAGTAAGCTTTCTAGGACAGGACCTGTGGCTTGAATTATTTCTGCGAAGTCCATAGCATGCCTTTGGGTATTGAAAATAATGAATAATATAATAATTCTCCTGTTCCCTGCATTTATTGTGCTTATTCTTGTTTTCCTGCCTCTTGGCAAACATTAATCTATAGAGGCATTAGTACTGCCTAGAGACAATTTCTTTCCTGCCCTTTGAGGCTCCATCAGTTCCCACTGCTGACTGATGGCCTGCCACTACCTTATTATTATTTGGTAGCTTTGAGAGTTGTAGCTAGGAGACAGACAAATGTGACTGCACTTTCGTTATTTTATTGTATTTACTGTGCCCAAAAGTATGATACATGTGGCCAAATCTTGCAGTCAGCACCAATGTTCTACGGATAGCTTGTCTGATATTATACTGACATGGTATCTGATAATGCTTTTTATATTTTTAACTTTTCTTACCTTGGAGCAATCTGAGATTGCCTGTGGGTTTGTGAGCTTCTCTAACCTTAACCCCTGAATTACTGGGATGACAGTGTAGACTATCAGTCAAATATACTCACATCTGCACAGCCCCACACATCTGTGTTTTTAAAAAGTAAATGTTTTGTTTATTTTAAAAAAAAAAGCAGAATCTGATGATTAGAGACTCTGGGGAAGATCCTGTGCACATGGGTGCTGCTGGAACTAGAATTGCAGGGGTTGCTGCCGCACCACCTGGCTGGGGGTGGTTTCCATTATATGCAGGGTTTACAATTTGGTTCAATGGCTCTCAGCACTCCCACTATACAAATTGTTCCAGCACCCCTGCCTGTGCACATGGTCTGTGGCAACGAAAGCTAATGCAACTCAAAATCTGGCTTCCTACATACAAGAGTTGGTTGGGTTCCAGGTTGTCATATTTAAATATCCCTTGCAAGGTGAAAACCAAGCTAACGTGATTTAGAAATGGTTAGCAATCACTTGTTTTCAATGAGTTGTCAGGTAACATAACGTTGGAGTGTCTGGTGATGGCGCAGTCAAGCGAGCGTGTCTTCGGACAGCAGTGTGATGTGAGTCTACATAGTTTTGAAATATCATAAACTATTTTTATAAGGGACCAAATACACCCTTCTGCCACAGGTGGGGAACAAAATAAACATGCAAACCAAGTCTACGTCTACACTACCGCAGTAAGTCGACCTATGCTATGCAACTCCAGCTACATGAATAACGTAGCTGGAGTCAATGTACCTTAGATCGAGTTACCGCAGGGTATACACCGCGGGGGCTGAAAATCTCCCGTCGACTTACCTTACTCTTCTCGTCGTGGGTAAAGTACAGGGGTCAACTGGAGAGCGATCTGCAGTCCAATTTGGCAGGTCTTTACTGGGCCCACTAAATCAACCGCTGGTGGATCAATCTCAGAGCATGTAGACCTGCCCCTAGAGGGCTGGGGTCTGTGCAGAGATTTTGCTCTGAAAATCTTATTATTGCAATAAGGAGAGAGTGAAAAGTTCAGTTATGCCTGAACAGCAAATAAGGTCTGTGTGGTTATTTAATAACTAATTTGCTGCGTTTCCTACACAGAGAGGGCAGCAGTTGAAAGATGCAGAAATGCTGCACGGTGTATTTTGGCACAAGTCCTTCTAGCCATGGAAGGCTGAACCATTGCTGTGCCCTGCAGCAGGGGAGGCTGGGAATAGCACCAATGTAGCTCCTCAGAGCTTGAGGTTCATCAGAGGAGAAGAAGGGATTATGAGCGAGCTGGTGGAGCATGGCCCATTGGTCTGCAGAGTCACTAGCCAGAAAGCCCGTGAGGTTTGGGCACAGGAGCTTAATCCCTGCCTCTGGTTCCTTGATCCTTAGGTTGGTCCCCCTCATACAATATCTGTAGCTGGGGTTATGAGTTTCGCCCACAGTGAGAGAGATCTGTAACAGGAATCTGCCTGATGCCATTATGTGCACACACTGCAGTAATGTAACTCTGTGGCTGAACTTTTAAATCATAAAATATTTAGTCAATAGAGAGAAACATCAGGTTTGCAAAGCTCATTAATAATGACCATAGGCTTAGCCTGGACCTGCAGCAGCTTGAGTGGGATTCACAGATGGTATTTTGTATGCATACCTGATTTCTAAAGCAGTAGCTACAATTAGAACAGCTTTTTAATGAGGGTAAAGTAACCTAGATTTTGCTGTCTTTGTACTCCTGATACATACGTGGTAATGTGCTCTAGCCAAATGGCCATTGTTCTCTGCTAGAGAGCTAACTTAATTTTTAAGACCATTTATAATACAACCTATCCAAAAACTCAAACAATTTGGTGTAAAACTTACAAACTATATTTGTCCCAGAAATTGTTCTGCTTTCAGTACATACCCAGTATACACTCTTCTGGGACAAATTAGCTGCTACTGTTTGGGAATGAAATCCTATTGAAGTCAAGTGCTCTTCTGATTTTAAATATTCCTGGTGTTGAGGGGGTATTTTTTTGGGGTTGGGGGATATTATTTTGGAGACGTTGTGCTATGATACTATCACATTGCAATAATTTGTGCAATAGATCGCAGCAATTCAGTGCCCCCCTGCATTTTGCTGCTTGCTTAAATGGTCCTGTATCCCAGGGACAGCAGCCTGAGCTGATTAGATCCAGTTTCCTGCTTCTAGCAAAAGCCCACTTCAGAGTGCTGCTGTTTGAAACCATTGTAGGCAGCATTTTGCTGAGTTCTACTCTTCAGTTGCTGATTAGAGGGACGCAGGAAGAAATTGAAGAACAAATTGAGGAAAGGAGAGGAGGAAACTATCAAGGAATGTTACTTTTACAGATCAGTAGCTGAGGAGGAAATAACCTTTTGAAGTAAAACCTCTTCTTCCCCTTGCACTACACCAGAGAAATGTACAATTAATGCCCTGCATGCTGAAGAAACTGCAGATTGGGTAGCGGTGGCTGTGTTTGATTACCCTGTGGACAGATGCTGAATGCAGTGAACTGCTGTGAATGCAGGGCAGGAGAGAAAATGCTAATCTGTGAAGGGTCCTATTCTGTGTGGTGCTGAGTGCCCTGAACTCCGACTGAAGTCAGAGCGGGGCGGGCACTCAGGTCTTCACAGGATTGGGTCCATAATGTTCACTCCCCCTTTAGGAAAGCTAATTTCTACAAGGTTTTGTGACTCATAAACACTTTGTTCTCATAACAATGGGAAACCGAGAATGTTGGCAGGAAGGGCTGCCTGTGAGCATCTTTAGAGATGACAGCGTTGATGACATTAGTATAATAGAATTGTGGTTACATGTATTCTTCTTATGCTCATACTACTCAAGTGATGACAGAGTGATTCCTGGTAACTTCACTTAAGGAATTGCCCTGTTCAGAATATGCACCTGCAAATGCCTCCCTTTAAATTCAACATCTGACATCCTGGTTTTTTTTTTTCTGGTCTTGGCTTGGAGCATTTGTGGGGGATTCGAGAAAGGAGAAAAACAACATCTTCTGTGGTGGTTTAAGAGCAGATTTAAAAGGAAGATCATTAAAAATGTAAAAGAATATGAAGAAGGAAACGAGATACACACACACACACACACAAGCTGCCTCCCTTTCTGCTTATGTCACAGCTGTGCTGACAGTCCTTCTGTTTGCTTCTTTAGATAAATTGGGGATAGATCCAGAGGAGGTGCAACATTAGCCAGTTGGAAGGTAAAATAATTACATTCCCAGGGGCTGCAACAATTCTGTCACACAATCTAGCCTTCTGGCAGGAGACATTAGGACAGGATTTCAGTCCCTTTAGCATCTCATGATCAATAGCTCACTGCTATTGTCCTCAAAATCAATCAGAAGATAGTATTACACTGCTGTGCACATATGTTAGTGAGTTCTAACAGTATCCTGCTTACCATATCAGAATCCATTTTAAGAGGTGGGAATGCTTGTGTGTGCATCTACAACTCAGAGATAAAATACCTGTGTACTGTTTCTTGGGTGCACATGTTAATTGGCTCTTGCCTGGTGTGTTTTTAATGTTGACATGGATGTGCTAATTTTTTCTTTGAATAAGTGTCTGCAGGGAAGAACTTCAGGCACCAGACACTTTCCTTGGGGTGCAGTGTGGCTTAACAGATAGAGTACTGAATTGGGACTCAAGAGACCTGTGTTCTATTCCTGGCTCTGCTGCTGACCTGCAGGGTGACCTCAGGCAAATCACTTCCTCTTTGCCTCAGTTTTGCCATCTGTAAAATGGGTATAATGATACCACCTTTTTGTAAAGTGCTTTGAGATCTACTAACAAAAAGTGCTATATAAGAACTAAGTATTATTATTCCCTTGGCAGTGGCCTGGGTCTGTATCAGAATGCCAGGGAACACCCATTCCTTCTCTCCTTGCCTCACCCCCTTATCACAACCACCAGGATTGGGACAGGGATTGCGCAGTGATGCTCCTTAAGCCTGTTGGTAGAGCTGTGTGTCACAGTGCAGAAACCTGGGGCTAGATTCCCTGCTGGCATAAACAGGGATGCAGCTTTGAACCTGCAATGGAGTTGCTTACTTTATTGATGAATATGGCCCCTGGGCTCTACATTTAAAGTCCTAATGTCTCACTTTCTGCACCAGTCAAGAAAGTGTAATACCACCACAATATTCCCACCCCTCTCTGGCCAGGGAGCAAGAGCCCTGGACCAGCCATTCAACTCTGGTTTGCTGCATGGCAGTCAAAAATTACTCCCATTAGGCAGCTGGGCTGGGTATGAATTTTCTTTAATTTCTGCGGGATAAATGTGTTCTGATTACAGGACTACAAATCAAAGTACAACTTGGAATACTGTGCACTTGTCAAATTAAAATGAAAAAACAAGTTTGAGGTGGTTGGTTTTTTGTTTTGTTTTTTTTTAAATTAAAATTTTGGTGGGTAGTCTGTAGAGTGAAGAGGTTTAGTAGTTTTGGGTTGGTTTTATTAAAGCATTGCGGATTAGTCATTCATCTGTTTATTTAAGAGGGCAGAGAGTCATTTTTTAAAACCTTCCCTAAATCAGTAAGGCACAAAATCCTATGGCTTATTGATATAGACCCCAGTTCAGTATAGTACTCAAGCCCGTACCTGACTCCAAGCGTGTGGGTAGTCCTATTTCACTTCACTGAGATTATTCACATGCTTAAAGTCAGGCATGTACTTCTGTACCTAGCTCAATCAGGGTCTTGTAAGTCACTATACTGCAAGGTGCCGAGGACCCTTAACTCTCATTGACTTCAGTGGGAATTGAGGGCGCACAGCACCTCACAGGGATTTGGCCTATAGCACATTGAGAATACATAGCACTGAATACTAAGAAGGAATGACAGTAAGTGATAGCGTTTTTGTCCCAAAGGGCTTTGCTCGTATGGACACAAATAGGGCTTTCAGATATTGATACTTGTCAGCAAAATTTCACCTTTTGTTTTAATCAAGTCTTAAGTGAGATTTAAAAATTTGTTCTTGATTTTTTTCTTTATTTTCTCTAAAAAAGAAGGGTTGGATAATGGTTGGAGAACCTGTGATTCATGTGCCTGTAGTATTTGTTTTATTTACCCATTTATTCCAGTATCTCCCATCACAGTTATAGATTGGTGCTTTCCCTACAATCTAGTTTTCTTTCTCAACTTACTTGTTGGCTCAACAAGTGATTTGGGGTCTCCTGGGGAAATTGCCTTCTGTAAACAATGAACCAGAAAGATGGGGGGAAATTCATAAAGAAAAGGTTAAAGGGAAATATTCAAGTCCCACGTGGGTTTTGATCAGCATTCATAGAATCTAAACATCTAATCCATCTTCCCGCTAACATAAGGCTGTGTGCTGTTGTACATTTTACTAATTGATTTATTCATTCTAGTTTTTAAAATATTCCAAGAATTTGGGCTTATGCATAGGGCCTGCCAAATTCATGATCCACTTTGGTCAATTTCATGGTTATAGGATTAAAAAAATCATAAATTTTATTATTTCAGCTGTATACATCTGAAATTTCATGGTGGTGTAAGTGTAGGGGTCCTGACCCCAAAAGGAATTCGGGGGGGGGGGGTGTCACAAGGTTATTGTAGGGAGGTTGCAGTATTGCTACCCTTACTGCGGCGGTGCAGCCTCCAGAGCTGGGCAGCTGGAGAGCAGCAGCTGCTGGTCAGGAGCCCAGCTCTGAAGGCAGAGCCACCACCAGCAGCAGCGCAGAAGTAAGGACGGCATGATATGGTATTGCCACCCTTCCTTCTGCGCTGCTGCCTGCAGAGCTGGGTCCTCAGTCAGCAGCCGCCACTCTCTGAAGGCAGCAGCGCAGAAGTAAGGGTGTAATACCATACCATGCCATCCTTACTTCGGTGCTGCTGTTGCCAGTGGCTCTGCCTTCAGAGCTGGGTGTCCAGCCAACAACTGCGGCTCTCTAGCCATCCAGCTCTGAAAGCAGCACAGAAGTAAGGGTGGCAATACCACAACACCCCTAAAATAGCCTTGTGAACCCCTTGCAACTCCCTTTTGGGTCAGGACCCCCAATCTGGGAAACGCTTTCTCCCCCCCCCCCCCAATCTGTATAGTAAAGGGTAAAAACACACGAAAGACCAGATTTCATGGTCCATGACGTGTTTTTCACAGCTGTGAATTTGGTAGGGTCCTATTTATGGTGATTCCCTTGGAAGAGAGTTCCACAGTCACTTAGAGCTTCATGTCAAGAAGTGTTTCAAAACTGTTGGGTTTTTTTTGTTTAGGTACCGGAAGTGGTTCCCTTTCTCATGCTATCATCAGGACAGTGGCTCCAACAGGGCATCTGTACACAGTGGAGTTCCACCAACAGAGGGCAGAGAAAGCGAAGGAGGAGTTCCAGGAGCATAAAGTAGAACACCTGGTTACAGTGAAGAATCAGGATGTCTGTAAAAACGGGTTTGGGGTCTCGAATGTTGCAGATGCAGTGTTCCTAGACATTCCGTCACCGTGGGAAGCTATAGGACATGCAAAATCAGCATTAAAAATTGAAGGTATCTTCTCTTCTGTACATCGATCTGTGTTTGCGTGGGTGTGGGTGCATGGTTTCTGTCTTTGAGCCTACATGTTAGGGGTATCCCCATTCTGTTGTGTGATCTCCATTCTGGTGTCTTTTTCTCAGACTACAAAAAAGTCTTCACATTTACAGAGAAAGACTTAGCAGAAGAAAAACAACTTTCTCCCACAGGTTTCTGTGACAGCTGCTGCAGTTGTCATGTGCCACATATAAAAAGCTTTTGAACCTCTGTCAAGCATATTTTAACAGCTCCAAGAGTGTGTGGGAAGAACTAGTAACATAACTGACGAAAGCAAATCTCTGACATTTCACTGGAAAGATGTGTGTGTAATAGATCTTAAACAACACTTCCTGTTAATCATTGCAGGTTTTGGGTAGGAGAGATTCGATAAACGCCACGTATATAATCCCTGGAGAGAAGTGGTTTTACTTAAGCACACTCTCTTTCTTTCTTTTTCTCTATCCTACCTCTTTAAAGTTGGTGGGAATTTTGTCATTAACTTCAATGAGAGTGAGACTCTAAGACTTTTCTTCATGGGAAAATTTTACCTGTTACACTGGTACAGTTATACTAATACAAGCCCTTGCATGAACACTCTTCTTCTGTTATAAGCAACATAACTTAAGCTGAATAAAGCCACTGTTATACTGGACTAAGTGTGTTATACCAGTCTTTGTTGGTTTACAGCAGCAGTTCTCAGCCTGTGAGCCGCTTGTGGCCCAATCTGCACACAGCTGCAGCCCATGTGACATCCTCAGGGCCATACAAGTATGTGTGGTTGTGGCCCACATAACAGATAGAGAGCTGCATGTGCGGCCCACAGTGGCAAATAGGTTGAGAACCACTAGTTTACAGTCACACCTTAGCTTCTAACAAAAAAAAATGTCCCTGCAGGGCTGCCTGGGGTGGGGTGGGGTGGGGGGGGCAATTTGCCCTACGCCCCACGGGGGACCCCACAAGAATATAGTATTTTATAGTATTGCAACTTTTTTTTTTTATGGAAGGGGCACCCAAAATTGCTTTACCCCAGGCCCCCTAAATCCTCTGGGCAGCCCTGTGTTCCTGTGTAAACAAGGCCTTGGATGAGTTGTGACATCCTTACCAAATACTCTAGTTTAGCCACAAAGAGAGTTCTCTTAATCAAGAGGCTGTTCCTGCACGATGCAGAGCACCCCTTGCTAGAGCCCTGATTCAGCAAGGGACTTAGCTGATCACATGCTGAAGTCCATTTCTGTTCATTAAGGCACGGAAGATTGTGCCTAATTTTAAGTACATTCTTAGGTCACATTTAAGACAAGGGACTTTAGCATATGCTTAAAGCTCAGCACATGTTAAGAACCTGGCTGAATCAGGGCCTATGTGTGGAGTTCCCTCGGCTGCCACTGAAAAATTTCTAACACTTTGCCAGAAGCAACATATACTTTAAAATGACAAACAAACAAACAAAAATCCCACAGTAAATGGTCTGTGCTTGCAAGGGTTACAGCTGCATTCATAGCTGCTTCCAGTGTCTGCTGAGAGAGAAACTAATTCATACTGCGCTGTGTAATGCCCTTCCCATGCTCAAATTATCTAATCCAGTGAGCGTCATGCTCAGCTGACTCCTCGGTTCAGATGAAGGAGCTGCATTGCACAGTACAACTTGAATTATTTAGCCAGTATATGTTGAGACTGCTAAGTAGCCATGCTTGAGCCTTTCTAGGCTTAGAATCCTTGGAACATTCCAGTGGTTGAGATTCTGGAAAGCTGATTTATTTATGTAGATCTGGAGCTGTACCTTACTGTGTGCTGTAATGTAGCGTCCACTTCCCCAGTGCAAAGTAGAACAAATGTCACATGGTTGCTTATAGGTTGCTCTGTATTACACAGCAGTAGAAAGGCAAAATTGTCAATCACCTTTTGTAGTTAGGATCATTGTAAACAAACCACAGTACCTGAGAACTGACAGTGCTCTAAAGGTACGTCTATATGGCACACTAAGCCTGGATCAGTGGCATCTGGGCTTGTGGACTCGGTGTTTCTAAGCCCACACTTGAGTGTCCAGACTGCATTGTAAACTTGGGTTTACAGTTATTGGATCTGGGTTTCACAGCCATGCTAATGTTTGCATACTGCATTACGCAGACCTTCTGACTTGGGTCTGTAGCTTGTGCTTCGTCCACTCTGGCAGGGCGTGGACTTGAGGCACAGCAGTACTTAGGCTCTGACACCCCTTCTCTGCCCCCCCCCCCCCAAAAAAGTTCTAGGAGCCAGGTCCTGAGTGCCCTGACCTGAGTCAGACTGATTCGTGTGTGGACGGAATGGGGGCTTGGACTCAAACCTGAGTCAGAGCCCAGGCTTAGCGTGCAGTGTAGACATACCCTGACTCATCATTTGGGTTTTATGGTAGTTTGTTGTGCTGAAGACTGATTTATGCTGCAATATGAAGTAGCTTTTCCATTATCGGTGATGAAAATCTATTCCTTTTGTGGGTATAGTATAACTAGAAACAATGCTGATTGTTTATATATTTTGGAAAACTAAAAAGTGCTAGCAAGGTGACTTAAAACCCCCAACAGAATATTTGAATGTGCCTTTTGTTTGGCTGATTTCACATAATCAAAAGCTATTCTGCAGTGGGAATACTGAGTACACTTAGAGTCTTTATTCACCTAAACTCTTAGTGATGAGTTGAGTGGTAATTATCATTGGAGAAAATGCGTTCCCACACATCCCTCCCTATGTGCAGTCACATATAAGCTATTCATGCAGGAGATTTTATTCTAAGTAAGATGGCCACAATGCATAATACAAAAATTACTACATTGCTGTTGGATAGTAGTCATTTTATTTCTTAAAGTCTTAAGGACATATGCTTAAAATTAAGACTCGAATAAGCAGATTCAACGTACACCATTCTCTTGTCTCTTCCTTAAAAAACAAAACACAACAAAAACAGGATTTGTAATAAAAATATCACCTAGGAGGATATTAAGAGCTAACTTTTAGAGTACATGGTCAACAAAGCCTTAAGATAAGTATTTATTTTTCCTCCTCTACTCAGTCCCAAGCTCTAAATAGCTGTAGTTTATTATTTTCATAGGCTGAAGGTTAATAGCCATGTTCAAAGAATACATTTATTACTCATGTTCCTGCCTCAGATTGTCCTGGCCTCCCGTTTAAAGCATTGTTAAATTGTAGAGAGCTCGGAGACTAAAATGGCCAGTGGGTTTGTGGCTCGAAGGCCCTTATTTGGTGTTAATTACCAGTATGTGCTCTGTGCCCATTCAGACTCCTCTGCACCTTAGCTGCATCCCTCTCTGCTGATTTCACTTTTCATACTTTCAGCAAAAAACCTTTCCTTCCAATATCTCAATGACTCGGCAGTGCGTCACTGCCTGTCTTGCTTCCATTCCCAGACCTATGCTCTTTCCTCAGCAGCATCTGCTGATTGATGTTTTTTCACAGTACTGGCTGCTTTTCACAGTGTCTGACCTTGATTTTTGGCTAAGATCTTATTAACCCCTTCAGGCTGAATCAAAAAAACAAAGCTAGAAATCTGTCACTATAGCTCCATAATTTAACAAAAATAACCTGTGTATAGTTCCTAGATATTCTGGAACTCGTTACTTACAGAAATCTCACAGCTGAATAGTGTTGAACAAAAGCTTTCTAATATTAATTTCCCAACCTCCTTTCCCTCCATTGTAAATGTTATCCAATGCTTTCAAGGCTGCAGAAGACTAGGCAGAAGCTTGCTTCTATAATTGTGTTCATGCAGGCTTTTAAATTTTCTTGTAACGATGCGGATGAAGTACAGCTGTTTGTTCAGTGGGTTTTACTCAAGACCCTTGTCTTATAAACCAATTTTTGGTGCTGCTTAGATCAACACACAATAAAAAAAAAACTTCAAAAGAACAGAACACTCTAACCTCTAACTGAGTGAGTGACTTGCAATTGGCAATTTAAAAAAAAAAAAAAAAAGAAAAACAGACTCCAAAGAGAAACTAATGAAATTAAAAACAGAACACAATTAACTAACTGTGGCCTAAGGGAGACTGGGATGGGGTTGTCATTACACTAATAAAATCTTCTCTATATTATTAAGTTCTCTCTCTCACTTCTATGGGCCATAATTTATCACTCAAAAAGTTTTTTTTTCCTCTGACTGATGCTGCTCATCTCAATTGATTAGACTCTTTCCTGTTGGTTGCATACTCCACTTTTTTTCATGTCTCTGTATGTATAAATATCTCCTGTCTGTGTGTTTCATTCTATGCATCAGAAGAGTGAGCTGCAGCTCCAAAGCTCATCAAAAAAAAAAATTTGTTAGTCTTTAAGGTGCCACAAGTACTCCTGTTCTTTTAGTCTGAATACTGAACTTATAGAAACAATCCCTGTGTGTGTGTGTGTGTGTGTGTGTGTGTGCAGCGTTAACCCTTTTATCCAGACTTCCCGCTTCAACTTAAGTGTCGTACACCCATTAATTAAAAGAGAGAAACTTGCAGAGTTACTCAAGATATCGACTGAGGCAGATGACACAGTGTTGGCAGGTTGGCCTATTGTGGTGGTTGGCCAGGGAAAATAATTGGTCCACTGAGGTTATGCCTTGTCAGTGAAAGGTTCCTCTAAAAGGCTTCCTCTGAGGGCTTGTGTCTGTTCGTCTGCCTACAGTACAGTACAACTCCGCTGCTCTGCACTTATTCAGAGTGTTCTTTCTTTTTCTTCCCAAGAACTTCGTTTTCTTTGTTCAAAATAGGTTTAAAACAGGCCTTTTTGCTCCCATTTTTCCCCAGCACAACAATATAGAATGTTGTGTTGTAATCATTATCTGTTAGGCCTCATTATTTTCTCAGACAGTGTCTATAAAAATATGACATAATCCCCTTTCCCCCCACCCCCAGCCCTGTGAGGAGGGTAAGGAATTATTTGCACTGGGCTAACCTCAGCTTTCAGTTTTAAAAAACCTTCAGTGTACATAGTTTCCACTATGCAAAAGGTTTCACTGACTTTCTTTCCTGAGCCTCACAGGTTATTTATGGTCCCCTGCCTATAGCCAGCCAGGGCTGGCCCAGGGAGAAGTGAAAACCATGCCACAGGTTTTTCCCAATTTGGGGGTTGGTGGGAAAGACTCCTGACCAGACTGTGGTGGGGAGAAGAAGTCAGTGACGTAAGGACTGATGCTAATAATGGTAGGATTTGCTGCAAGCTCCCTCCCAGCTGATCACCTGCAATTGGGCTGATTCCTCTTCTGACCAGTCATTGTGAACTTGAGTCACAGGGGACTTGTCTACGCTGGTTAACCTCAAGTTAATCACTTGCCAATTACCTAGAGGTCGCTAACAGATTTTTACAGGTTAGTACAGACACTCTTGGCTTTTATAAATACTGAAGACCTTGTCACTGTGGTATCTGAGCACCTTACAGTCTTGAATGGGTTTGTAATCATAGCACCCCTGTGAAGTAGGGAAATGCTGTTATCCCCATTCTACAGATGGGAAACTGAGGCACAGAGTGACTAAAAGACTTGCCCATGGTCAGACAGGGAGCCTGCGGCAAGGCAGGGAATTAAATCTAGCAGGCAGGTGCCCTAAGTGGAAGACCGTCCTCCCCCAGGACACACAACTTTTGGTGACGCTCTTGTTGCCATGTAAGTTTGTTCCAGGATCAACTACAAACATTTGCCCCCTGGAATAAACCTTTGTCGAGTGTCAGAGCTAGCCTTTGTAAATGTGTCTGCTGCCTTGAATTAAATAGCAATCTATTCACTTGAGGTTGGAAAAAAAAAAAACATTATAAACAAAGCCACAGAGGGGAGGCTGTAGCATGAGAGGCCATGTGGTCTAATTGGTCAAGCACAGGATGGAGAACAAGAGTCTCCTTCATTCTACTCCTAGCTGTGACACAGCCTCCTTCTTTGGCCCTGGTCAAGTCCTATAGCCTTCCGGCCTTAGTTACCCCATTTGTAAAACAGGTAATCTACACACTTCACAGGGATGTTGTGACACTTAGTGATTGTAAAGCCCTACATAAGTGCTGAGATTCAGCAGACACCACATACAGCCCCCGACTAGGTAGGAGCCTCACAGCAGCGCCAGTCCCACAGCTGTGGACATTTCTTAAGACACAAGTAACTATGTATGAACCAAAGACCCAAGCAGTTGAGCTATGCTGCTCCTACAGCAAGAAACAGGGATGGAACAAACCTGAAATACTCCCCACACAACTCCTCAGGCCAGCCTTGCACACACGGGTGCAATAACAGCTGACTCTTATCCAGTGCCTTTTGGGAATGCACCCACCCCCAAAAAAATATTGTACATAAAATTCTTGTTAACAGTCTGGCAAATGATTCAGTGAATATTTTCTGAATCAAGAGATCTTTCATTTTCTCTGACAACCGGATCCTCTAGTTTCATTGCATCACTCGCATGTACACTTGCTTAAAGGACATCCTGTCCCCCATTGGAAATGCAATATTTTTAGTGTCCTACTAGCACGGAGTAAATGCCATAGTGATGCTTTTCTGTGACACTGCTGCCTCGCCCTCACAAACTATTAGTGCCTATTTTTTTCCTGGGATCCTTGTAATTTAACGTTCTTATTGTGACACTGAAATCCCAAAACACTGTGAATTATGTTCTTTTTTCCTAAGAAAAATAAAATTACGTATTGTATCTCCTACATCACAGAATCACTTTCAAAGTTCAGAATAATTGGGCCCCTTCATGTGGAACTTAATGGTGCTTTGCTAACTCCAGATTCTCTGCTCATAGTCTTTCAGAACACACCAGTGACAAATTAACCTAGCAGAGCACCTATATCTAGAAGAGAGAACTAGCAAAAGCAAGAGTGCATAATTTGTGTTTATGTTATGTATCCTTTGGAACATTAAGAGTGCATTAGAATTCTTGTGAAAGGGAGGGCATTGCCAGCTTTTCTTTTTTAACTGGGGTCATATCTAGAAGTACCAGCTCAGTTTTTAGCTAAGCAAAATTCCTCTTGACTGCAAGAAGATGTTCATCATTGCTCAGGCAAATAATCAAGAGTCAAATTCTGCTCTGCTCTGCTCTACACCGGTGTAAATTTGGAATTACTCTTGAAGTCAGCAGAGTTATTCTCAGTTTTCACTTAAGTGACCCAGAACAGACATTGGCCCTTACTAAGGATGTCAGGATGTGTCCCTTCATTATTAATTAGATGTCTGTCCTGTGCTTTGAACATAACTGGCACCTGCATAGTGCTTTGTATTATCTCTTACCCCCACCCCCATTTTTGTATCTCTCTCTCTCTCTCTAATCTTTCCAACCTGAGCTTTGACTTCTGTAAACTCTCAATCCCCTACTTATTTATAGTGGCTGCCAGACAATCTATGGGCTCATCCCCAGCCTACAGCTTGGTGAGATTTAACCTCTGCGTTAAACATTTCCAACAAATTCGCTGCCTGTAACATGAAGACGGGGGAGGCGCTTTCATACAGACTCATTATTCTCTTCCCCTCAACTGTAGTACTTGTCAGATGCATTATACATGACTAAACGTACATTTTTAGACAGCGCCTCAGATCAAAAAGCTCACACAGCTTCCCAATGTGAGCAGGATTAATCTCAGATAATTACTTTATCAATTTATGATGACACATAGATCTCATTAAACAAATTTAGTAGCAGTAGATTTGCTCAAAGGAAAGCGCTCAAATGAGCCAAACTCAGTTAAGAAGTTTCAGCTTTTGAGCTGTTTTTACTACTGTTGGGTCCAGTCCACCCCTGGTTGTCCAGAAACAGAGCAGTGCGCATGCAAGCGAATGGGGAGCACGTGTCTTTACTCCATTCATGAAGGACTCCACCATGGCAGAACAAAGCAATGCAACATCCAGTCTCTTAAACTCTAAATGCCTCTTGCTGTCTAAAGGACAACAGAGCTCGTAAGAACTGTGAATGCTGGAAACTAGATTTACATCTGTGTGACGACTGTAAAGTACCCAGTGTTGCATAGCTGATAATCCAAAGGGTATGACGCACAATGCAACCCACTGTCGGGGAAGTTCAAAACTATCCATCCCCAGCACTTCCATAGCTTGATGTGGCGGGGGAAGCCTTTTGACCTCTGTCCTATCAGCAAGCCTCACATCCTTTCTGAGGCTGAGCCAGTTTTCCGATGAGCAGTTGTGTCTCAAGCGCCAGTGTTTTCCCTACTCCAGAAATACCACGTCAATCAGAGGTACTCAGTCTTTCATATTGTTTCCCCCCACCCCTCAAATCTCTTATTCGCTTGCAGAATGGTAGCCTGAATCCCTTCCAGCCTTTCACTAACATCGGCTGAACGCCCCCTAAGCAAGTCCAACATCATAAAAATCAAATCTGTCCTGCTGGCTGGTCTGTACAGGAAAAAGTATGTGGGACCCTTCTCCCAACTAGTGGAAGCCTTAAAGCAGGATACTTGGTAGTTACTGGACCTAGGCTTATTTTTAGGTGTGTTATGGGGTACATCTTCTATTTAATAACAAGAGGAAACAGGTAATCCAAAATAAGTAGAAAAACTGAAAACAACATACAGGTTCTTATACCGCCTTCATGGCTGTAACATCTGAGCGCCTTCCCATAGTGCATTAAGCAATATGACCCTTGCTCTGCACTTCCTTCTGCATGTTATCTTAGTTATTTCAAACAAGCTCTTCCTTTACCACCAGGTGGTTTGAACACCCGATTTGTGTAATCCCCCTGCTCTCTGAACAGTCTAGTGTGTGGGCGGTCAGTGTTTGTTTTGCTAATCATCCCCAAATTTGGTATAGACATTCTGTGGTCAGCTAACCACCCCATGAAACAAAAATGCATGTTGTTGTGGTTTCGAGGCTTGATAAGAACTGCCGATGGCCAGTATTGCGACAGCTGTGTGCAGGCTTCGTGCTTTTGCCAAGTAATGCAGATTTGTATATCTAAAGCCATCTTCGGAGTCCAAACAAATCAGCAGAATCTACTTACTATAAATGTAAAGCATTTTTGCTTTGTTGCTTAAACCACCAAAAAAGAAAAGACTGAATGAAGCACTAGCAGAACACTGATTTCTCTGCAACTTCTTTCTCTGAAGACAAAGAGTTTATTGTGAAATGACATTTAACTAAGTTAGACACTTGTTTGGTTTCCTACACAATGAGAATGTAATGTCTTTCTTTACAACATGCATATATCATACTAGCTTTCTAATTATATAACAGAAATCCCCGTATCCCCTCCCAGCTTCTCCTCTATGCAGTAATGTCTACAAAGACTGTAGTAGAAATATGTACTAATCACCCTCCTTCTCTTCCCTCTCTCACCCCCCCCCCAAAAAGCCTGTCAGCTTCAGAGTAATTTTGGGAGCCATGCAGGTTAATCCATATAACGTCTTGGTTCATTGGTACTAGCTGTATGGATGTGCAACTAAATTGCAATCATCAGGCTTGGTGGAATACGCAGTAACCCGAAGTCACTTTTGCAGGTGATTATTTGATTTGTTTTTTTAATTGTGACTTCGGGGAATTGCTTGACAAAAGGCTGCTTTGTTTTGAAGATGTGTGCACGGAAGACTCTATTAGAAGACTAAAATAAAATCCAATCTGAAACCTATTTACTGCAGAATGGATTAATGGTCACAGAAAGAATTCTCCCCCAATCACCATCCAGCACATCATTACGGCACTGTAATTGGGGCATTACAGCAGCACTTGCATTCAAACCTGACACTGTCCTTTTTTAGATCTGTAGCTTTAAAAACAAAAAAAAATGACATAAACCAGTCCTCGTGTGGGACCAGTTTAGCCTCTATTTTTAGAAGGATGCTTTGCTGTCAAATACATGGGTTCTTTAACTGCTTACATAGCTGCTTAGGAGGTTTGCCTGGATTAGTAGACCTGGAGCATGAGAGTAGTGATGGGAAGAAATGCAAAGCAGATCGATTATATATTTTCATCTGAAAATATTATAGCTTCAGCTTTTGTGTTCTTCCATCATTCCCCTCCCCCGATATAAGTTTTCAGTAAGGGCAGTTGCATCATGGGACATTACATCATGAGTGAGACCACATGACCTGGATTTATGGTAGACAGTGTCTCTATAATTCCTTGATCTGATTTGGCTGTGGCTTTTTAGAGTAAATCTGAATCGTTCTATTCCCAGCTCTAAAGGTGACATTGGGGCTAATGAAGGGGGGAGGCTAAAAATACTCAGTAATTAAAAGCAAAAGGCTGGAGGGTGCTTCAATGGGAAGGAAAGTAACAGTATACAATTTAAAGTCTTGTCTGGTGGTGCAAAGGTTTTGATGCATATGCCATGAACTGCCTGATCTAACAATCAGTAAACCCACACAGGGTTGCCTTTTTAAATTTAATATTCAGGAGACATGAGAAGAGCTTGCTTGACTAGAAGGGTGAAGCTTTAATAACACTCCATCTATGGACTAGAGATTACTTTATTCTGTCTACACATACCATCTCTGTCTCAAATAAACACAGCCAGGTGTGTGTGTGTGTGTGCGTGTGCTTTTATTATAAAGGCAATGCTGCAATGTGGAGAAGAGTTAAAAACCTAACATTCATCTTAGTGCATGAGTCAACTTCAGTTTACTGCATCAGTCCAGAGGTCGTATATGTTGATTCCAAAAAAAAAATTCAGCAGTCTAATGCGATTAGCTCTACAGCTGAACCATGAGCTAAAATCATGGACAAGTGTGTATTCCAAAAATGGATTAATCTGTCCTCGTATTTGTACTTATAAAGTGGGCTGAAACAGCTTGTAAAATCGTCACCATTTTTATGTTGACTCTATAAACGGCATAGTTATCTCCTTGGAGATCTTTATTTCTTAGGCATATTAGGTCTTTTAATTATGTGTGTGCACGGTACGAAGAGTTGTGCTGAGAGAATTTGGCGAAGATTAATTAAGTTGTTTTCCTCTCTCCCCCACTGCCTGTCTTATTTTGTAGGTGGACGCATCTGCTCCTTCTCCCCTTGCATTGAACAAGTTCAAAGAACCTGCCTGGCTATGGAAGAACATGGTTTTACTGAGATTAACACGCTGGAAATTCTGCTTCGAGTATACAATGTTAGGACAATTAGCTTGCAAATCCCTGACCTTGGAAAAGCAGCCGAGGATAATTCTAGCACTGGGTTTGACAGCAGCAGCCAATCAAATCAAGGTAGCTTATATGGTATTCTGCAGCAGGGAGCTGCCCAGTTTAAAAGTGGTGTGCCACTCAAGGAAATGGTGGGTCATACTGGATATCTGACCTTTGCTACTAAAAGTCTATTTTAGCATACTTTGGGTTTGTTTGTTTTTTAAGGTCATCCAAACTTTTACTCGTCAGGGAATTCCATATATAGTCAGATCCATTTGGAATATGCTTTGTTTAAATAACACATGAGCACTAACCAGCCCTGCATAGACAGAAAGTTGAAGGTCTGGAACAGCACTCTGTTTCTGCCAGAGAGGAAAGATAAATTAATAGCTAATGGCAATTCATTGGAATTTGCAAAATAAAGCCACTTGCTGATAAGTTTTGTTTAAAATCAGCTGTTTTCTTTTTACTTTTTGGAATCCTTGCTTGATTTCCCCATCAGACTCTGTTTGGGGGGTTTTGTTTGGCTGGTTGGTTTTTGCTTAAGTTATTTAGTATTTATGTCATTCTTTGGATCTTTGGAAAGATCCTCATTGACTCATTTTAGATGCTGAAGTTGTGAGCTCATATAGCAATCACATTGAGCGGTCACAGACCGGGTGTTTCCCTGGAACAGTATTTGGCTGCACAGAAGATTATTTGCCATATGTTCAAGAACATGGCCTCTCTCTCCCATCCCAAACTGGCATCTAGTAATCAGATAGATTATACTGAAGTCACACAAGCATGGTAGCTGTTGGATCTGGTCCATAAGAATATATTGGGAACATCATTATAGAGGCTTCAGCCATGATGGCTCATTCATACCAAAATCTTATGATAGATCAGCTGCTTTCACTTTTCGTAAATCAATTGTGAGAATTTACTGCAAAGTGTTTTAATGTTACCTAAACACTGCTTTGTAAGCAATGTATCTGAGTTCTCTATTTTTTTTTTTTTAAATAAGTGTTATGTTACTTGATCCTGCTGCAACTGAATGATGGAAAAATCACTATTGGCAGGATTTCTCTCTTAATAAATTGTAACAGTGATGTAAATTTAGTAAAATCATAAATCTTCCTTAACAGTAATTTACTAGACCACTTATTATTTAGTCTCTTATATAAAGCTGGTTGGCGTGGTTGATCTATTTTGAACATCAGATTAAATTTTGTATTTACGGATTAAAATTATTGTACATATTTCTGAGGCTCTAAATGCCTCTCTCCTTTTTTTTTAATAAAGTCTCTATTATGTTCTTCCCAGCCACTGGTAATATCTTTCTGCTCATTGCTTCCCTGTGTGTTGTATTTTGTGCAAAACAAAATATATTGATTCATGCTGGGCACGTTCTTTTTGTATTGCAAACTGCTGTATGAAAATTTTGAACCCGGTTTCTCCCTGTTCTTGACAAAAATAAACAAAGCTAAGCTTTTAACAAGTCACAGCAGAACACTAATCTGTAATGGTTTAAAGAAAGCTCAACCAACCAGGACAGCACAGATAAACTGTTGAGCAGATTAAAGGCAGAAAGCAATTCTGTTGAATTCAATCTGTTATATAAGAAGTTGTACAGATGTAGCTTTCCTCCTGAAATGATCTGATTCTATTCCCTATGAATGTTAATGGCCTTGGAGGAAGCAGTAGGTGGGTTGCTATACCATTTGTTTAGATATGTAGTTATAGAGTGAGTGTGTGTTTGTTTTTAAACACAGAGCTATTGAAGTAATGCTCAGGACCTAATTTAAACCAGAAAAGACCAGAGAAATGCCAAGTTAATACTGCAAGCCTGTCCTTACCCTACCTTGTTGAGCATAGGTAGTGCTGGGTCTCTGAACAGTGACAAGGTTTACATTCCACGTGTGCTGAAATACCTGGGACTAACAGGGTGAGTTAAGAATGGGATTCTAAGATCTAAATTATTTCTTTGATACAGACATTTTTATGACTTTACATTTAAGTTAGAACTAAAAAGGAAAAAACCAAGTTTCAGTCCCACAAGCAGACTTGAAATGGAAATACTGAAAGCCCTTACAGAGTGACAACCAAGCTTGGCTCTGTTATATCCTGATCCAAAGCCCCTTGAAGTCAACCATAGTCTTGACATTGAGTTCACAGAACATTGATTTGATCCATGATTGAAGAAGAAAGAGAAAATAGTGGAGTGAGGGAAATTATTACCTCTACCCTTAAGGTGCTGGTAAAAAAAAAGTGTTTTGTTGTTACCACCAATACTATTAACTCTCTTGAAAGCCACCCCCCCCCCCCCCCTGTCCTGTCCTTTTTTGCTGAAGGAAGTAGAGCGAATTCAGCATAGCTTCCACTGATAAGGGGCTGTGTAACTGGATATTCACTGTGCAGCGAGGAACATCCTTAATTTAAACACCCTTATGATCTCCCTTATTATAAACTACTTTTAACACTCCATGCTGCCAAAGCTATGTCCAGCCTCACAAACCTATGTCCAGCCTCACATTCTGGGTAAATCTGACTGGTGTTACCTTGTTTATGTCCCGCACGCTGAGGCTCTGATGTCCATTTTGAATCAATTTTTAGTCTTCTGTCTAAAATGAAATGTGTGTTCATTCCTTGTCTCCCTCCCCACAATTCTGACCAGTTCAGGTGGGCATTAGCGGCACCTGCACTTAGTGTGCTGATTGTCAGAGGTGATACTTCAGTTATTATTGTTGAACTTTTGTATTGCAGTAGCACCTAACAGCCACAACCGGCTTGGTCTCCATTATGCTGGGTGCTATGCAAATATATAATGACAGTCCTGTCCTAAAAAGCTCCCAGTCTAGGCAATGGGAAGTATCAAGTCGATGAGATGAACAAGTGGGACGGGGTAGCTTGGGACATATGGGGTAACAAATATAACAGCATGGGCACTGCCATTATTATTATTTTGGTATAATAATGGTAATGTCAGTCATAGAGCAGGACCCCACTGTGCAATTCTTAGCCAGTCAGGCACAGCGATCACAGCTCATCACCTGCCTAGCTGTTATCATGTAAGTGCAAGTTAGCTTTTAATTTCTCTGCTGTAGCCATTATGATCATAAAAGCCGTTTAACTGCCTTGAAGAGACAGGGCAGCACAAAGTTAGAGTCAATAGTCTTCCCCTGCCAGCAAAATTGTCCACAGCAAGCAGTGCTCATCTGCCATCTTCAAGGAGCATTCTTCTCCTCGGGGTCATGCAAGGCTCCTATTGGGAGGAGACGGAATATGATAACTAGACACCACCAGGCTGGTTTTCAGAGGGGCTGTGCATGTGAGGCTCCCGCTTGACATCAGTAGGAGCGACAAGGGCTCTGAAAAATCAGGCCATTTGTTTTAAAAAAAAAAAAAAAAAAGACTGATTCTGCCATTGCTGCACTGGGAGCACCAGTAGTGGGAGACTGTAGTCCAGGGATGGTAACAGCAAGTTGTGTGGACGTTTCACAAATCCAATGTATTGCATTTTGATTATCTCAAAGTGCTGACAAACCAGGCCTGGGATACCGCTTGTGTCTCCTTCAGCCCCTGGATTGTAGCAGCTGCTCCCAATCACTTGCTGTGGTGACAAAAGATGACGTTAGGCTTCCTTCTTCTTTAATAATGGGCAGAGCTTAAAAGGCAGATAGATAAAGGGTAGGAATTTCAGAAGCATTCACCAATGGCCTAACTCTGCTCCCGTTGAAGCCAATAGTGATGTTAGGTGCAGCGGGCATTTAAAAAATGTATCTACTTCTCAGGAACTAGATAAAGAGAAAAGAAAATAGAAGAAAGTGGGAGAGACAAGACTGCAACAATGTACACACAAATGTGGCAAGTCAAATAAGGGGGGTAGGAGGGACACCACAACAGAAAGGTCTATGTATGCATCAGAGGGAAATGGTACTTCTGTCTCAGCAAAGGAGAGCATTTAAATGGATCTGGTCACTTGTTTGCATTTAAAGAATTGTTTTGTTCAAGTTCCAGAAAAAAGAAGCCAGATTGTGTTATTTCCTTTCTCTGTACATGATTTCTTCTGATTGGAATTAGTCTGCATTAGTATGAACGTAGGGAACAAGTGAATCGTCTGTGAAGCTGGTTTAAAAATAATCCTAACTGATGAATACCCAGTGAGCACCATAGGCAGCCCTTACCTTCACCTGTGACTCAGTATCCTTTTGTTGACAATATCAGCATGTAACGCTGTTCTTCTGATTCCACTGGGAAATGGTTTTGAATTTTTAGATTAACTCTATGAGAAACCTGTAAAAATAATTGCAGGGACAAGCTGGAAACACTGAAGTGTGATGGTTCCCTAAATAGTTAAGTAACTTCATATGCAAAATGAACACATGCTGGCTGGTTGCTTGAATGGAATGCCCATTGTGGATGTCATGACTGCACCTCCTTTGCAACTGAGCTCTCCCTTCCCAACATCGCCTGCCATGAGCTTGTCTTCAAGCAGAGGGTTGGCAGGAATGTGCTTCTAGCACATGTGAGGTCCAAGGTGCTGCTCCTAGGCTTCACAGGTGACCAATACAGTGCAATCTGTTTCTTTGGCAACCACAAGTGCTTTCCTCTTCCTTTCATCTGCTGTGCAGGCGGCGGGGGGGTTGGGATGTCATTTGACACTCAAGTGTCAATGTGTCTAATTGTAAAAACTCAGATGGCATTGCTGTTGGAGAGCAGAGCACCTGCAGAGAAGATGGCGCTTGCAGTGTTAGCAAGATTGCCTGTCTGAATCCATCTGCAGTTGGCTAGCTTTTAAAATGGCATGCCACCTTGGCAACAGGCATAGTGCTATCCACATGGATAGTCATCTATGCACAGCCCAAAAGACATGTTTGTTCTTGGCTTGACCAGGATTTAAAGGTGCGTTGCTAGATCATGTAAACTAAATACATTTTAAAAGCCTAGTGTAGCCAGGCAATGTTGATTTTAACACATTCTAAGTTGATCAAGTTGTAACTTAGGCTCCCCTTGGTTTTAACTAGCGTAGCACATGCTAAAGGGCAATGAGCTTTGTCTTTACTAGAGTTTAGAAGATGTTAGATCAAGCTAGCAAACTAGAGAAAAATGTAGCCTAGACAAACCTACTGTAAGGTGAGTGTACAACTGGCTGGAAAACTATACTCATGGAGTAGTTATCAATGGTTTATAATTGAGCTGGAAGGCCATATTGAGAGGGCTCCTACAAGGATCTGCCCTGGGTCCAGTTCTATTTAATATCTTCATAAATGATTCGGATAATGGCATAGATAATACACTTAAAGTCTGTGGATAATACCAAGTTGGGAGGGGTTGCAAGCATTTTGAAGGACAGGATTAGAATTGAAAATGATCTTGACAAACTGGAGAAATGGTCTGAAATAAATAGGATGAAATTCAATAAGGACAAATGCGAAGTACTATACATAAGGAAGAATACTCAGTTGCACAAATACTACATGAGAAATTACTGCCTAGGAAGGAGTACTGCAAAATAGGATCTGGTGGTTGTAGTGGATCACAAACTAAATATAAGCCAACAATATAATACTGTCACAATGAAAAAAAGGGGGAGGGTGGGACATAATTCTTCCATTCTACTCAGCAATGGATGATTATGTCCAGTTCTGGCCACCACATTTCAGAAAGATGTTGACAAACGAGAAAGTCCATAGGAGAGCAATAAAAATGATTAAAGATCTAGAAAACATGATGTACAAGGAAAGATTGAAAAAATGGGTTTGTTTAGTCTGGAGAAGAGAAGACTGAGTGGGAACAGGATAACAGTCTTCTAGTATGTAAATGGTTGTTATAAAGAGGAGGGTGATAAATTGTTCTCCTTAACCCCTGAGGACAGGACAAGTAATGGGCTTAAATTGCAACAATGGAGATTTCAGTTAGACATTAGGAAAAACTTTCTAACTATAAGGGTGATTAAGCACTGGAACAAATTACTTAGAGAGGTTGTGGAATCTCTGTCATTGAAGGTTTGTAAAAACAAGTTAGGCAAACACCTGTCAGGGATGGTCTACATGATACTTAGTCCTGCCTCAGTGCTGGGGACTGAACTAGGTGACCTATTAAGGTCTATTCTAGTCCTACATTTCTGTGATCAACACACCTTTAGACCCTAGGCTAGACCATGTCTGCACTACCAAACTTCATAGCCATGATTCTCTACCAGTGGTAGAAATGCTGGAAGTATACAGTGTGTCATAACTCATGGGTCTCAAACCTGGGTCTGTAGGAACAGCCATGCTCCAACTCTCCATCTGGTAGTCTGCTGATGCTTGCTTATCTGGGTCCCATGAAGCCTAGACCCAGTTTTAGGCTCCACCCCTGCAATCCTATTGGCAGAGTCTAGGGTAGCTGATTGGCCTGTTGGCCCTACTTAAGCCAGCAGCAGGAACAGGAAGCTGTCTGAACAACTGGGATCCACATTGTTCTGGATTTTGTCCTTTCCTGGCTTGATTTCATGACCCTGCATGACTCCTGGCATGTGATTCATGGTTCTAACCTCCAATTTGTCTCCTGCTTCTGACATGCTGGTATCCTGACCCAGCTGACGCCTGTCTTGTGACAGTGGATTCTGGCTCTGACTATTAGGTCTAGCTGCCCATGACCCAGATGTGACATAGTGTAGTCAGGCATTAAGTGTTTATGCCACCATCGTGTCTAACCCCAGCTGCACTGATGGTGGTTTATGGTTACGGTGAAACATGCATCAAGAACCACCTGCAATAGGCATGTCTCTTTCTCAAATGACTACTGTAAATTGTCCCCAAGATTTCCTCTACAACTTTGACTTTCACGCTGTCTGCACTAGGGCTGAACCAGTGGGAGAGCATCACTGGTGCACTGTCTACCCTTGCTATGTTCTTTTGGTTCCAGGTTTTCCCAGCAGCCACCCTAACTCTGTGCTACATTATAGCAGTTGTGCTGCCCTGTACTACCTATCCCATAGGTCTTGTTACAACTTCCTAACACAGTGACCTATGGGAGATTTCAAAAGCCCCATGTAGCCTAGGAAACTTTCATGAGCACCTTGTGGTCGTGCTGTTTCCTACTCATTTTCTCAAAAGAGAGACCTGGATGAATGTTCTTGGTCAGCAATAAAAGTTTGTGCTGGAGATTTTGAAAAGTTGTGAGCTATCCAGGTGGCTGCAGCGAGGTGATGGAGGATGTTCTGGCAGCAATTATTGCTGCAACGATCAGGTACCCTTCTTCCTCACTCTCACCACCAAACAAGATGTGTTGATCAAGGATTATATTCACTGGATGGAGCATCGCCTCTGGGTCTAAATTACAAGCATCGGCTGATAGGCCTGAGTTGTCATGGAGGTGTCAGCTGAGTGGTAGCTGCTGCATAACTTCAGTACAGGTAAGGAGACTTCTTTTTCTGTCCTTCTCCAGTGAATGAGCCTTGTCATTGTAGCACCAGGCTTACAAGGAAGAAAGCTCCCGTCCGCATGGGAAATAGTGGTGATTGGCCTGTGGAAACTGCCTGCCTCAGATAGCTATTGGTGAATAAGGCATCAGTTGAGGGTAGGGAAAGCCACAATGGGAGCTGCTGCCATGGAGGCGTGCATGGAAATACCTAGTGTGCTGCACAGAGGTGTGTTATCAAAGGGGAAAATTTGCCAGAGACCAGGGAGGGTTTGTATTCTTGAGCTGCGCAGGAGCTACTGATGGAACCTATGTGCTTGTTGTGTGTTCCCCCAAGAAATTCAGGACTATATTAACAGGACTCACTGGTGATGCAGGTCTTAAGGGATCATCATCATGGCAGGTTCCTGAGCTTGTACAAAGGGTGGCTGAGCAAAGTATAATATGCCAGGGTGTCCAGAGTCTAGACTTTTTTTTCAAGAAGGGGTAGAGAAGGACTCATTGACAATTAGAGTGTTTGTTTCCTCAGTGCTTCTGGGTGAACCCTTGTATCCACGTTTACTGTGGCGTCTGAAGCTGTTCCTTAAGCAATCGGCATTTGCTGTTCACTGTATGGTTGCTTAAGACTTATTGCGCTGTTTCAGATATTCCCTTTCAGGAATGAGTAAGGCACACTGTGTCTTCCACTGTCTCCTCCCTGTAACTCAGCAGCAAAAGTATTCATGGCAATCCCACTTGTTGGCTCTTTTCTTTTCCTGTGTACTCAAAGTTGGCTGCCATGCTGTATTTTTTCCCCGTTTCGATTAGCTCAGTGGCTCTCAAACTTTTTAACTGGTGACCTCTTTCACATAGCAAGCCTCTGAGTGCGCCCCTCCCTTATAAGTTAAAAACACTTTTTTATATATTTAACACCATTATAAATGCTGGAGGGAAAGCAGGATTTGGGATGGAGGTTGACAGCTCGCAACCCCCTATGTAATAACCTCATGGCCCCCTGAGGGGTCCCGACCCCCAGTTTGAGAACCCCTGGATTAGCTCTTTTATCAGATGCGCTGTTCTGTGAATGAGTAGACACCGAAGTGAAAGCGAGTCCAGATCCCTGAAGCTCTGTCTGCTGCTTCTTTAGAGTCGGGGGATCTTGAAGAATGCATGAAGAGCAGAGTGCCTCAGAGTACATCAGCTGTGGAGACGTGAGCTGAGCAATGGCTGGGGTTGGAGGGTGAGAAGGATGAAAAAATGAGCCAGATAAGCTGGAAGGAAGATTTTAATCAGAAAAATGTGAATGATAATTGGGAATCATTTAAGAATACTTTACAAGATGCTCAAAAAACCACAATTGAGGAAGAAGGCTGTACAGTTTAAAAAACAGACCTGGTTTAGAGAGAAAGTGGAGGTAGTTATAAAAAATTATATATACTAAATAGAAGAAAGGGGAAATGGATAGTAATGGATATACATCAGACATTAGGAATTGTAGAAAATTGATAAGGGAAGCAAAGGCACACAAGGAGAAATGTATGGCCATAGAGTTATGGACAACAAGGACATTTTAAAATATATTAGGGTAAAAATTAATCCTGACAATGTTATTGGTTCAGTACTAGATGGAAATGGTAGAATTATCAATAATAATGCAGAAAAGGCACAAGTATTCACTATGACATAGTTTCATCAGATGATAACACTCTTTCCATTCTACTGGTATCTCTGGAGAATGTTAAACAGCAGCTACTAAAGGTAAACATTTTGAAAATCAGTAGGCCCAGATAACTTGCAACTAAGTATTTTAAAAGAACTGTCTGAGAAGCTTGCTGGACAAATGTTGTTTTTTCAATAAGTCTTGGAGCACTGGGGAAGTTGCAGAAGACTGAAGGAAAACTAATGTACAATTTTTAAAAGGGCAGGTGGGATGACCTGGGCAATTATAGGCCTGTCAGTCTGACATTGATCCTGGGCAAAATAATGGACCAGCTGATATGGGACTCCTTTAATAAAGAATTAAAGGATGGTAATGTAATTAATGCAAATCAACATGGATTTATGGAAAATTAACGTCATCTTTTTTTAATGAGATTGCAAGTTTGTTTGATAAAGGTAGTAGTATTGACATACTATACTTAGACTTCTGTAAGGCATTTATCTTGGTATCATACAACATTTTCATTTAAAAAAAACCTAGAAGGATATAAAATTAACATGGCACACATTAAATGGATTAAAAACTGGCCAACTGACAGGTCTCAATGTAACTGTAAACGGGGAATTATCAAGCAGGTGTTTCCAGTGGGGTCCCACAGTGATCAGTCCTTGGTCACATGCTCGGTAATATTTTTATCAATGACTAAGAAATAAAATCATCACGGACAAAAGTTTGCAGATAAGACAAAAATTGGGGGAGCGGTAAATAATTAAGAGGACAGGTCACTGATTCAGACTGATCTGGATCGCTTGGTAAACTGTGTGCAAGCAAACAGTATGTGTTTTTAATATAGGTAAATGTAGACATCTAGGAACAAATAACATAGGTCATGTCATATACTCACACTGCTTCCCAGGGCCGATTCCTCCATCCTGTACTGAGAAAAGATTTGGGGGTCATGATGAATAATCAGTTGAGCATGAGCTCCCAGTGTGATGCTGTGGTCAAAAGAGCTAATGTGATCATCAAATACAGAAACAGAGGAATCTCAAACAGGAGTAAAGAGGTTAGTTTATCTCAGTATTTGGCACTGGTGTGACTGCTGCTGGAATACTGTATCCAGTTTTGATAAGAATGTTGATGAATTGGAGAGGGTTCAGAGAAGAATTGTGAGAATGATCACAAGATTAGAAAATAAGGCTTATAGTGATAGACTCAAAACCTCAATGTATTTAGCTTAACAAACAGAATATTAAGGAGTGATTCGATTGCAGGCTATAAGTATGCACATGGGGAATAAATATTTGATCATGGACTCTTCAGTCTAGCAGAGAAAGACGTAACACAATCCAGTGGCTGGAAGTTGAACATAGACAAATTCAGAATGGAAATAAGATGTGCATTAACCATTGGAACAATTTACTCAGGGTTATGGTGGATTTTCCATCACAGACAATTTTTAAATCAAGATCGGATGTTTTTCTAAAAGATCTGCTCTAGGATTGTTTTGGCCTATGTTATATAGGAGGTTAGACTAGATGATCACAATGGTCCCTTTTGGCTTTGATGCCTATGAATCAATGAAACCAGTTGACCCAGCAAAGGGGCTGAGCAGCAGGAATGGGAAAGAAACAGAATGAGAATGTGGGGAGGGAGTGAACCTAACAGGTAATGATCAAGTGATCTCTCCCCTGCCATCCATCATCACCCCCTGACAAACAGAGGCTAGGGACACCATTCCATACCCATCCTGGTTAATAGCCATTAATGGACTTAACCACCATGAATTTATCCAGTTTTCTTTTAAACCCTGTATAGTCCTAGTCTTCACAGTACAGTTTGGGCTTGATCCTGCAAACATTTAATCCTCTAGATAAGGGTTTGCCTGATCAGGGCCTTAGATGGAAATGTTGTAGCTGCCATAAGACCTTGATATTTTGGGTGTGCTCAGGTAAAAGGATGAGGTGAAATGAAATCCTAAAACAGATCGTTATAGATGGATAATATTGTGTCCTTCATATCATGTTTTTTACTCAAGGATCTCAAAGCGTTTCACAAATATGAATTGAGGTGGAGATTTTCAGAGGAGCTGAAGAAAGTCAGGAGCATAACTCTTATTAACTTTCACTGGCGGTTGGGCAATTAATTCTCATAGGCTCCTTTGGAAACAGTAGCCTCAGTCTCACAGCAACCCTGTGCAACAGACACTTATAATATTATTATAAACTCATTTTAAGGGTAGGGAAAACTGAAGCACAGGAGTGCTAGTTTTGCAAGACCACGAGTCACTTGAAAGGTCAGAAACAGAACCCAGGAGTCCTGGGTCCCATGGCTGTGCACTAATAATTATGCTCCTTCCTAAATAATTACAACATTCTAATATCCACCAAGTATTCTCATCCTCTAAAGCAAAGTTATTCCCACTCGCCTACGATAGGGATGGCTTTGCCCACAAGCTCCTATAGTACCTGAATGATAACTATGTAATTAGACAATTTTCACTGTGTCATGACTCATTACCAAAGCAGCACACACAACCATATCAATGCATCATGATTTTCTAAAACTCTAATTCATTTTACTCAATAGTCACATTCATTAATTAGCTGAATTAATTTAACACAGGATTAAAATATTTATGGGAAGCTCTTTTTTGCAGCAGAAAATGTTTTTATTTTATGTTCTTTCCTAAGCCCATAAATACATAAGCCCCCACCCCACCCCAAATCAGCTGTTCATGGCTGGTCTTGTAGCAGAAGAGATGAGTTAAAGAAGCTTATGTGATGTGGTGTTTTACCGGAGCTACAAAAATAATATTCCCCAGGAATTAGAAGGATCAGTGACTATATATAACTCCCACTCTTTTTCCATGTAAAGCAACATTCACCGCATCTGCCAGATGAGACATGGTCCTGGTTTCAGCTACACTCTGTGACCAATATAATAAAGCCAACAGTGGATGGCCATATTTTGTTTTACTTTTATAGACTGCAAGACAGCACTTAATTTCCTCAGGTAAAATTAATGAAGCAGAAATACCAAATAAACTTTTAGTGGTTTGAAACCTCACGCAGTCAGCAGCTTCCTTCTCCCACTCCCATTCCATCGCCCCCACCATTTATTTTATGGCACATAACAAAAGCTCTATTAAATTAAACACTAAAAATTATGTTAAAAGAACATTATTCAGATCGGAAAATCAAGCATTCAAAAGTGAGGAAATGCCAGAATGAAGGTTGCCTGGGCAACCTTAATTCGGTCTCTTTGCGTGTACATATTATGAGACAGGCTTTAATTACATGATCACATACAATTATTTCCACTAGACCCCTGCCACATTCAGTGCACAGAATGGATGGCGCTCGTTTCATGAGCAGCTATTCAATATTTTGTTGCTCCTCATTGTTCAGTGTGTGACCCTTGCCTTATTTACTGCACACTATTCAAACCCAAAAGCAAACTGAAAAAAAACATAAAATCCATCATGTGACACCATGTTGTCAGCCAGAGGAGTCATCTGCAGGGTTGGAACCTTTAGGTTCTGTGCACAAACCTCTGCCACTTGAGCTAGCAGGGTAACTGATAGCAGCAGTACATTGTCCTTCTTTGTGTGGAGCAACTTTGGGGGCAGGGGACACTTTGCCAGTGGGTTTCACGGGTATTTGCAGACAGCAGAGGAATGGTGAGACTCAGCAATCTCGGATTCCATTCCAGGCTCTGGAGTGGAGTGTGCTTTCAAGAGACTAGATTCTTCTGCCCATCGCCCCTGCAAACATGACCCTTTCTGCGCCCATCCCCTCCAAGCTGTCCCTCTCCTGTCTCTTCCCCAGGCCTGTCTCCTTGTCCCAGTCCTGTTATCCTTGCCTACCCAGTTCCAGTCTCCGCTCCTTAGGCTTATTGGTCCAGCAAGTCCTGGTTTCCTCACACCCAGACTCCTTGTACCAGTCCCAGTGCCACCCATTCCTAGTCCCAGTTTCCTTGCCCAGCCATTCTCAGCTCTTACCCCCGCCCTCAGTTCCTTTACCCTTGTCTTCTTGCCCAACCAGTCCCAGTTTCCCCCCTCCTGGATCCTCATCTGATTTGGGTCTCTCCCTGAGTTTGGCCTCTGGTCACACATCCCTGATGGCTCCCCAACCCAGTTGCCATTCCCAGGTTCTTCATCATATTTATCTCCTCCCAACTACTGCTCCCAGTCCCACTCCCTCACATCTTTGCCCCAGGCTTCCTGTCCCACTCTACCCTACACACAACCCACACATAGCAGGCCCAACCCCAACTAAATCATCCCAGCCAGGGCTTTGTCAAGCCGGGCCTTACAAACCTCTAAGGATGGAGCTTCTACCACCTCCCTAGGTAACTCATTCCAGTGCTTCACCATCCTCCTAGTGAAATAGTTTTTCCTAATATCCAACCTAGACCTCCCCCACTGCAACTTGAGACCATTGCTCTTTGTTCTGTCATCTGCCACCACTGAGAACAGCCGAACTCCATCCTCTTTGGAACCCCTCTTCAGGTAGTTGAAGGCTGCTATCAAATCCCCCCTCACTCTTCTCTTCTGCAGGCTAAACAACCCCAGTTCCCTCAGCCTCTCCTCGTAAGTCATGTGCCCCAGCCCCCTAATCATTTTCATTGCCCTCCGCTAGACTCTCTCTAATTTGTCCACATCCTTTCTGTAGTTGGGGGCCCAAAACTGAATGCAATACTCCAGATGTGGCCTCACCAATGCCAAATAGAGGGGAATAATCACTTCTCTCAATCTGCTGGCAATGCTCCTACTAATGCATCCCAATTTGCCATTAGCCTTCTTGGCAACAAGGGCACACTGTTGACTCAGATCCAGCTTCTTGTCCACTGTACTCCCCAGGTCCTTTTCTGCAGAACTGCCACTTAGCCAGTCAGCTCCCAGCCTGTAGCAGTGCATAGGATTCTTCCGTCCTAAGTGCAGGACTCTGCACTTGTCCTTGTTGAACCTCATCAGATTTCTTTTGGCCCAATCCTCCAATTTGTCTAGGTCACACTGGACCCTATCCCTACCCTCTGGCATATCTACCTCTCTCCCAAGCTTAGTGTCATCCATGAACTTGATGAAGGTGCAATTCAACCGGACCCAGAACTGACCCCTGGGGCAAGCCGCTTGATACGAGATGCCAACTAGACATCGAGCCATTGATCACTACCCGTTGAGCTCAACAATCTAGCCAGCTTTCTATCCACCTTATAGTCCATTCATCCAATCCATACTTCTTTAACACCCCAACACCCAGCCCCACTCCGGTTTAGCCCAGCCACCATGATGACAGGATTCCAGATACACCAAATTTGAGTGAGCGGCACTGCAACCCCATGAGCCAGCTCACACCTCCACTCACATGAATTTAGTCCAGTCCAGGGGATGGGGCCAATCCTGAGCAGCGCTCCAACCCCACAGGTTGCAATGCCTGGAGCAGAAAGCCAAGGCCAGCCAGTCCCAGAGCAAAGGAGCTGCCATTGTGGGGTGAGAGCTGGGCAGGACCCAACTGAAATCACCCCAAGGCCTCCACCCCCAGACTATTTACTGGGTCGTGACAGGCCATAAATATTTACAAATGGGTCCTGAGGCCAAAAGGGTTGAGAACCACTGCTGCAGACCCTTATTCCCCATGTAGCCATAATCAGTGGGGGCGCTCAAGGTACTACAACCATTCCGGGTCTTAGTACCAAGATAGAACTTCTCAGGTCCCCATCCCACTTACCATTTTAAACTTCCTAATGATGCTCAGAGATGAATGGCCCAGCTCCCATTTACACTAAGGCTCTGGTAGTGCCATTTTAAAGCCCGTTGACAATGCCAGAATAGGGTAATAGGCCCTTGGCATCTATGAAAATCAAGTCCCAGGGCTGTTGGCTGGCATGCTGCTCTAACAGAGCATATGTTGTTGTGAACCAAAATTGTAGTGCTTCTTAGCAGCACATTTGCCCACTTGTATGATGGGAGGTTTTTCATTATTATTTGATTTCCTGAGCATTTAAAACCCTTCGAAAAGCGCTGGGCTCACTCAGCTGCATCCATAAACATTCAAATTATGCTTGGCTTATTTTCTACCCTGTATTTATCTTCTAAATGAGCTTGTGCTGTTAGAAAAGGAGATCAGCCCTCTGAGATGACTGGTGTTACGGAAGAAGTGGCTATAGCACAGTCAAGGCAGTTACTCGTCTGGGTTCTATTCCTGATTCTGCCACTGACACCATGGGCAAGTCGTTTAGCCTCTAGGTGCCTCAGTTTCCCCTCTTATACAATCAGATGATTTGAGGCGCTATGTATTAGGACCTGATTATTTCCTTCCTGCACATTCAAGCACAGAAGATTCCCCTCTGTGTGGCTCTTCTCTAGCCGGCACAGAAGGAAGAAGACGTTGACCTTTGTATCAACATCCTTCTTTTCAGGATCTTACAGAGAAGCTCAATGTGGGAAGGTGGGGGCAGAACCTGTGTATGGGGCAGTGGGATGAGAAGACATTTTTTAGCTTCCCCAAACCTTCAGGGAACCCTAAGGAAAATACAGAATATGAATGTTAAAATGTTATGTTCATCCCTTCACTAGCCAGTTTCCACAGGAATCCTGTTCACTGAGCTTTCTGTCTCCTGCGATTTTTTTCTGTGAACATCAGGAGGTGAGGAAGCTTCCCCTAGAGTGCCCTGAAGAGATTAGCCATCCTGTGAATGCACCTTTTGGATGAACTACAGTATACCAGGGTTACTATGGCAACCAGGTATGCATAGCATCAGGGAGCTGCTATGTTTGTCCATCTTCTCACACTCAGGCAGCTGGAGTGACCTTGTAAAATGGCATAGTGCAAAAGATGCATTTTTATTCACACCCTCTGGAATACTTAACAGCTCTGGGTTTCTTAAACACTCCTCTGCCTGCGGAGCAAGCAACACAGCAGTGGCTGATAAGCATGCTCTGTGCTGTGAAACACCCCACTTCAAATCTTACAATGGAGGCACACTGCTGAGGAACTGGACAAGACAAGGGGTCCTAGCATCCAGCACAGGTAGAGTTCGGTGCTAATCGCCCCCTACTTCTCCCAAGGGAGGAGCAACTTCATCTTTGATGGACGAATTTAAAGGAAATTCCACAAAAGCAACCTCACACTTTTTCCCTTTTCCCAATCCCCTCCTGTGAGTTTTTCCATGGGAAATGGTGATCTGGGATTATCAGCTGAAAGGTACGGAATGGTAAAGTATTCCCATTCTTATCATTCATGATTAGCGTTGCCTATGGCAAGTCGGCATCAGCTGACTGTTACTACATCCTGACCTTCCTTTCAGGTTAGAAAAAAAACAATAATAATAAGGAACCTGCCCTGCACCTTGGCTGAGAGTTTTAGCAATGAAAAGCTAAAATAATTTTTTTACATTCTCATGATTTATTAACAATCATTATTGTAACTCACACAAGGCCTGAAGGGGTAAATTAGACCAATTACTCTATTGGCTGCACCTGGAGGAAAGGCAGGCCGTGCTAAGGCCTAATTTGCTGATGAAGTCCAGCTGGGGGATGAGCTGGGCCAGATTTATAAAAACAGGAACTTGACAGCAGAAAGAGGCTGCAGGAAAATGGTGTGTAGCCACTCTGTGGAAGTAGGGAGTTGTGTTTGAGGGTACAGGATTCAGTAGTCTGCAGCTACTTCCTGAGAAGAGGGAGTTGCAGCTGATACACCTGGGGTGGGGGACTAGACTAGAAGCTGTAGGAAGGAGTCCAGGAAAGGACCAACAGGGTCTGAGGGAAAGCAGACCACATTTGGACTGGAACCTGGAGTAGAGGGCAGGCCCAGGTTTCCCCACCATGCACTGGGGAAGTGGCACCATCAGGGCAGTGCACGAGAGGACTGCCTGATGTTGTCAGAGTGCTACCGGTGTGGTGCTCTGCTTTCTCCTTGTTGATATCACTCGGCTGCGTGTGTGTGTTCCCTCTGTGTGCTGCCCCAGCTCTGCAGATAGCTGACACAGCAGACCCAAAGAGAACCCCCAATGACCACAGAGTCTAGTAAGGTACGAAGGCACGTCGACCAGGTTTATTGCCGTATTGGACACGATAATAGTTCCCTGTAGGTTTCTGAGCCTAACTCAGGGCATACTACGAATATGCGCCCACGGTCAATGGACTCGGCTCAGTCAGTGGCAGGACTTTCCACTGCCCCCTTGGCCGGACAAAGACACCACCCCAGGGGTGCATTCTTATACACAGGTACAAACAAGTTACACATCACTTCTGACGTATTGAGGTGCAACCCTTCCACGTAGCAAGGTACAACCCCTCTACGTATTAAGGTGCCACTTCTCACCTTGTACATGTTGGTTCAAACAAAACAACTCTATCCATCATATTACCCTTTTGCCCCTGTCATTGGGATGGGTCGGCCTGTCCCTTGTTATCTGGTGAATGTTCCAGCATAGCGTGTTCTGGTGCTGTGTTTATATTATAATACACTAGGTGAATATATGTTTATGCAACATCAGCCCTTTTCTCGCCAACTTCTGTGAACAGGGCCGGCTTCCAGCTCACAGCTTGCCTTTTGCTTTTAGCTAAGGCTTGACCATACTTTAGTTCAGGCCTCAGGCCTCAACTGGGCCTTTATCAGGGCCTGCACTTACTACACCTGAGACTATGGGTGTGGCAGGACTTTGATACCCCAGAGGGGGAAGACTATAGTGACCTGGCCAAAGGGCCAAGCCACAGGGACAGAGTACCCTGAGTCACAAGGAGTAAAAGAGAGATGGGTGGAGAGACTGCCAGAGGAGGGCATAGCACCTGGAACGATCTAATCCACAGAGCAGCCAGGAGGAGGTGCCTCTAGCTGTGAGTAGAATTCTGCGTAACATTATTACCTATGCACTTTTCTGGGGTCCTCTTACTAATGTAACCATTTGTGGTATTTCAATTTGAGCTGTAGCAATTCTACAAGACTTCCAGATCTGCCCTGCAGATCATGCAGAATAAATAAGAACACCAAAAGAGTTCTGGATTTCTAACTCGGAGCTTTGGAAGAGGTTAGCAATGGAGGGAGGGAGGGGGATCATTGCTGCCACATAAAGAAATCCTGCCCCAAAAAAGAGAACCCTTCTGCAACGTAGATAAATGCTGGAGAAGTGGCTGGGAATTTAGCTATATAGCAAGTTTCTGCTAAGGGAAAGCAGAGAAATTAGGAGATCTGTACATTAGCAATCACAATTTTTTTAAATCCTGTAGGAATAGGGGCCTTATTCTGATTTTTACTTACACCTGTGCAATTCAAGAGTTACTCTGTTGGAGTAAATGGGGTTACACAAATGTAAGATCAGAACTAGGCCCAATAAGGACAAAGAAGAGGCCAGGAATATCAATACTGAATTTACCAAGAAAACCATTCAAAGAAAATGGAAGGTTGTAAAATCGGTAAGAAAAAGGGGAAATGACTACAGCGGTGGACAAAACTGAGAGTAAAGCCAAGATCATTCTGCAGAGCTATGAGAGAAGAGTCTTTCATCCAGAGGCATCCCTGTAGTCATAGGAGAAGCAGCCGAGTGAATCATCAACATCCCAAAGATGGTATTATAACAGATGTTACATTCAATGATAAAGAACCATAATAGAAACCACTCGCTACAAGTCTGATCCAAAGACCACTGCAGTCAATGGAAAGTCCCCCAAAGATTTAATGGGCTTTGGATCAGACCCTAAATTCACTAAATATTTGAGGAAGGGGTAAGAGACAGTCTGAATGAATGACTGAAGCCATGATATTAATTCATAAGAAAGGAAACCTGAATAGCCTCAAGAGTGAATGTCCCATCCAAACAACTGTTGATATCAAACAAGAATCTGACAAATGCACTGACAAATTAAAGTGTAGTTAGTGCTGGTTCTGAAGAAAACTGCTGGACAAATACTTCTGAACAGGCCTTTGTGCACATCTTTTACAAACTGTGGAATTGGTGGAATTTCATTTGATGGAAATTGAATGGGTAATGGAAGAACAATATGTGTATGTTTTGAAAGCTATCTTTAGAACTTGCACAGTAACAGTCTTGTCATTTACGCTGTGACATTTAGTCATATTTGAGCTAAATTTTAGAGGTTTTATTTTAACACATCTTTTTGGCCTCTAGTAAGTTCCTGATCCTGATCCCACTTACGCTGGTTTTAGTCTAGTGACATAATTGGGGTCACTCCTGGTTTACACTGGTGTAAGTAAAATCTGAATAAGGCTCCTATTAGGCTTGTAAAATTCTATTCGTTTATCTGATTTGATTAATCTCTGACCACTTCACCTTGAGGACTTACTCCAGTAGATGTACCTATATTATATAATTATTTTCCTCAATAGTTTGGATTTTCCCTTCATGTTTACATAAGGACTCTTCTGTTCTTAATGACAGTTAAAAGTTATTGAGCAAACTTCATCCCTAAACTTGGCCAAGGATCTTTGAAATAAAAAATAAAATGGGGAGTGGGGAGAAAAAAAGAAAATGTCTAAAGAAAGTCTAGGGACCATTTTCTGATCTCTGATGTACTGGATTAAATCCCATGCAACTCCATGGGGCTACTCTAGATTTACACCAGTGTAAATGAGATCAGAATCTGGCATTCGGAGTATACAATGCTCTGAACTGAGTAGACTTGCAGGGGAACAATAAGTAGTTACCAGAACAGCATTGCAATGAATTTCAGCTCAGTTTAATCACAGCGTCTCAGCGACTGATGTTATGTGAACAAGAATGTAACCGATTGATCTTGCAAGGAGTTAAATATAAAGAAAAAATATTTCCCACCTCTTCAAGATCAGTGTCGTGTGGTAGTTGTCTTCTGTAGAATGAGTCGTAATCCAGTGAACTTCAGTGCCTTCCCACCAGTTAACATACCATCTACCCACAATGCTTTTCATTCGGATTTAGTAACTTGGGGGAACTAGCAGGACCTACCTAATCTCTAATAAAATCTACATATTTTAATACCTGTTTTCTTCCTTCTGCTAAAAAAAAAGTTTTGAAAAGAAAACAAGTTAAATGCCACCCTATCCTGGAGAGCATTCTTATAATGAAATATCTTAAAAATCAGTACAGAGACTTTTAGATAAACAGGAAAAACAGTATGAAGATAGGATTCAAAATTAACCTATCCTCTGGGCTTTTCAGTGTGTCCTGTCCTGTCTGCTCTGTTTTGTAAGTTTTCAGAAACAGGGACAGTCTCATTTTGTGCTGTAAAATAAATTTTTATTGCTTAGCAAATCAATAATCCTAATAAATCTTGTGTAAACATGCTTACAAACATGCTTCTTTTCCAAATTCTGATAATTGCTATATGTAAAGGCATTAAATGAAATAAGGCTTTTTTCAGTGACAGAACAAATATATATTCAGTGGCCTTGAGCACATGTTGCATTTTGAACTCCACCAGGAATTCACTTTTTTCCAAAGAGTTATGTAGAAATATAGGTGGTGGGGTGTACATAAGCACCTAGGTGATTTCAGAGCACAGGTCTCATGGAGACATTTCAAAATCAGATCTATAACTTTTAGGTTTGGTCTGTAAGTTTTAATATACCATTTAAAAACCTTTCCCAGGCCATTTTAACGCTGCATGTTGACTTTAAAGGTCATTCTTGAAAGGAACAATTCAAAGTATTCTGTTTGCTGTGCCTTCTCATTGGCTCTCAGTGATGTCATGGCTTTGCACACTCCTAAGTACAGACTAGGTCAGTCCTGTGTCCTGAAAGCAGGTTGGCACTTTAGCATATGTGAATGTAACACAGTCAGCTGTCTTTGCTTTATCTCCTTGATCACCTTTATTGCTTTAACTGACTGTACCGTGTACTGAAAACTCAGAAACCAGTTTGCTCTTTTCTGCTTTAAAGATTTAGCTTTGAGAAACCAAAGTCATATCTCAAATACACAGAACTACACTCCTTAATGAAATATGAACTACAAATCCAATGATGTCCAGTAGCCCAGTTATCACCGGAGATAGAAATTCCTCTCAGTGCCATAGATTTCAGTGTGGCAATGAGCATATTCCCTGCTTTCACCTTAAACTATGAGGTTATGTTTATTGGTAAAAGCCTGATGGAAGGAGTAGGTCAAATATTGTGTGTGTACATCAGTCCTTAGCATTATTCTCAACATTCCTGAATTTTCACAGCTGTTGAAGTAACATGACTCCTCCTCTGTCACATTGAAGGAGCTGTATGTGGCACTGGCAATAAGCTAGGGACCATGAGGATCTCGGACATCTTGGAAAAACTGCAATTCTCAGAGCCTGAAATTGGGAGGTTTGGTTTTTCTTTTCCTTGCTGAAATTAGTCCCATTGCTTCGCTGCTCCACCCTTTTCCTTCCAACCAAAACTCTATTTTCAAATATAGAAAACCAGAAGCCCTAGTTGTAAAATAGGTCTGGGCTAAACTGATTGATTCCTTTTTGTGCGTGTCTGGTTTAAACAATGAATCTATCTGGGTTTGGGTAGCACTGACCTGTATATGTATTTTTCACATGACTCTGGCCCTGTGTGCTCAGTTTCTTCAGTAATTCAAAGAAAAGAAATCCAGAAAAGTATTAATACACATGCATGAGAATGTCACTTGGTAGCTAGACCAGGAGCCAGGTGTCACTGCCTGGGTCAGTCCACGGATTAATGATCTGACCTTGGACTAGTCACTTAGGACCCAGTCCTGTACCAGGATCCTGGGACTCTGCACAGGTGAGTGCCTGACTTTGCCTGACTTTGCTGCAGGATCAGGACAGCTTTATGCTTCAGTTCACACTAAACCCTCTAAATGTTTATGCTTGCCTACCTTGCATAAGTCTCATGAGGATTGCTCAATTAATGCATGCTGATAAATAATATATTTATAAAAAAGAAGATGAGAGGTGCTTTTTAAGTGCAAAGTATTTATTGTATTATTCATTTATTTCATTATTTCTTATATATAATTAAATTAGCAGCAGGTGTGAGCCACATATTTCACACCTGGGATTCAGATTCAAATTTCCCCAAATGCAGCTGATCAAATGCACCTGATAATTCAGTCTCTCCTCTATATGAGACAGGCAATCAATATTCATTTTCCTCTTAGCAATTTGAAAGCAAACCATTTAGAGGTCTCTAAAGCATTGTTGCTATAGCCAGGATCTCTTAAAAATGTGGGCTAGGTAGGAAATACATTAACCTAGCATCAGGCAGGATTAAAGAAGGCTGGGGTGGTGGTGAGTGTGTGTACCATGCATACCTGCTTTGTTTCTTTTTTTCTCTTTGATTCCCATCCGTCAGCTCAACAGTGACGATGAGGCCGAATGAAGTTTTTCCACCACTTTCTATGTTTTATCAGCTTCACAGATTCATTTATCTTCACTGTATCTATCCAATGCATCCTCAGTCTTCCTCGATTTCTAGTTTCTTGCTCTCTGGTACGTATCACCATGCACGGTATTCTTTCCAGGTCTATTCTTGACACATCTCCAAACCATCACTAGTCCCATTCCTTGATACTAGTCCTCCAAGGTATGTAATTTTTTTTTACATCTTCTATTTCTTTATCAGAGTTTGAGCTGCATCTTTTTGTCTTGTCTTCCGATTGCAATAATTTTGGTCTTTCACGTGCTGATCTTCAGTTTGAATCTTAGGCTATCCCGGTCTACCTTGTCAGTTATTCTCTGTAAATCTTCCTTGTTCAATGCTGTGAGGTCAATATCATCTGTGAGTCTAAGGTTATGTGCTGTCCTACCACTAACATGACTCCTCCTGTTCCATCCCTCAGTGTGACAGCCATTATTGATTCCAGTACCAAGTTGAACAAATCTGGTGATAACGTGCATCCTTGTCTCACTCCTACAGTCGTCCTCAACCATTCCATCAGCTTGTTTGCCTTATGTTAATTGCTCCCTACTAACCTTTATAACATTGGGTGCTTTTGCCCAAAATGATGGTATAATGACATTCTGCTATGAAGACCTCTCACCAGCTGGATCAGTTCTTAAAATAACGTGAAGAACCTTTCATGTGTTTTTTAATTATTTTTTACTTGCATAAATATATATCTTAAATCCTTCCACAAATAGCACCTGATTGTGCAACAGTGAAATCAACAAGGGCCTTATCCAAAGCCTATTGAGTCCCATTGATCAGGCCCTGGAAGCTTTGCCATTGTCTTCAATAGGCTCAGGATCAGACCCAGGATGGAAAAGTCCATCAATCATTTATGCAGCTCAAGTTGGCATCTCAGCTCCCAAAGGAAGGGTTAGAATATTCAGCCAGTGAAGCCATGTTATTGCTCAGCATGTACTAAGATGCTTGTCCTATCACACTGCTGGCAATTCTCTTAAGCAATATGTTATCTAATACAGGATGTCAGTGAACAAGATGTTCATTCATTTTAATTTTTTTAAAAACAGCCTGAAAATGTCCTCCAAATACAGCCTGTTCTCACTATAAATACACAGCAGCAGAGTTGGATGAAAAGGCCACTCCTTTGTAACAGGGATGTTCTAGGTGGCTTTAATGAACATCGCTTCTTCAGGAGAACCTTTGATTTTTTAATAGCATATCATTTAAAATTGAAATAAAGCTTTTATGTGTGTTGGCATATTTCCAGAGTGAGAGCTTCTTTTTTCACCCCTCCTCCAAATCATGCTATGTCTGAAAAAGATCGTCAATTATATAACACTGCATCTAACTCTACCAAGGCAGTTCAGCAGGGCTGTCAAAGGCTGAGTGGAGCCAATTAGGAAATATCACAAGGGAATATCCATTTTAATTAGAAGACACCCAAAGACAAAGGTCCTGATCCTCTTCCCACTGAAATCAGTGGGTGTTTTGCCACTTGCTTCCATGGAAATAAGGTCAGACTCTGAGAATTAATCTCTTATAATCTGACCGTAAGTATCGAAGTTCCTAGGGCTGGAGTAGAGCTGGGACTGCACAGCCTCCTCTCCATATAGTACCAGCAGATCCAACAACTCAGGTGCGCTCCAAGCAGGAGAGCATTTGCTGCGTGGAGCCGTCATCATCAGCTGGGAAGACGCAATGTGAGCTGTCCATGCCGAGCAAACAGGAAATGGAATTTCAAAAATCCCCAGGCCTTTAAAGGGGGAGCTGCCTGGGTGCAGGGCAGCGGAGTTTGAACTGCTGACCAGAATGGTCGGGATGGGCATTGTGGGACATCACATGGAGTGACATAACCAAGTGCAGTGTCTACACTGACACTTTGCCGCAAAAAGCTCTATGCCTCTCATCGAGGTGGCTTTATTTTGTCGGCAAAGCAGGAGAGTTTTGTCGGTGGAAGGAGCATTGTAGTGTGTACACCTCCACTGTTTTGTCAACAAAAATGTGTAGCGTAGACAAGGCCTAAGGTACTTTCTATTTCCCCCCTGGAGTGGATGTAATTGAGGGGGAAATAGGTGCTCAATGGCTTAACTAGGCAAGAGGCTGACAAGGTAATGAGAGCAATCAACCTGTGGTGTGGGAACAGTTAAAAGGACAGGAAGGCTGTGCAGGGGAGAGGCTGGGAGATACAGGATTGCGTGATCTCTCCCTTTCCAGACAGTGGACTAAGGGGGAAGTTTACTTCCAATTGGATATTGCTATAGACAGAGTACTGGTGGAAGGGACCCAATAAATAACACATTGGGGCCTATAAACTTAGACGCCTCCAGCCTGGTTTCTGGTGATTCGAAGGGTGGAAAAGGAGGCCTATTACAAGAAGCACTTGTGTTGAGTTTCTCCCAACCTTCATCTCTAGGGCCCCGATCTTGCATCTTGTTGTATGTGGCTAGCCTGCTGTGCCTGAGCAGAAAGCTCACTGAACAATGCTTGTATGCAAAGAGCTGCAGAACCAGAATTTTCTAGCAGCTACTATATGTCTTTAACTATAGCTTTTAGCGTAATAACTTCCGTAAGTGTGAAATAACTCCACATTCCTCTCTTCTCAGGCTGCGTGGCCATATACTGCTGGAGAGCAATGCCAGCGTCACGGCAGGTATAAAGATCTTTACGGAGCTGTTGCCCTTGTTAAGCAAAGTTAACTTTGCTTCTATGGTAACACGCTCCAGATGAAAACTTTTTATTTGCATACATTTTTCTTGCTTTAGCCTGATAGAAAATGTAATCATTGACCTTCAAACTCCTTTTAATTCATGTGTAGCCAAGAAATGGCAAGGTGAGTGCCTGACTTTAAATTCACTCCTTAGCCGTGCCTTGGGCTGCTCCACTCTTGAATTTATAACCTTCAGTTGTTAACTCCTATCTCATTGCTGATATTTTCACCACCTGCTGTCTAACTCTTTGAAATGCCTTTCAGCCACATTGAAAATAATGGTACCAGTGACTGAGCGGCTATTATTATTAATTATTATTAATTATTATTATTATTTTATAAAATAATCTAGGATGTCAAGAGTGTCAGGGGATCTCTCCAGTTCTGTCATTATTTTATTGGATAGGGTGACCAGATGTCCCATTTTTAAAGGGACAGTCCTGTTTCTTGGGACTTTTTCTTATATAGGCACCTATTACCTCCCTACCCCCTGTCCCGTTTTTTTCACAGTTGCTATCTGGTCACCCTATTATTGGAGAATATTTCACCACAAATCATGTAAAAATCCATCCTTTCTGTGCATATAGCTCATATCAACAGATAAATTTGCATGTGCTCCCAATCCCAGGCATATTAGATTAGGGTATCATGATCCAGGGTTACGCAACGGTAATGCATGGTACGAGGCTGAGTGGTGAACTATATACACGTCACTAAATGATATATGGATTCTTCTTTGACTGGAAAGTCGTGTTAACCTCAAGATCACCTTGTCATACAGGTTTTCCAAATGGTTTACTGCAGCATAGAGAACCATGGGACTGGCTCCCCTAGCCTAGCCAAGCTGTGCTCAGCACAGAAAACAGCAAGGGGATGGCTAGGGGCCAGGCCAGTGTAGTCTCAATTAGACTAGTCTAATTAGATTAGTGACAGGGCTGAGGTAATTTACCATCAGCTTCCCACAACCCCAAGGTGCTGTTTTGTAGCCACATTGCTGAGATGCTGGAACATCCCAGTTATGCTTCCATTCTTGCAGACAGGCTCCCTACACTGGGGGCTGGGAACGGAACAGGTAATATAGTAGCTTGCAGAGTAGTTTCCAAGGCAGCCATATATGATGGTGTGTTTTTAAATAACTAAACTGAAAGGCTCTAGTGGTAATAGTCAGGCTTTACGTGCCTGATCCAAAGTCTTTCCATTGACTTTAATGGTCTTTGGCATAGGTGCCGACTTGTGGCGGGGGGGGGGGTGCTGCCCCAGATCCTGCCCCACCCCCATTTTACCCCTTTCCTGAAGGCCACGCCTCTTCCTGCCCTGTTCCACCCTCTCCCCCCAAGGCATCCCACCCTTGCTCCTCCCCAGTGCCATCGTAGAACAGCTGATCCACGGTGGGTGGGAGGTGCTGGGAGCAAGGGAGAGGTGCTGATAGGGGGGCTGACAGTGGGTGCTCCAGCCCTGAAGCACCCACAGAGTCAGCACCTATGGTCTTTGGATCAAACCCTAACTTCTGTGGGTCATGCTGGCTCTCCAGTTGGAGAGGAAATTTGTATTGCTTTCCAGAGTGTATTTATAGAGTTTACCTTCCCACAGAAATCCTTCTCCGTTTATTAGCGAGATGGGATTTGGAGTAGCTGGAACATCCTTCATCTCCCTGCAATGAGTAAACTTTCTCCTCTATTATTAGTACATTTATATGTTACAGTTAATTGTTTTTAATTGTTCAGGTCCTAAAGGTTTTTAATCACTGCTTGTCATATCCTGCCTATCAATATATCAGCTTGCTAAATTAAAACATGATTTGCTCCCCGGGCAGCCAATAACAGGCCAAAAAGCAATCAATAAATGTTCTTATACAGACCTCGGTCTACAAGCAGAAGTATTGTTTAAAAAAATGTGAGGCCGGGAGAATGAGTCCTTTTTCTTATCCCTGGACCATTGTTGGCCTTTTTAAAATGATTCACTTGGTCGGCTTGTCACTTACTTATTAGAATGTCCCCCTCCCAAAGTACAGCAGATTGCAGCGGGCAGGAGGAGTGGTGCATCTGGGGAGTAGATGCTAAAACGTATCAGAAGGAAAATGTCAGAGAGATGAGCTCATCTTATATGGGTGAGCCACAGCACTTAGGCCTCCTCCACGAAATCCCCAAACTCTCTTTCAGTAACAGCATTAAATGCGTGTGAATCAAACCAGCACACCCCTCATGAGAGCCAGTATGGACCTGAAGGTCCTGATTCTGCTCTCACTACCACCAGGGCCTTTGGGATTAACTCACTTTAGTCAAGGGAGTTACAATGGGGCAAGTGAGGACAAACTGGTCCCAAACCAATTAGCCATCACGCTTCCTCCAAATGCCGCTACCCACCACTTCCCCTGGTCTGCCTCCATCCTGTCTTCAGTTTCCTCCTCTATGGCCTGGTCTACACTAGGCGTTTAAATCGGTTTTACGAGTGTAAAACCGATTTAACGCCACAACCGTCCACACTAGGAGGCACCTTATATCGATTTTAATGGCTCTTTAAATCGGTTTCTGTACTCCTGCCCGACGAGAGGAGTAGCGCTAATATCGGTATTAACATATCGGAATAGGGTTAGTGTGGCCGCAATCGACGGTATTGGCCTCCGGGAGCTATCCCACAGTGCACCACTGACCGCTCTGGACAGCATTCTCAACTCGGATGCACTGGCCAGGTAGACAGGAAAAGCCCCGGGAACTTTTGAAATTCATTTCCTGCTTCGACAGCGTGGAGAGCTCATCATCACAGGTGACCACGCACAGCTCATCAGCACAGTTAACAATGCAGTCTCCTGAGAATCGAAAAAGAGCCCCAGCATGGACCGCTCGGGAGGTAATGGATCTGATCGCTATATGGGGAGATGATTCAGTGCTAACAGAACTGCGTTCCAAAAGACGAAATGAAAAAGTATTTGAAAGAATTTCTAAGGCTATGACTGCTAAAGGCCACAGCAGGGACTCCGTGCAGTGCAGAGTGAAAGTTAAGGAGCTCAGACAAGCCTACCAGAAAACCAAAGAAGCAAACGGAAGGTCCGGGCAGGTCGAAAAACATGCCGCTTCTATGCTGAGCTGCATGCAATTTTAGGGGCTGCGCCACAAGTACCCCACCCTGACTGTGGATTCCGAGGTGGGGTTGTAATCTCTGCCATGTCTGAGGATTATGCAGACGGGAAGATGAAGAGGAAGAAGAAGAGGAAGACCTCGCAGAGAGCACACAGCACTCCGTGACCCCCAGCAGCCAGGAGCTTTTTATCACCCTGACGGAATTACCCTGCTCCCAGCCCTCGCAAGCAACTATTGCAGAGAATGACGCCCTGGAAGGGAGCTCTGGTGAGTGTACCTTTGCAAATAGCAAACAGTGTTTTTTAAGCAAGCCTTTTTTAATGATTGATTTGCCCTGAGGACTTGGGATGCATTCGCAGACAGTATAGTTACTTAGAAAAGTTTGTTAACATGTCCGGGGATTGAGAGGAAATCCTCCAGGGACATCTCGATGAAGCGCTCCTGTAGGTACTCCAGAAGCCTTTGCAGAAGGTTTCTGGGCAAGGCATCCTTGTTCTGCCCACCGTGGTAGGACACTTTACCATGCCATGCATGTAGCAAGTAATCAGGTATCATTGCGTGGCAAAGCATCGCAGCGTATGGTCCCAGGGACTGCTGGCATTCAAGAAGCATCCGCTCTTTATCTTGTTCTGTTATCCTCAGCAAAGTGATATCGTTCAGGATAACCTGGTTAAAAATCAGGAATTTAAGTAAGGGGTGGCCATTTTTCTACTGGGTTCGTGGAATGCAGCAGCTTAAAAACACTTTCCTGCACGTAGCGGCGGGGAGGAGGGGTGAAATGCCGATGATCTTTTCTGTTTGGTCACCGGCGAGGCGAGCTTCCCAAGCTACCGGACAAGCAGTGGGTGGGGGAGGGGAAGGTTGTTGATTAGCAGGAGCTAGCGTGGTATTAGCCATGCGTTGGGGAGGGGTAAATCACTGAGACAGTGGCTTACCATGGCCGCATGCAAGCTGAATCCTGATGCCTGGACCTGTGTCTGTGAGATCTGTAACCCCAGAGATGCAAGCAGTCACTATTAAGATGAAAATGCGACCTTGTAGGGAAATCACATGTGCTATGTAAGGTGAATAGTGCTTTTCACTGTGAAAGAGTATAACCATTGTTCTGTAAAATGTATCTTTCTAAATATTTATCTCCCTCATGCAGCTGCAAATTTTTCAAGCGTCCCTCCTCCATCCCAAAGGCTAGCACAGATAAGGCGGAGGAAAAGAAGACGCGAGATGAGATGTTCTCAGATATTATGGAAGTTACACGCAATGAAAGAGCTCATCTGAATGAGTGGAAGGACGTGGTTTCAAATTACAGGAAAGAGGCCAGTGAACGTGAGGACAGGAGGGATGAACGTGAGGACAGGAGGGACAACCGAGATGAGAGGTGGCGGCAGGAAGACCGGCAGGAAAATCAGCGGTGGCGGCAGGAAGATCAGCGGTGGCGGGATGCAACTCTGGGGCTGCTGCGTGATCAAACTGACATGCTCCGGCGCCTTGTGGAGCTTCAGGAACGGCAGCAGGATCACAGAGTGCCGCTGCAGCCCCTGTATAACCACCCTCCCCTCACCATGTTCCTTAGCCTCCTCACCCAGACGTGTAAGAACGCGTGGGGGAGGCTCTGCACCCGCCACTCCACCCCGTGGACAGCCCAACCAGAAGGATGCCGTTACTCTGAATTTTTTTAATGGCCTTCTCCATCCCTCCTTTCCTCCTCCCAAAGCACACCCTTACTTCTCTCCTCTTTTATAATGAAAAATAAAGAATTAATGCTTTTAAATGAGAGTGACTTTATTTGCATAAGTAAGCTGTACTCGAAGGGGAGGGGAGTTGCTTACAGGGACTGAGTCAATCAAGGGGGTTGGGTGTTCATCAACAAACACAGCAGTCACACTGTACCCTGGCCATTGATGAAGCTCGTTTTCAAAGCTTCTCTGATGCGCACCGCTTCCTGGTGTGCTCTTCTAATCTCACTGGTGTCTGGCTGCGCGTAATCAGCGGCCAGGTGATTTGCCTCAGCCTCCCACCCCGCCATAAAGGTCTCCCTTACTCTCACAGAGATTGTGGAGAATACAGCAAGCAGCAATAACATAGGGGACATTGGTTTGGCTGAGGTCTGAGCGAGTCAGTAATGTGCGCCAGCGAGCCTTTAAACGGCCAAATGCACATTCCACCACCATTCTGCACTTGCTCAGCCTGTAATTGAACAGATCCTGACCACTGTCCAGGCTGCCTGTGTATGGCTTCATGAGCCATGGCATCAAGGGGTAGGCTGGGTCCCCCAGGATAACGACAGGCATTTCAACATCCCCAACTGTTATTTTCTGGTCTGGGAAGTAAGTCCCTTGCTGCAGCCGTTTAAACAGAGTAGTGCTTCTGAATACGCGAGCATCATGAACCCTCCCTGGCCATCCCACGTGGATGTTTGTGAAACGTCCCTTGTGATCCACCAGTGCTTGCAGCACCATTGAAAAGTACCCTTCCGGTTTACGTACTGGGTGCCCTGGTGCTGCGGTGCCAAGATAGGGATATGGGTTCCATCTATCGCCCCACAGTTAGGGAATCCCATTGCAGCAAAGCCATCCACTATGGCCTGCACGCTTTCCCAGAGTCACAACCTTCGTAGCAGCAGCTTAGTGATTGCTTTGGCTACTTGCATCACAGCAGCCCCACAGTAGATTTTCCAACTCCAAATTGATTCCCGACTGACCGGTAGCTGTCTGGTGTTGCAAGCTTCCACAGGGCTATCGCCACTCGCTTCTACTGTGAGGGCTGCTATAAACTAGGAATTATGGCGTTTCAGGGCAGGAGAAAGCAAGTCACAAAGTTCCATGAAAGTGCCATTACGCATCCGAAAGTTTCGCAGCCACTGGGAATCGTCCCCACACCTGCAACACAATGCGGTCCCACCAGTCAGTGCTTGTTTCCCGGGCCCAAAATCGGCGTTCAATGGATAGAATCTGCCCCATTACCATCAGGATCTCCAAAGCGCCGGGCCCGCGGTTTGAGATAATTCTGTGTCCACGTCCTCATCACTGTCATCGCGCGCTGCCGTATCCGCCTCTTACTCGCCTCGGTTCGAAGGTCCTGGTTCAGCATATACTGCACGAGTGCGCGAGGTGTTTAAAACATCCACGATTGCGGTATGGAGCTGAGCAGGGTCCATGCTTGCTGTGCTATGGCGTCTGCACGGTTCACCAAGCAAAAAGGGCGCGAAACGGTTGTCTGCCGCTGTCAGGGAGGGAGGGAGGGGTGAGGCTGTACCCAGAACCACCCGCGAAAATGATTTTTGCCCCATCAGGCACTGGGATCTCAACCCGGAAATGCCAAGGGGCGGGGGAGGCTGCGGGAACTATGGGATAGCTACGGAGTAGCTACCCACAGTGCAATGCTCCAGAAATCGACGCTAGCCTCGGACCGTGGACGCACACCACCGATTTAATGTGTTTAGTGTGGCCACGCACACTCGATTTTATAAAATCTGTTTTACAAAACCGGTTTATGCAAATTCGGAATAGTCCCGTAGTGTAGACGTACCCTATGTCTCCTTACAGCTTCTGAACCTGCCTCCAGCCTTGACAGCCCCAGACGTGCTTACTCCAGAAGCAAAGTCTTCTGCGGCACACTGGTCCTGGCAGCTGGAGAGGCAGCGAAGGGAAAACAGACAGGGTCAGGCAATCTGGAGCCTTTAGTGATGCTGCAGGCAAGGAAAATAAACGTCTAAAAAGCAGGAACAAAAGCACTTACTTTTGCTCCTTGAAACTTCGCATTGATGGGAGGGATGATAAGATACTCGGAGAGACCCAAATCTGGGGGAGTAATTGCTACCAATGACATTCCTGTCTACAGGTTAAGATCATAGTTACTGCCCTGTTAGGTGCATCTAGATTAATTTCCAGCAGCTGCTAATGCCAGATGCTTGAGAGGAAACTTAAAACCCCCATGATGCGTGTAATTGTGCTGTGCCACACCACTGGGAGCTGGGGACTTTTTCCTGACTCCAGCTGGTGAGAGGTTTATGCCCTGAAGCATGAGGATCCATAACCATTGTCACTTTCACTCTGACTAATGTAACTACAAATGCTATGTGCAGTCTCATAAATAGCTAATCCTCCTAATCCTACTTTAGTTCTCGTTGGCTGGTATTCTTTGAAAGCATATAAAAGTCATTCTCAGTCCAGCTGTCATCCTGGAAGCTTTTTAAGAATATTCTTCCTACTAATACTTGAACAATGCAAAGTGCCTTTAATAAAACAAAAATTCATCCAGGTTATTCCCTCCTGCAATTAAATCTATAGCTAAAGACCAACGTTTTTGCTCCTTTGGTAACTTGTGTTAATTGGCAGTTCGCTCATGTTAACTAATGTCTTTGTAAATACTAATCTAGAAACTCCACAAACATTTCTGGCCGGCCCTAGGCTGCGCCTGATGTACAGGTTTGATATAGACTTGTAGAAAATTGTTCACAAGTCCCCAGTGAGGTAGGAAAGTAGTATCTCCATTTTACACATAGGGAAACTGAGGTTCAGCCACTCATCCAAGGTCACATAACAAGCCTGTGGCAGGGCCAGAACTAGAACCCAGCCCAGTCTGCTGCTTTAAGCACAAGGCCAGACTTCTTTTCCTGTTCTGCAGCTCTGGAGAATAAGCCTTATGCTCTGTTTAAGTGCATGTCTCCAGGTTCATTATTAGGGAAAAGCAGTTCATCTCGGTTTGTTTTGCTAAAACTGCACAGTCTTGTCAAGCGGGGGGACATGAGTCTGGAGAGAGCAACTTCCATTTTAATTCAGCCAGAGAAATGGAATTTCCCACAAGTAATTCATTTAAAAGAAGTGATCTCAGATTAAAATGACTAAGAGCCCGACTCCCAAACACTTACCAGCTGGGATACTGCTTGCTACAGTGAATAGGCCTCTTGTACTCAGCAGGACTGCTCACAATAGTAAGATCTATGGGCCAGATGCAGATACCCTTTTTCATGCTTAGTAGCACTTTACTCCACAAGTAGCCCATTGATGTCAATGGACCCCTCATGGAGTAAGATACTGTATGCTAGGGATCACAGGGATCAAAATCTCACCCTATATCAGTAGCAAGTGTTTGTAGGATTGGGCTCTGTGCTTGAGTGGGTTCAAATGTGCACTGCTGATATCTCATTAGACACACAAAATACATTAGCCGTGTGGAATGGGAGTGTGTTCCAGCTGTTTTACCCAAGATGCATTTTGATAATCACCATATAAATTGCATCATAGTTCGTACATTTCAGCACAGTGAAAACTAACAGTGTCTCTTTTTTACACACGTACGTCTGTTCATGTCATTTTAGGACCGAAAACCGAAAGTGGTTTTCATCTTCTTGTTTTCTGGATTATGCACTTGTATGCTTGGCTCTAATGGTTTCTTGATGTTGTAAAATCCTTGAGCCTCGTGTGGCTGTAGAAATATGGCTTGTTCTATTGCTCTGCATGCAGGTGGCATAGTATTTTGCATTTCAAGCCTTACCCTTTGTCTGCAACCCCTACTAAGCATTATTCAAAAGCTGATTCCAGAGTTGACCTACTACACAAAGCTAGTCTACACTGAGTACCTTACAGCAGCACAGGTGTGCCGCTACAGCCATGCCACTGTAAGGCACGCAGCATAGCTGCTGTTTGCCAGCAGAAGAGAGCTCTCCTGCCAGCAAAATAAAACCACCTCCAACGAGGGGCGGTATCTTTGTCATAGCGCTGTCACACCAGCACTTTTTGTTGTCAAAACTTCTGTCAGTCGGGGTGGGAGGGGGGGTTTACATCCCTGACCAACAAAAGTTTTAACAACAAAAGTGCCGTGTAGACATAGCCTCAGGGTTCTTTCCTAGCCTAATACAATGAAACAACCCTAAGGCTATGTCTACACTACCGCTTGTGTCGGCAAAACTTACATCACTCTGGGGTGGGAATATTCCACCCCCCTGAGCGGCATAAATTGCACCACCATAAACACTAGTGTGCACAGTGGGGGTGGATTACTGATGGTGATGGGAGCGCTCTCTCTGTTGGCATAGAGCAACTACACAAAAGATCTTAAAGCAGCGCAGCTGCATTGGTAGAGCTGCACCACTGTAGGCTCTCCAGTGTAGACGCAGTCTTACTTGTGGGAAAACATGCTTCTCGTGAATGTTCCTTTTAAAAGAACACTCACATTAGAAATCATCCATGTACATTTAAACAACAAATATTATTTCCTCATAACACTTAAGATTATAAACTGAAAATTCTATCATGGAAAATCTAACTTATTTTTCACTATTTGTGCTGTTCAGAAGCTGAAGATGCCACTCAGTTATTTATTTGTTCATAACTGCTGTTCTGGTAGCTCCCGACAGCCCTATTATGGGTGCTGTAGAAACATAATCAGAGAAAGTACCTGCTCAGATAATTTCGAGATGAGGGGTCTGACCCAAAGCCCACTGAAATCAATTGAAGGATTCCCATGAACTTCAATAGGCCTTGCATGAAATCCTAAATTAAGACACGATGCAATAGTTGGGTGTTACAGGCAGCTGAGCAGTGCGGGAGGGGAGACAAGGAAAAGAGGAAAGGGAAAAATAAGGTTACATCCATCAGCCTTGTGCAGATGATTGCTGCCTGGCTTCATAGATTCCAAGTCCAGAAGGGTCCCATGTGATCATCTAGCCTGACCTGTATAACACAAGCCATAGAACTTCCCCAGAATAATCCCTAGAGCAGATTTTTAAGAAAAACATTATTAGGCATTATTACTAGGTTTAAAAATTCCCAATGCAGAAGAATCCACCACAACCCTTGGTAAATTGTTCAAATGGCTAATTACCCTCACTGTTTACAATTTACCCCTTATTTCAAGTCCAAATCCATCTAGCTTCAACTTCCAGCCATTGGGTCATGCCCATTATCAAATATTTTTCCCCATGTACATATTTCTACACTGTAATCAGTCACCCCTTAACCTTCTTCTTGTTAAGCTAAACAGATTGAGCTCCTTAAGTCTCTCACTACAAGGCTTTTTTTCTAATCCTTTAATCATTCTTGTGGCTCTTCTCTGAATCCTCCAGTTTATCAACATTCTTCTTGAATTGTGGGCACCAGAACTGGACTCAGCATTCCCGCAGTGGTTGTAGCAGCGCCACATATAGAGGTAAAATAGAGATTCCTCTGTTTATGCATCCCAAGATCGCCCTAGCCCTTTTGGCCACAGCATCAAACTGGGAACTCAAGTTCAGTTAACTATCCACCACAATCCCCAGATCTCGTTCAAAGTCACTGCTTCCCAGGACAGAGTCCCCCATCCTGTAAGTGTGGCCTATGTTGTTTGTTCCTAGTTGTATACATTTATATTTAGTTGTGTTAAACTACATAGTGTTTGCTTGCAACCAGCTTGCCAATTTATCCAGATCTCTCTATTAGTGATCTGCCCTGTCCATTATTTATCACTCACCCCACCCACCCCCAATTTTTGTTTCATCTGCAAATCTTTTTATTGATTATTTTATTTTCTTCCAGGTCCTTGATAAAAATGTTTAACTGCATAAGCTCCAGTCAACCCTGTCTCAAACCATAATACATCTTCTACTCAAGTTATCTTAAGAGATTCTGTTCTGCCTCCTTTCCCCTCTGAGGTCTTTTGCCTTTCTCACAATCAAGTCAGACACAGAAACATGAGGAATATTGTTCACTATTGTGTTTGCAGGTAGACAGAAACACATCAACGTAAACAAAAAAAAACCATGTCAGGCAATCCTGGCTGATGTGCTTATATCTAACAAACTTCAGCTGTTAGCAGTAAAACATGGGAGTACCTTCTCCTCTCATGCACTAAAATCACAGAGCTATGCACAGGTATCTGAGGGCAGAGTATGGCTCATACTTTTTAATTAATCATGTTTTTCCTCTCTCCATTTTCCCCCCACCTACCCCACAGTTTAGGAAATCAGTTAAAATCCTCATAATACAATTCAAAAAGTTCCAGGAACTTCCATATTCCTGGCTGGTTCTCGCACTAGTAATATTGCACTGTGGCAACTCTCAGACACATACAGGAGCCTGAGAGAATGATTCCACCCTCGCTTGCTGGAAGAAAATATGTCTCGTCAGCCAAGTTCTCAGATGACAATACGTGTCGCATGAATCTTAAGGCTGTCAACCAGAGAACACCATTAATGTCAGAGAGAATAATAAATAAGGTAAGGAGTGTGGACGTTTGCATACAGGAATGCAGTTGCCCTGCAATTACTCCAGTCACTAGCATGTTGATGGATTTAAGAAAGACAGAGGAGTGAGCCACAGTTGCCAATTTTCACGCAGTGAATAAGCACCCTGACTTTCACAATAAGCCAAAAATCAAGCTCATCCCATTTCAAAACAAGCCAGTCCCTAAGAACCCCAACACTCTATGTGACTAGATCCCCTTGGCGTGCAGTCTGGGACTGCGGTGGGCCTGCTGTGCACCCCAGATTCTCTCCCCGCCCCTTGCCCTGCTTGCCAGGAGCCAATCAAAAAAAAGAAGCTGCAAGCCAAACAAGCTACAAGCCAAAAACTAGCCAACAAGCAATTCACAAGCCAATTAAGCCAAAAACAAGCCCAATTTCTGCAGTTTTTTCGCAGATTTGGCATGTCTGGAGTGAGCACAAAAAGACTGGCAGACTGAAAAACACCCTCCCCATTCCCAAAGGATGTATCTAGAGAAGGGGAGAGCCCATGCTCATCATGCTATTGAGAGTGTATTTGCAGGGAAAACAGGGCTATGAATATATTCTGAGAAGGGATGAGCACATGGGTTAAGGCACAAGGGCCCCGGGTTCAGTTCTGAGCTCTACCACAGCCTCCCTGTGTGACCTTAGACCTGTCATTTGATCTCTCTGTGCCTCAGTTCCCCATCTGTAAAATGGGGATAATACTCCCTTTTGCCTACTTGGATTTTAAGCTCTTGGGGGCAGAGCCTCTCTTACTGCATGTATGTAGGACATCTGGCACAATGGAGCTCTGATCTCCACTGGAGCCTAGAGAAACCACCATAATATAAACTATAACAGCACAAACGACATCTCACTGGATCAGGTGTACGAGCAGTGAAGTGCAAAACTTCGTAGAAAACCAGAGGTTAGAGGAGCACTGGTTGTACTAGTTGGAATTGGAAGATATCACCAGAAAGCCAAGAGGGCTCTTCTATTAAAATAGACATGTGATTCCCTCTTCCAAGGAGTGTCCTTGGAGCACCAAAGATTCCCTCCCTTCTTTCCCACCACTCTCTCCACACTGAATGTCCATGTCACAGTAACTGTCCTTTTAGCCGAGGTCTGGACCTGGCTCCCTCTGGAGCCTGTCAGTGCTGTTTTTCAGCCATATGGAAGGATCATTGTTGAGTCGTGTGAGGCTCTCCCTCTTCTCATCTCCCCCACCTGGAGACTGAATGTGTTGCCTTCATATGATGTTAGTTCTGTCCGATCTGGAACTGGAGGCCTGATTCAGCTCCTGACTCAAACCCTCCTGATCTGAGAGGGAAGGCCTATTTCAAAGTCTGATTCAGATCCTCCTGGGGTGAGAGGGAAGGGCTGGTTCCAGTCCTGATTCACATTGTCTTGATCTGGGAGTGAAGGACTAATTTTACTTATGATTCAGACACTCCTGACCGGGGATGGGCTGATTCAGTAGCAGATGGTGTTATAGCTGGAAGGCTGGACTGGCTGACTGCTGCTAAGAAAACACTTTACAAGTGAATGTCCTGCTAGTGAAAAGGGCTGACAGCCCTAGACCCTGAATTCCTGTATTGACAAAAGGGCTGCAGAATAGGTACCACCAATGCAAAGTTCCTTATGCTGCCCTAGCAATGTGCCCCAACCCAAACCTGGCTTGGTCACTTCTAAGGCTGCAAAGATTTTAAAGTCTCATGCCCATTCAGTCTTCAACCTCTGTGCTAAGACTGCCCACTAGGTACCAGTTAGTGGCACTTGCAATGATGTGTTTTGTGATGTGATGTGGACATCTGTCCATTAAGAACTGGACTGAGACCCCCAATTCCTTCCAGAGAAGCTACACAATAGTGTTCCCTAAAGATATAAAACTGTCCAGACTGACAGACCAGGCATTGCAGTTGTCCAGCCAGCAGACAGTGATCCTCATGACACTTGGAAGCAGTAGAAGGGACCTGCTTAGCAGAACCCCTTGTACTGATGCAGTGCCAGGTCTCACTATGTCGGCTCTGCTGGACAGGATTCCCTCTGTACCCAAGCAATGCTTTCTGAGGGAGTCCAGTGATCTTTTCCAGCAAGGTTATGGGTCTATTGCAGGAGTGGGTGAATGAGGTTCAGTGGCCTGCAATGTCCAGGAGGTCAGACTAGATGATCCCGACAATTCCTTCTGGCCTTAAAGTCTGAGTCTATCCCCAATTCAGGGGGGTTGTACCTTGCTTTCATTTACAGGACCTGACAGTGACCTTCTAACTATTAATCCCTGTGAGGAGCAGACTGGAGCTTCCTTCCAACTCAAAGAATTCTGCGCTAGAATGTTTCTGGCCCTTGAGCGTATGTGTCATGGGGCTGTGGAAGGCCCAAAGAGCCAGGCGCAATTCCAGCCCCTTGCAACAGTGTTATTATTGCAAGGCCCCATGTATTTTGCAACAAGCTGGACGTAAATTTGGTGGCAAAACTCCTTGGATTCTCAGACAGCCAACACTGAAGAGTTGAAATTCCTTCCAGGTTCCTTTAAAATATAAAATGGAGATTTGTATTGAATTTTATATGAAAATGTGTAATACAGTCAGTGCAGCAGCCCCTGTGTTCAGTTTGATTTTTTTTTCTATCTACTTTTTCAGTGTCAAATATTTGTGTCTGGACAACACATAATTGTGATCAGTGAAGACTGGGGCTTTGGCAGCTGAGTATGAGACAGCTGGGACATGTACCACCCAGAAATGTGAGATAAGTGCACTAGCTGGATGGTTCTGCTAAAATGATCACCAGTGGAAAAAGTTGACAACACTGATATTTACACTCACAGAGAAGTTTTGAGGCCAACAAACAAACTGAGAAGGGTAGGAGAGCTCACAGCTTTGAGAACTATTCTCTCAGGCTCTTTGCAGACTCAGGAAGAGAAGGTTGAATGTGCTTACACTCAGTTCATATTTTTGAAGACTTTGCAACAATGATGATGAATCCAGTTTTATGCAAATGAAAGCTTGGATTCTGAAGCACAATTCTGCATCAAGAGGTAGATTTCCCACAAATTGCAGCATACAGTGGGCCCTGACTACCATGTTTGGGGCTATTACCATAGAAAAATCTGCAGTAGTAAGGAACTTTATATCAAGAATTGCACAGTTCACATCTGCTCTTTAAGTTTTGCTTATGTACAGTTGATTCTATTTCAGAAGGGGGATAAAATGTGTGGCATGCATGAACACACTGTTCTGAGCAGAAAGTACAATCATCATGGAAAGAGGCAGTATTTTTCCTGGGTAGTGTAGCCCTGCCATTATTTACCTTATAAAAAAGTGCTGATGGTTTATCTTAACCCTATAAACACTAGCATTTTCCACATGGCAAGCCCATGGAATGCTTAGGAGTGTGAGTGTGAGATTCTTTATTATGCAGGAGCACTGACAGTGAGTTTGGCACTATACAATACCTATCTCTCCTCGGTCAGTACAGGCATCCGTCTGCCAAAGAAGAATCCAAGCTGGTGTGATTTATTTATATAGGGTGGAATTTTCAACAGTAGTCACGTGACTAAGAGCATGAGTCCCACTGAAAGGCTAAGCTCCTAAATCACTGAGGCATTACCGATAATTCCACCCTTATTAAGATTTGTTTCTCTGGCAGATTATTCATCCTGTTTATTACTGTAGTGCCAAGGGACCAACCAAGATTGGGCCCCACTGCGCTAGGCACTGCACAAACACAGAGTAGCAGACTGTCTCCTGCTCTGAAGAGCTTACAAAACAGAAAAGACAGACAAAGGATAGCAGAAAGAACATACAAACCATGCAATCAATGCAATGGGGGCAATTGGCATGTTAGTGCCCTGAATATTTTTGAGGAGGAGCTAGTTAGAAGCACATTAAAGACAAGGGAAGGGAGATTGGTCAGAGAGGGAGGGAAGGAAGGTAGGAGAGGCATCTTTTGAGTGAGGCACAGATGAAGAGATTATCATTGAAAGTCTCCAAGGGAAATGTGTGTATTAAGGGGAGATTGAAATATGTATACTCCACACACGAGGAGAGTGCTCCATTCCCCCCGTGCTAAATATGTAGTTACGTAGCTCATAGTATTTTTTAAATGCAGCAGGGCCTTAGATTGACTTTATCTGTGATACTTAGATAGCCACAGTCTCCAAGAGTTTTCATGCAAAATAAATCTTCACATCCTCAAAAAATTCCTTGTCTAAAAGAGGCAGCTGCATTTTTGTCCTCTGAGTTCATTATGACCAAGCAGCTTGGAAGTAAAATTGTTTTAATCAGCTCAGGATGGAACTAAGTGATTGATTGATCCCACTACTGTTGCTGCCTAGAACTTATTTTTTCCAGAAACTGAGTCAGGGTTAGTTGTTTGCCTTCAAGGTACCTGCCTCTCAGATGGCAGCATGATCAATGGTGTTTCACTTCCCTGATTTTCCTCCTTGGAGATAGGTTACCAGACAAGTACTATGTATCAATTATACTATCACTTTTTCATTGATTCGGTTACTGTAGTGAATCAATATCAGCTAGAGTACAGAAATTCACACAAATGGGTTGTATTGATAGCAGAAGTAATAGCAGGGCTGTTGTAACATTTGCAATACTTCCTATTATATCTATTAACCTTGGGCAACCTTGTTAACATTTTAAGCAATGCACTTAGTTTATCTGAGCAGCATGCAAGCCAGAGGTAAGTCTGTGTACTGTAAGCAGTGTCTGGATAGTCTTTAGTGAGAGTGACATCATTTTTGTACATTTTGTATTAAAATGCTTCCTGATCTTTTTAGGTAGCTTCAAATCTGTCTGATCAGGTAGAACCAAGATATGTACAGTCAGCCTGAACAAAGTCAAACAAAGGACTAGCCATGGGTGTAACTGCTATGAATTAGGAGCCACATCTTCAGTTGATTATAATGGGCACAGCTCCATTGACTTCACTGGGGCTATGACCATTTACACCTGCAGTGAATCTGGCATCAAGCCCATTTTCATTCATTTACATTTGATCTGGCACTCCACTCCACTGAAGCTAATATCCCCTTGAATGGGTGCAGGGGTCTGTCTACCTGGAGTTCATTGCAGGGGTCTTATTTATTTAACAAAACAATGAAAGAAAAGATATTGATCAGGGAGATAGACATAATATATAATCTGACATCCCCTTCCCTCAGAACATGATCATGTAGGAAAAGTTCTGAAATTATGAAAACAAATGTCAGTTTCAACAACAGGAGCACTACTGGATTCTAATTCTTGAATTAGAGTCAAATCCACTGTGTTTGTTCTAGGTCAGTATCACTCTCCTCTGGACAAGTCGATGAGTCTAGTCTGTTGTCAACTTCTTTGGTTTGGATTAACCTTTGCTGAAAGAACCTGTCTATTCTGAAATGTTCCATCAGTGCTCTCCTTCCTTACCAGCTGCACATGGTTGATTTATTTGCCCTTTAAGAAAACCTTCTGTAGATGTCTTCCTCTAATTACCAAAATCTTTGTTTCCTCTCCTCTCTCTGATAAATGTTATTTATACCCACAGCTGTTAAAGTATCTTCTTCCCAAAGGCAGGTGGAGCAAATTCCTATCATGCCACATTCCATGAAAATTCCAGCCAATAATATCTTTTCAAAAGCCATCCAGTGCTACCTGCATTTTGCCTTGCAGGAAATACCTCTCTGTATCATAGAATATATATATACACATTTGGGGGGAGGGATAGCTCAGTGGTTTGAGCATTGGCCTACTAAACCCAGGGTTGTGAGTTCAATCCTTGAGGGGGCCACTTAGGGATCTGGGGCAAAAATTGGTCCTGCTAGTGAAGGCAGGGGGCTGGACTTGATGACCTTTCAAGGTCCCTTCCAGTTCTAGGAGATTGGTATATCTCCAATTATTACCTATTACCTTTTTTTTAGAAGAGGGTGTGCAGGAAATGGTGTGTACATCTTTAGAGAAGGAGTAGTGCAAATTAAGGGAAAACACTAAATTGGATCTTTGTTCTGGTGTAGCAACCCCAGCGTAGCTGCACCTGAGCACACTTCCAGCGCAGATGCATTGCAGCCGTGTAAAACTGGAATAAGCCTCATTCTACATTATTGCAGGGCATCTATACTGGAGGTTTTCACCAGTATATCTACCCCAGTACAAACATCCCCCTGTAACTGCAGAAGTCATATTTCCAACTACCACCAGCAACAGCACACACCATCTTCCCTAGGCAGCAAAGCAAGTGGCATTTAGACTAACAGAGTTTTGTTTGCAGCATGAGCGAAATACGAAGAATCAAGAAAAAGTGGGTATTCACCCACGAAAGCTCATGCTGCAAAACATCTGTTAGTCTATAAGGTGCCACAGGATTCTTTGCTGCTTCTACAGAACCAGACTAACACGGCTACCCCTCTGATACCTAAAGTTCAGGGATTTCAAGATCTGGGGTTCTGGTTTGGCCCATTAGAGAACTGAGATTCAGCTCTAGGTTTGGATTGCAAGTATTCAGCTCCTTTTTTGGTTCATGCCCATCTTCAAAGTAAATGGCCCTTTCGGTAGCCTTTATATTGATGCTTTTTACTTCATGTTGAACCCCACGGAAGTAAAAGTACTTTACTTACCTTTGGCTGATTAGGGCATGGAAAAGAGACTGTGCCTTTTAGTTTTTTAGTTTTTTTCAAGTAAAATAAAACCAAAACGCTGTGGAACTAGGCGTGTTTGCTGCCATGGTGGTGTTCTGTCGTCTTTCCTGTTTCCCCCCTTACCCTTTGTCTGTTGTGTCTTTCTAAATTGTAAGCTGTTTGGGGCAGGGAGTGTTTCTTATTCTATATTTGTACAGTGTCTAGAACAATCAAGTCCCATTCTCATTAGGCCCCTGGGCACTACCCTATTAAACATGAGTAACATAAAACAGACCATTCCAGACAATTAAGGAGCAGTGTTAATTAAGAGGCTCAGAAAGGAATCCTAACCTAGATTGCCTTGACTAGAAGGATGGTGACTGCAATGCGAGAACTTGAGGCTGAATCGTGAGACCAATGGGGTCCATGAAGAACAGAAATGGAAAAACTATTATAGCCAACCACAGCCCTTCCACTCCAGAAATAATCAATGCAATGTGATCCATGGCAGGCACAGTCCTGCAAGCCCACCTATAGAGGATTTTCACGGAGGTCATACACAGAGTCATTCCAGAATTCAGCCTTTAAAATACATATTCATACCAGATGCAGTTATCAATTTAAATGCCTTAAATGTTTTGGGGTTGCCTGGAGTGCTGAGAAGGGAATGAAGAAGCTGAAATTTTGGCTGAAGAGAGGTCAATAAATTACACCCAAGCAAATTTGCCAATCTGATTACTGTCTAGGCTAGGCTGGCTTCAGCTTTATCAGTTTCATTCCAGGCCCAAATGTGCTGCAGCAATTAGTTTCAGTCCAAGTGCCAGCAGCGCCTGTTCAGTTCAAGTACAGTGGGCTGGCATCGCCTGTGAAACTGACAAGACACGTCATGGCTCTGGGAGTTATCTGCTTGACACTTTCTTCCAAATACTTTAAAGGGATGTTGATGCAAAACAATTGCTGTGAGGTGTCTGTGCAAGCTGCAGCTTTTAGGGGCACCAGAACCTACTCCAGTAGGGGCTCCATAACACATTGGCACATTGACAACCTGGACGGAGCCTCAGAAGGGAAGAGAAAAAAAAAGAGTAAAATGTGGATGGAGGACATGTCCTGCAAGGACTATTTGAATGGATTTAACGTGTTCCTCTTAGAGAACAGAGTGTAAAGAGGGGACGTAACTATATACAAAAATACTAACAAAACCAAGGAATTATCCAGGGCAGACAAATGAGACTAAGTCAAGATACAACAGAAGCTGGAAAATGTAAGATTGTTCATACACAATATTAGGAAAAAATCCCTCACAAAGGTGAACCATGGGCAATGGAATAATCTTCAGAAGGAAGCTGAAACAACACTGCTAGCTATATCTGACAGACAATTGAGTAACCTTGTATATAAGAGACACTCAAACTGTATTAGCAATGTCAGTGCTCTGAAAATACCCCTGGAAGAGAAACACTTATCATACTTTGCTACATCTACAGTGCCAAGCAAGCTTGCCAATCCACATGCAGTCACAGAATTATATCAGTTAGCTAATGTTCATAAAGCACTTTGAGATCCCTGAATGAAAAGTGATGATAGATGTATGTACAATTAGGGGCTGGGAGTGTGTATGAATTAGCTTCTTATTTCATTTATTATTTATTTAGCGTGTGCATAGTCATCTAGCCAAGCGATGGCATCTTCAGTGGCGTGATGCAGTTCTTCTAGGCCACCGCTGAACCTAGTCAGCAGGCATTCATCGGTAGTGTGCGTCATCGTCTGTGCCGTGCCACAGCTGCACAAAGGGCTGTCATGAAGGCCCCAGCGATACTGCACAGAGACCTTGCCTGGTCCGGAACCTGTTCAACAGGGACCATTGGGGATGGGGCAGGTCAAAACCAGGCAGGCAAATTGTGGGGTTGGCGACGAGGGACTGGGTGGGGATTATAACGGATACCCATTCCTCTTGCCAGAGTGTTTCCACCCTAACATCCTGGCATGGCGGATGAGACCATAATAGGAGACGTGACAGCAAATGTGCAGCTGGTGGTTTAAAAAGGTCATTGGCAGTGGCAGGCTTGGGTTGGCGCGTACTTTCTCCAGTCACTTGCCAGTGGCAACCTCTTGTCTGATATGAGGAGGAGGAATATTGCTCAGAACTGAAAGCCATGGGACTGGAATCGGACACAGGGTGCCGGAGATGATGCACATGGTGGCATGTAACTGCATATCCACCAGTTTGGTGTATGACAATCGACTCCAGACTGGCGCGCAGTACTCCGCCACCGAATACAAGGTGGCAAGTGCTGACGTCCGTAAAGTTGGAGCACGAGCACCCCATGACTAACCTGCCAACTTGCCAAGAAGATTGTTGCATGTCTTAACTTTAGCTGCTGTCTTCTTCAGGTGGGCATGGTAACTCAGTGTGCAGTCTAAGGTCACACCTAGCTAGACCGGTTCTACTTCATGCTTCACCTTCTGACCATTCAGCTAAACATCCAGTTCTCAGTTTGCACTGGTGTGATGAAGATGGAACAAACGGGAGACTGTTTTTATGACGCTTGGCTGGAGGTGCCAAGTCCTACAACAGTCAACTAACTGTATCATGTCCTGGCTTAAGGTGGCATCAAGCTCATGAAACGACTGGGCCTACGTAAATGAACTTTTGTGACTCCGTTGTTGGCAGGTCATTGATGTAAAGATTGAACAGGGCTGGAGACAGTTACAGTATCGATGGCTTTGATCTGCTGTGCCATGTGGCACACTCGAAGCATGGCCAAGCCACGTACGTTCAGTCTGATATTGCAGATGCTATTCAGCTGATGTTTACTGAATTCTGTGACACCATCCAGGTTGGTGGTTTCTGGCTGGCAAATGTTTACAGGCCTCCAAGCGTCAGCTGGAACCAACAGGTTCTACCAAGCCTGCCACACCCAGCTGTCTATGTCAGAGGCTTCAACAGCCACCACACGGACTGGGCCTTTAAGGAGGTTGACACCGACGGTGAACAACTTGCAGACTGGGCATCTCGAAACAACCTCTCCCTTATCCATGATTTCATGTCTTATTAGAACCTAAAAGCCTAAATTTACAAAAGTGACTAGTGATTTGGGGTTGTCTCTGTTTTGGGGTGTCCAGCTTGAGACACTTTAAATGCACCTCCCTGGCAGAAAGTGCTGAGCACCCACCCTCTGAAAATCAGGCTCCTTTAAGGTGTCTCAAGTTGGGCACCCAAAATCGCTTAGGCACTTTTGCAAACTTAAGTCACGGGCTTTCGACATTAGACACTGACATCATTTGTACTACCCAGCAACATACGCCTGCTCAGATGGAACTCACTGGCAACAGTCCCACTGACTTCAATACAAGCAGGAGCAGGTCTTGCATGGGCTGATTACACTGGTGAGTGAGTGCCCTTTGTATTTGTTGTTGCTTGTTACCTACTTTAGTGCAATGTTGGTGACCAATAATTATTCATGATTTTTTTGTAAACAAATGTGTGTGTGTGTTTATCACAGGCAAAGCCTGACCTTCTTGGTAGGAGCTGTGCTAGCAGGGAGAGCAAATGCAGCACAGACCTCCCCTTAGTTAGAAGAGCTGTGCTGCTGCCACAGAGCTGGAGGCAGCTGCACCAGGTGATCAACTGCACTCTGCTGCTCCTTTGAAAAGATGCAGCATGCCCTGCTGCACCCCACCTCCCCCATGTGCCACACTCACCACATGTTCTGCAGATGGTAACTTGCATGCCAACCAGCTGTGGGGGGGCACATCCCTCCAGCCAGCAGAGTACCCCTCCTGGAGGCAGTGGGTTACTATTCAGCACAATAGCCAATTCCCTCTCTTGAGCTCTCGGTGTGAACCCTGGCCTGCTGCTACAGCGAGGATTGGCTCCCTCCAATACTCTCTTCCAGCGAATCCACCCTGGCATCATAGATCAGGGATAGGCCCTATACTTGTAACCACACTAAAGGCCAGATTATGGTTGGCTATTGCATGGGAGAGCAAGGGAGAGAGGGTTCAAGAGGTCTTCCTGTCCCCCGCCCACACACACACACACAGAGGCTGCTCACATTTGGTGTCCCTCTGGCCTACTGAGTGCCCCACACTGGCTAACCTGTGGGTGAGAGCCCCTCCAAAGGGGGTGCAGGCTGTTTCCTATGAGCTCTGTCCTGACTCAAATACAGGCCTGTGCCAAATAGATAGAACAATGGCTCTTTATGTTCCAGTCAGCCCCTAATATCACAAACGTTCCCATTGGCCCCGGCCTGTTTGTCAGTGTTAATATTCAGAGGGGTAGCCGTGTTAGTCTGGTTCTGTAGAAGCAGCAAAGAATCCTGTGGCACCTTATAGACTAACAGACGTTTTGCAGCATGAGCTTTCGTGGGTGAATACCCACTTCTTCGGATGCAAGCAGTGGAAATTTCCAGGGACAGGTGTGTATATATAAGCAAGCAAGAAGCAAGCTAGAGATAACGAGGTTAGATCAATCAGGGAGGATGAGGCCCTGTTCCAGCAGCTGAGGTGTGAAAACCAAGGGAGGAGAAACTGGTTCTGTAATTGGCAAGCCATTCACAGTCTTTGTTTAGTCCTAAACTGATGGTGTTAAATTTGCAGATGAACTGGAGCTCAGCAGTTTCTCTTTGAAGTCTGGTCCTAAAGTTTTTTTGCTGCAGGATGGCCACCTTAAAATCTGCTATTGTGTGGCCAGGGAGGTTGAAGTGTTCTCCTACAGGTTTTTGTATATTGCCATTCCTAATGTCTGATTTGTGTCCATTTATCCTTTTCCTTAGAGACTGTCCAGTTTGGCCGATGTACATAGCAGAGGGGCATTGCTGGCATATGATGGCATATATTACATTGGTGGATGTGCAGGTGAATGAACCGGTGATGGTGTGGCTGATCTGGTTAGGTCCTGTGATGGTGTTGCTGGTGTAGATATGTGGGCAGAGTTGGCATCGAGGTTTGTTGCATGGGTTGGTTCCTGAGCTAGAGTTACTATGATGCGGTGTGCAGTTGCTGGTGAGAATATGCTTCAGGTTGGCAGGTTGTCTGTGGGCGAGGACTGGCCTGCCACCCAAGGCCTGTGAAAGTGTGGGATCATTGTCCAGGATGGGTTGTAGATCCCTGATGATGCGTTGGAGGGGTTTGAGCTGGGGACTGTATGTGATGGCCAGTGGAGTCCTGTTGGTTTCTTTCTTGGGTTTGTCTTGTCCAAGAAAGAAACCAACAGGACTCCACTGGCCATCACAGACAGTCCTTTTGTTAGGTAAGACGGGAACACAGACTGTAGCAAGAACTAGTAGAGAAAAGTAAGATATCAGGAAGGAATATGTATAAACAAGACGCGATTGTTGATCATTATTGTATGCAACAAAAGGTATACATGCTTGCCCTAATTGTTTATCTGGCAGAGACCTGCCTAGGAAGGGGGAAATCCCTGGCCGTGTACACTCTCCCCCTTGCAATTGCTTAAGAATAAACTGTCTCAGACATGTTGTAAACAACCTAAGAGTGAAGACTGTGTTTTCTTCCACACAACAAAAACACTAACCCAGGAACCTATCCTTGCAACAAAGCCCGTTGCCAACTCTGTCCACATATCTATTCAAGGAACACTGTCATAGGACCTAATCACATCAGCCACACCATCAGGGGGCCGTTCACCTGCACATCTACCAATGAGGTATGTGCCAGCAATGCCTCTCTGCCATGTACATTGGCCAAACCGGAGAGTCTCTACACAAAAAAAATAAATGGACACAAATCAGACATCAAGAATTATAACATTAAAAAAACAGTAGGAGACCACTTCAACCTCCCTGGACACTCAATTGCAGACCTAAAACTTGCAATTCTTCAATCAAAAAACTTCAAAAACAGACTCCAATGAGAAACTGCAGAACTAGAATTAATTTGCAAACTGGACACCATTAAATTAGGCTTGAATAAAGACTGGGAGTGGATGGGTCATTACACAAACTAAAAACTATTTCCCCATGCTAATTTTTCCCCTACTGTTACTTACACCTTCTTGTCAACTGTTTGAAATGGGCCATCCCTAATTATCACTGCAAAAGTTTTTTTTCTCCTGCTGATAATAGCCCACTTTAATTGATTAGTCTCGTTAGAGTTGGTATGGCAACCACAATTTTTTCATGTTCTCTGTGTATATATGTATCTTCCTACTGTATTTTCCACTGCATGCATTTGATGAAGTGGGTTTTAGCCCACGAAAGCTTATGCCCAAATACATTTATTAGTCTCTAAGGTGCCACAAGTACTCCTCGTTCTTTTTTCAGACACAGCAGAAGACTTTGTATTGCTATAACCCAACAGCTGGCAAGGCCTTTGATCCCTGAGCGCATGTGGTACCAAAGCATAAACCTGTCCCTCCTTAAATGAAATGGCTGGTCCCTTCCCCTCCCTGAGTGCTTTGTTGGATTGTGCTGATACTGACCTAATTTTTAGCAGTTTCCCGAAAGGTGACACACAACCCTCCAAATTGTTGTGAACTATGACAAACAGACCCCCATTAGTGTTCAATAAACAAGACTCACCTCCCCTTTAATGGCAGCCCAGTAACTAGGTACACGAAATCCCAGAAGTCCTGTCCTTTTCTCGTGCTGATTTTAATATTGGGTCATGCAAGTATTTGCAGCAGCTCTGGCTAAAGGCAGCTTGCTGCAATATTATTAAGTGGGACTGAATCCCCAAATTACTTCCATATAAGTGTGCCTCTTCCTTTGCTGCCTTTTGCCTCCCTTTGACTTTAAAGAGCAGTGAAATCCAGAGTTGCTGAAAGAACATTTCACTTAAATTGTACTAGAACTAGGACATTTCAAAGTCAGGACTTAGAACAGTGCTAAATGAGAATAGATGTCCAGCTCCTTTTCCGCTCCATATATAATGGCTACTAGAATAGCACCAAAAGCAGTGAAATAGGTCATCATTGCCCTTTAATTCAGCAGCAAAAGCTCTATTTTAAACAAACCTCATAAGCTTTGGTCTACACAAGCGTTTTGCATCTATTACTTTAAATATAGAGAGATTATTTGGGACCACATTCTGAGGGGCTTTTACATGGTTGCATACAGGGCCGGCTTTAGGCCTATTCCACCAATTCCCCGGAATCGGGCCCCGCACCCAGTGAGAATCCCTTCCCTGGCTAGAGGCGCCTTTTTAATTTTTACTCACCAGGCGGCGCACTGGGTCTTCAGCGGCACTTCGGCGGTGGGTCCTTCGCTTGCTCCGGGTCTTCAGCGGCACTGCGGCAGTGGGTCCTTCAGTGCCGCCGAAGACCTGGAGCGAGTGAAGGACCCGCCACCGAAGTGCCGCCGAAAACTCAGAGCACCGCCCAGTGAGTACAAGCCCCACGTGTTTTTTTACGTTATTTTTTTTAAAGTCATCCCTGCCGGGACCCTGTCGAACCGGTCCTCGCACTTCCTAAAGCCGGCCCTGGTTGCATAGTTGGGGGGGGGGGCGGGACAGGAGTAACACAAGGATCATCTGCCCACCCACAAACCCCATGCAAGGACTTGTCTGTACTATATAGACTATCAGGGTTGGAAGGGACCTCAGGAGGTCATCTAGTCCAACCCCCTGCTCAAAGCAGGACTAATCCTCAAACAGATTTTTGGCCCAGATCCCTAAATGGCCCCCTCAAGGACTGAGCTCACAACCCTGGGTTTAGTAGGCCAATGCTCAAACCATTGAGCTATCCCTACAATGTAGGAAGTACGGGCTTACTCACTCTGTGCAGCCCTTGGGGGCACAGATTGGCCAAAGGAGGCAGGGACTGTGGGCAAGAAGCAGGGCCAAGCACCCTCTGAAGAGGGATAGGAGCAAGGGCATTCCCATAACACACCAAGGGACTCTGGGGCACTACAGTGATGGGCTGTTTGGAAATGCAGACAGATGAGCTTGCTTCCTGGAGCTTCCTTTGGAGCAGTGTGCCTATGCCCCATCCCATTACACAGGGCTATACCTAACAGGCACAATAGAGCTCTTACAGATACAGCTGGCAAGCCAAAATTGCTAGCACCAAGGTGATGCAATGGGTATCTCCAGGCAGGAGGTTCAGGCTGCTTGTTGCATGAAGCCTCCTGCCACCTGATTTACAGTTACCGTGGCTTCAGACTTGTAAGAGAATACTGATAAGCTGCTCTCTGGGATGGAGGATGAGCACCTTGGTTTTCAATATCTAGAATCAAGCAAGTGGTGATATGGGCTCCAGGGCAGACATTGCTTAAGCCCCAGCAGGAAAGATCCTGTAGAGGAGGAGACTATATGGTCTAGTGCAGTAGTTCTCAGATACTGCACTTGCTGTAGGTCCACAGAGAGGTGATTGGTTACGTGGTGCTGGCTCTCCTGCTTGTTTCCAGCTGCCTCTATGGGTGTTAAGGTCTTTCATTGCAAAACAGAAACTGGAGATCTATAAAAGCAGCTGGCCACAAGGAGGTGGAGCCAGGCTTCCTGCTCTAGGAGACAAAGGAGGAAACTGGAGCTGGCCTCAGAGATCACAGGCACTGTAACAGTGGGATAAGAGTAGTGGGTGGCTAGGGCAGGGGAGCCAACGAATCACATGTAGTGGAGAGGTGGAGAAGGGGACCAAGCAGCAGAGAACATGATCAGGAGAGAGAGGATCAGAAGAGGCATGAAAGGGAGACAAAACGAAGAACCGAAGTGATTACTTTTTTTCAAAATGCCTGTTGTGTTTAGCAAAGTATTTAATAAACTTATAGGTGTCCTGAAGATACTCTTCTATATATGCAACGGTTGTAGTTGCTACAGTAATATATGCAGTCATGAACGGGAAGGGAGGTGATCTAGGTGATCTTGACTGGGAAGGGAGGTGGCCTGTTAGACAATCTCTATTTTTTGTATGTTATAAATCAAAATAAATAAATGACTATCAAAATGTGGTCCCTGCTATGAAACTCTTGATGACCACCTGACCTAAGGCTAGAAGCACAGCACTGGGAACCAGTAGGATTCCTGGCCATAGACTCACTTCACTGTCTGGGGCAAGCTATTTGGACCTCATTGTGAGAAGCTCAGAAGGCTGGGTAAAAATTCCAGGACCTTGCTGAAAGTTAGACACTGCATCTCAGCTGAGTTTTCCTGCACCAATTAATTATAATTATGAAGACTACAGCAATCCGCTGACTTTTTATCCTAAACGGCAACTGGGGACCTGCAGCAAGAACAACCACACTTTCCCCAACTGTGGGCGGCCCGTATTTTGCATAAAATGAAGCGGACTACTGAAAGGCAGCTCATAAAAATTGCAAAATGCTCCATCTTAGGCTAAGTGCCCTACCACTCAGGTCAAAATGGAGCATGCATTGTGGGACCCATAGTCTGTGCAGGCCACATTTCTCTATTAAATGGTGGTGGCAGCCGTGGCCTATGTAACAATATATTTATTTGCACAATATTATTCTGTGTGCATAAAGCACACATAAAGGCAGGGTGTGATCCCTGGTAAACAGAGAAGACAAAGGTGAAACTTAAGCTGGGTAGAAGCCTGTTGGTCAATAATTTTGTGGTAGGCTTTTTGGTTTTGTTTTCTTAAAATAAATGCCTCCTGTTTAGGATGGACTGCAAATCCACATATCTGGGACAGACTACAGTGCAGAAGTATATAGGTCACTTAGATCTATCTAAATAATCTATGACATGGATGTATCCTTGTGGTGTTTGGTCTCTCTCTTTCCAAAGCACACTAGTATATTTTGATACCAGCAAGAATATCAGAGTATATTTAAGCACAGAAATATCTTTTGGATCTTGACTTCTTTTTTGACCTAAAAATGGAGCATTTATTTTATCTGGGAGCAATACTGTGTTTTGCAGTGTCAATTTTAAACAAGCACCCAGAATCCCAAGTGTTCTTCTAGGCTAGAGAAAAAAGAGACTATTAAATGAACCCTAGGTTGCTATGTTTGGTTCTATAATTTCAAGACTCCTTGTGATCAAGCGTCTGAACTACTTTAAATGCATTTATCATATAGCACTGCCCCCTGCTGTGGATTCAGGATTCTCACATTCTTTATTCTCAGTAAGATCTGCAAAGGAATCTCTGACATCATGAAACACCACAATATTGATTATCAGAGGAGTAGCCATGTTAGTCTGGATCTGTAAAAAGCGACAAAAATCCTGTGTCACCTTATAGACTAACAGACGTATTGGAGCATAAGTTTTCGTGGGCGAATACCCACTTCATCAGACGCATGCATCTGATGAAGTGGGTATTCACCCACGAAAGCTTATGCTCCAATACGTCTGTTAGTCTATAAGGTGCCACAGGACTCTTTGTCGCTTTTTACAATATTGATTGTATCTTTAAATGCTGGATGCAGCCCTGGGACTCTAGCAAACATTGAGGTTTCCAAGATATTAATAAGAAGAAATAAAATTTACCCCACAACACTATAAGAGAGAGAAATATGGGACAAGGAATTAAATAAACATATGTCTTTGCATTAAAAAAAAAAATCCCTGACTGATACCTGATAGCTGCAGGCACTCACAGTAGCAGCTGCAAACCAGCCTTTGACTCCATGGCTTAAACAAACTCTGAAAGTATGTTGCATGACTAATGTGACAGGCAGGAGTGTGCAGGACAAATTTACAGCAGGGGCAAAAGATTTTTGTTGTAATTGTGCAATCTGATACCCAGATGAAGCAGTCAAGTAATTTTGTTTTTCTGTGATCATGTGAGATATACAGCAGATAGGGAGATGCCAAAAGGCATCACACTTCTGTGTGCTAATAAAGTGCCCGTGGCAGACATTTGGCCAGACTGCTCATCCATTGCTAAGCAAGTTGTATTCTTCCTAGACAGCAGGAGAAAAGCATTGCCATGAAGTCAATAACCCTGTCCGCACTGGGGAGCAGAGCACTACTAGTTGCAACCAATTTGAATGATAGTTGTTGCTCTCAGGGTTATAGTAAAGTTTTCCCTATCAGTGCAGATAGGAATTATTTTGTCTAAGAACTTTATTAGAATTACAATGGTATTATACATAGTATAATATCCTGTAGGTAGCTGCCCAATCCCTGATGAAACATTTCTCTCCACCCAGATCTGGGAAACTGTGCTAGAATGCTGCTGGCACCAGCCATGTTTTAAAATGGCTGTAGTTCCTTTAAAGTTGTTCTGCTCTCAGTGTTGACATAACTAATTTATAAAACCTTACCTATAATTTAGCTAACAAAGCTAAGTTTAACTCTAATTTCTAGTAACTAAACCAAAAACCTATACCGAAAACCCACCGACCGCTATGCCTACCTTCATGCCTCCAGCTTCCATCCCGGACACACCACATGATTCATCGTCTACAGCCAAGCACTGAGGTACAACCGCATTTGCTCCAACCCCCCAGACAGAGACCAACACCTACAAGATCTTCACCGAGCAGTCTCAAAACTACGATACCCGCACGAGGAAATAAGGAAACAAATCAACAGAGCCAGACGTGTACCCAGAAGCCTCCTGCTGCAAGACAAGCCCAAGAAAGAAACCAACAGAACTCCACTAGCCATCACCTACAGTCCTCAGCTTAAACCTCTCCAATGCATCATCAGTGATCTACAACCCACCCTGGACAATGATCCCTCTCTTTCACAGGCCTTGGGAGGCAGACCACTCCTCGCCCACAGACAACCCACCAACCTTAAGCATATTCTCACCAGCAACCACTCACCACACCATAGTAACTCTAACTTAGGAACCAATCCATGCAACAAACCTTGATGCAAACGCTGCCCACATATCTACACCAGCGACACCATCACAGGACCTAACCAGATCAGCCACACCATCACCGGTTCATTCACCTGCACGTCCACCAATGTAATATTTGCCACCATGTGCCAGCAATGCCCCTCTGCTATGTACATCGGCCAAACTGGACAGTCCCTACGTAAAAGGATAAATGGACACAAGTCAGATATTAGGAATGGCAATATACAAAAACCTGTAGGAGAACACTTCAACCTCCCTGGCCACACAATAGCAGATTTAAAGGTCGCCATCCTGCAGCAAAAAACTTCAGGACCAGACTTCAAAGAGAAACTGCTGAGCTTCAGTTCATCTGCAAATTTGACACCATCAGCTCAGGATTAAACAAAGACTGTGAATGGCTTGCCAACTACAGAACCAGTGTCTCCTCCCTTGGTGTTCACACCTCAACTGCTAGAAGAGGGCCTCATCCTCCCTGATTGAACTAACCTTGTTATCTCTAGACTGATTCTTGCCTGCATATTTATACCTGCCTCTGGAAATTTCCACTACATGCATCGGACGAAGTGGGTATTCACCCACGAAAGCTCATGCTCCAATATGTCTGTTAGTCTATAAGGTGCCGCAGGACTCTGCTGCTTTTATAGATCTTGCTGAGTAGCATTGTGTGACTGATCTGTCTATAGCTATACTGTTCTTAATAGGTTGGGTAATTTTCATGAAGGCTAACAGAGGTGATTCTTTTTCTCTCATTTCTGATGCAAGAAAATAGTTTTGCCCTTGACTTCAGTGGGAGCTGGTTTGGGCCTTTTTATTTCATTTTATTTCTAAGCGTTGGTCTATTTGTAATAATGAAAGAAACCCACGTAACATAGTTACTAAATGTGAAGCCATTAGTCATGTGCCTGAGCCTATTGCAGATAGGGGAGCTGCAATTCTGTATAAACAGAAGTCACCAAGAGGACAGGAAGTTTACAAGACAGTGTGCATTATAGATTAAAAAAAGATTAACATTTATTTACCCTGAGTAAACAATTGAAACCTCTTGACAAAAATCTGTCCTACAGGTTTTTCAAATACAAATTGCAAAATGACAAATGTGGATAAATTCACTCTTGATTGGCTGATGAGAACCTGTGACTGTTATTCGCACCATTAAACCCCTGAAAAACATTCATTGCAGAACAATCTGAAGCAATAGCCTGAAGCAAAGGAAGGATTGATAAGGGATCCCTATGCTACAGTGACGGACACTTTGGAAATGCAGATGGGCTGGATTTAGAAAAAGCTTTTTACCAGGAGGATCACTGATGTGTGGAACACAGAATATCAGGATCAAAGAGTTTCTAGATAGGCTGTCTCTACACCTGGAAGCTTCATATCTCTGGTTATAGCTGAGGAGAAGTAGGCTAGCCCTGCTGGGAGAAAACTCTCAAGCCAGGGGCTCTATAGTCAGTGCTGTGAGAAATGTGAGAAATTAAACTGTGCTTCCTGAACATGACATCTTATTCTGTAGGCTGGCAATGGCAGCCCCTGGCAGAAGAGAATGCCATGTGTCACTCCATAGTGACTCCTGTGGCTGAGTTACTAGCGGTGACAAGAGGCTCTGAAGAAAGTCTGTCTCTCAGGCAAGGAAGGTCACTGAAGTGATGGGGAACAGTGTACAACCCCCCACACACACACACACACACACTCTCCCTTTCTACAGTCATTTTTGCAAAATCTTCTCTTCAATGAGAGTAGAGCAGAAATAGTTCTCCCCCCCACCACCACCCTGTTTATTTTGTTGATGTGACTCATTGTTGACATTAAATTAAATGTATCCAGTTCAGAGGAGAGCAAATGGGCCCTTGAAGCTATATTTAGCCAAGGGTTAAAAATATAGAAATGTTACACAATTGAAAAAATTATTTAGCATTCTACAAACAATTGTTGAACAATGCATATTGCTGAACTGCATGAGTAGTTGTGTCCATGGGACAAAATCTGACCTAAGTCACAACCAAGAAGATAGCTGACAAGGAGGAGGAGTACTGAGATGAAATTAAGAGAGGGAAGTTATCAGGAGATCTAATAACCTGTGAAATAACCCTCTAAGTGCTATGATGGAAGCCCCATTGCTTGGCACATTTGAAGCTAGACTGGATACAACACTAGTAAAGGCTTGATCCTGCACACAGCAGGTGTGGAGTGTATAAATTCATGGCAAAAGTGAGATGCAGGGCAGGAAACCTGACCATGCATTAATGAGAGTATGGCTTTCAAGTTACTTCTGCTACTCAGGAGTGAGGCTTGACGAGGAAATGCATAGCCAAGCACTTGAGCTCATCCCCTGCCAAAGTCTCACTACTTCTTTTTTTTACACTTCCCATTTGTGAGTAAGGGGGTGAGTATACAGGGGGCTTAAGACTTGCTACCCTCAGTGCAAAGGGCTATCCCTAGCACTTCTCCTGTGCCTCTGTGTACTGTTTGCCTGCAAGCATCCTAGATAGCACCACAAAAGGACCAGAGGCATCCAGTCCTGATGAACAGCAAGCAACCACCTCAAATTGTCAGGTGAATGACCTGAGTGATCTAACAGGTGTGTTCCCCTCTAACAGCTGGGATTCTATGGCTGAGATTTACAGAAGATGCTTTCCAGAAGTCAGATCTTTAGCTGGTGTTTGTGGATTTTCCACAAGCTGAGGAGCTGGTCAAAAATAGTCTTTTCTGTATGATGTCCAAAAATGGGAAAGATCTTCTTGTTCGAATAGTTTGTATTAAAAACTTGAAGACAGCAAGGTCATTGGGCTGGATTCTGCCACTTTGCCTCACAGTGAGTAGTACCTTACTCTGCCACCAGCCCCAGACATTTTAAAAAGGTCTGGTTTACCCACAGGTTTTGTAGCAGTATAACTATGTCAGCTAGGGGTTGTGAATTTTTAACCGCTACAGTTATACTGGTAAAGCCTCTAGTGTGGATGCAGTTATACTGGGATAAATGTGTCTTTTACTGATATAGTTCATTCCCCTTTCCATGTGGAAATAGCTATTCCCGTATAAAGCATCTTTATACCAATATAACTGCATCCACACAAGAAAGGGTTGTATTGCTTTAACTACACCAGTATAGTATTGTGCGGTGTGTACAAGACCTTAGAGGCCACACAACATGGGCAAAGTTGGCACAATCTAGCCCTTAAATGTTTCTTCAATTCAACCAAACTTGGCCCAAGGCAATGAAGAGCTGTTTTAGCAGAGAGATTGCTACTGATATGTCGGTGTCTTGCTGCCAGTGATAAACACTCTCTGTACTAAGAACAAACTCAGAGGAGGGTGACCAAGAGATAAAACCAGCTGGGAACTAGGAGGCTTTTGCTAACTAATATCTAGAGATATCCTTCCAAGCAAGGGATAGTTCTTTTCTCCAGTGGAGATGGTGGGATTTTTTTTTTCCTTTCAAACAGCAGCAGGTAATTAAGACGGCCAAAAATACGGCCCCATTTGGTTGAGTCAGTAACAGCCTGAATAGCTCTCTCACGTTGTTCTGCTGTAGCAGAATCCAGCTCACTCTGCTGGGTGACACACAAGGCCGGAGTATAATGGGTGCGTAACCCCGTTACTAAGGATACCTCAGAGCAGCTTAGGAGATTGCTGCTCATTAAACATTCTTCTAGAGGTTTGCAAGCAGCTGGGGGTTGCTTTAAGCAGTAAGATGCCTTGTCTCTCTGCTTGTGCCCTTGGACTGACACCTGTCTTCTCCTGTCATTCCTTTCTGAGCCAAGCCTCTTTCTCAGCATTTTACTCTTTTGATATGAATGCTGCCTATTATTATTTTTGGAAGATTTAATAACTGCAAAAGAAATCTGCCTGTTCAATTTCCCTCTGAAAGCACAAGCTCTGCCTGCATAACTAACCAGCAAAGTGTTTGGTGCTATATTATCCAACTTAGCCTCTTTTGTAATGTACAGTTTTTATGGGTGGATAAAAATAGACCAAAAAATAGAGAAGGCCAAGGCAAGGATAACATAATGCAGCAAAAAATTGACTTTGATTGAGATCGGTTTCTCCACTTACAGACATGAGGAATTAGTAAAGAAGGATCTAATTTCTTATATGTACCAGAATTTAAACTAGATTTATGCCTGGGTCCTTCATCTGTTAGGCAGAGAACAAAGACATTGGTTTAAAGAACACTGGCAAATTCTCCACAGCAGCCTGAAATCTTTAACCACTAGCCTAAAACCCTGGACTCTAGAGGCCATGGCTACACTTGCAAATTTGCAGCGCTGCAGCAGGGTGTGAAAACACACCCTCTCCAGCGCTGCAAATTGCAGGGGGTTGGACTAGATGACCTCCTGAGGTCCCTTCCAACCCTGATATTCTATATAGTACAGACAAGTCCTTGCATGGGGTTTGTGGGTGGGCTTTGCAGTGTGGTCAAAGCGGCTCCCAGCGCTGTACGTTATTCCCCACAGGGAGGTGGAGTATGGACAGCGCTGGGAGAGCTCTCTCCCAGCACTGGCACTTTGACTACACTTAGCGCTTCAAAGTGCTGCCGCGGCAGCGCTTTGAAGTGCAAGTGTAGCTGGCTCTGGCAAATAAAAATCCCATTATTCTTTTAAATTCCAGCACCTAATATGAGCTGGCACATTCTGATGATTAACCAAATATAACATCACTCTGCACTTTGACAGCAGTGAAACGAGCTCCTTGTGATTTTTGCAGCAGCTGTAGAAGTGGAAAGCCCTTCTCCATGACATTGTCAATGCACCTCAATGCTGATGTGCAATATCTTTACAGCTGTTCCAATCCTTATCCAGGGCTTCCATCAGCTGACTAAGCCAAACTATATAGTTGACCTGTGAGATGGAAAATCTTCCCTACGGACTAGGCTGGGAACCATCAAATTTATTTTTGCCTGCGGCCTAAAAAGATTTGAAATTCTTAATTCTTGTTATGATGGAAAACTTTATCAAATAGGGATGTTTTGCAGCATTTCCTCAAGGCAGTGAGACTCTGGATTTGTCTAATCTCATTCAGTAGTTCATTCTACACCCAGATCCCCTCTCCGGAGAATGTTTTGTCCCTGGCTCTTGTGCGCTTCTTTCTGGGCTTTGTGAAATGCATTGTTCCCAAGGAGCACAAACATTCTTGGTGACCCATTGAGAGTCAGAGATACAGTCTATCATGTCACTAGGATTTGATACACTGATTGCTTTGATGCAATCTCTTCAGGGGTGAGAAAGCTACAGTATTAACAGGTTCTAGTGCTCCACATGAGATGGAAAAGTTGTTTGTGGGGAAATTCATTCATAATATAAAAACATAGTGATTTATGGTCAGCTCAGTGGGAAAATGCCAATAGAAACACATCTTTTCTTTGGTGTATTGGTCAATAGAGAAAATTGTTATCATTCTAGGTGTGTAATGAATTCTTCAGTGGTAATTCGGCAGCGGGGGGCCCCCAGCACGGGTCTTCGGGGCACTTCGGCGGCGGGTCCTGGAATGGAAGGGCCCCCCCGCCGCCGAATTACCGCCGAAGACCGAGCTGAACTTCGGCGGCGGGTCCCACTTCGGCGGTAATTCGCCAGTGGAGGGGTCCTTCCACCCCAGAGCGGAAGGACCCCCGCCGGTGAAGACCGGGAGCGAAAGAAGCTCCTGGGCCCGGCCCCGCAAGAGTTTTCCAGGCCCCCCGGAGCGAGTGAAGGACCCTGCTCCAGGGGCCCCGAAAAACTCTCGTGGGGGCCCCGTGGGGCCCAGGGCCTCGGGCAAATTGCCTCTCTTGCCTCCCCCCCCGGGTGGCCCTGATCACCACATAGCTCAAACCATGACTCCATAAAGATAACTGTACGTGATCAATCCATAGAGCTAAAAAAGAAAAAAAGCAAGTACTTTCAATGAAATAAAATCCTAGGAAATTCCAGTCTGCTCACAGATATTCCAGAAGCAGAAGGAGGCTAACTCCATTAGGGTACATCTGAAGATGGTGTAAATTGTCACAGCTCCACGGACTTCAATGGAGCTATGGCAGTTTAGACTACCTGAGGATCTGCTTCATTGTTCAAATGATGCATGATGAATTAAATTATTTGCTCACTTGTAGGAAAGATTTTGGTCATGGTGTTACAGGAGGGGACAATAAGGTACAGAGAAAGAAATACAAATACTATAAACTTAATCTGGTTTGCTGCCACTTACATCTGGAATTTTTAAGCCAAGTTGTCACACTAAATAGAGACATTAAAAATGGCTGAATCTGTTCCCTACCCTCTGTGAATTTTTACATTGACAGTTGTTATTGTTTGCTTTTTCTTAATGGGTGAGTGAAATATTTTTGGAACCCGTGTCTGGCTTTTTTTAGCAATAACATCTGAAAAAAATGAATGATTATGGAGATGAAATATAGTTAAAATAGTATAAAACTTCTGGCAGATTTAGAGTAGGAACTAAGGCAATGCTTCTTTTACTTAAATGCCATCATTCCTTCTACTGCAGTTTACATCAAGTCAATTGAATTACACTAAGGATGATTTGTCCCTTTGACTTTACAAGTTTTAAATGATTCTGGAGCATGTTATTTAGGAAAAGGCAGAAGGTTTTTAATGTGACTGGTAGATCAGGGAAAGAGAGAAAGCGAGTACAAATTTCACCCAAGTTAATCCTACAAGGGACGCATGATGACTGACCTCTGTGGCATAAACACATCTCTTTCTTTCTCACAGTCCCTTGGCTCTTGACCCAGCTCATTACTCACATCAGGAAATTTATCTTTCCAAATAAGTTTTGCTTGGCTGTACTGCTGCCAAACTTCTCACAAGACAAACCTGGAACACAAAAGATCCCCAAAGAACAGCTATTGTACGTTAAAGTAGCCCACCTTCTGCAGTTAAATTTGTCTCCCCTCTGTGAAGGTATTAATGATGTAGTGGACAGACATAGCTTTTTCTAAGAGGGTAGTCATTGTTGCAGAATCAGGGCCAAATTTACTGCTGGTATAAACCAGGGAATATCCTAATGGGGATGCAGCAGATTACAGCAGTACTGAATTTGTGCCACAAAAAGTGGTACATGGTAAATTTATAAATGCCTCATGAGTATAACTCAGACTCATACTGGGTTCTTAAAGGTATTTAAACTAATGAAATAAGGTAACAAAGTGCAGTAGAGCAGGGTATAGCTCCTGTTCCAAATTGCCAGGAGAGTACAGATACAGACTAAAACTAATGGCAAAGATACCAGAGTTGGGCACCTAACTCCCATTTACGTTCCTTTGAAAGTGATGGCCTTCCCCTGAAAGATGGTCTCTCTCCAGCCACACAGCGCCTTTCAAGTTCTATTGTATACAGGTTCTTCTACCACACTCATTAGCATAGTATCTGAGCGCCTTCCAGTAGCGCATTAAATGATGATCAACATCTGTCCTGTGGTGTTGGTTCTCTCATCCTTTCCCCAAGGGGAGAAGCATGTGCAATGGAGTGTTTTCTTTTAGAAAGTGTTTTTTATACACGTTGCAATGTGTTTCTGTTAGAGAAGGCAGGTCAAAGGAATATGCTTTGTACTTGGAGTGGAAGGTGGTGAGGTTTGTGATGGTCCTTGCAACCTGGGAGACTGACAAGCTTTACCCTTGTGGTAGAAACTTGTACCATTGTACCAGAGGAGCGGAGCTGTTGACCATGGGCCTCATCCTGGAGCTTTAGGCAGTCTTTTAGACACCCCAGGCTATGAAGCACCTTGAAGAAAAGGACTGAGACCTTGAACTTGATTTGATATTCTATGGGAAGCCAATGTGGGGAGCAGAGCTAAGTTCCCTCTAAGTTACGTGCCCGCGCAGCCACGCAGCTGCCTATTAAGCGCCGAGCAGGCGCTCAGTGCTACAATGGGCAGAGATGCCTCTCCTCCATCTCAAGGACTACTGCAAGTTTGAGGAAGGGAAGAGAAGATTCTGAGAGACCCATGTTCTGTGTGTATGACTGTCAGCCACATCTTCTAGTAAGCAAAGCAAGAGCAGAAAAATCAGGCCCCTATCAGGAAAAATTGATCAGAGTTTAACACAAACATTAGGGAGCGGGGGAATAGGGCATGTTGGAAATCAGGTGTCTTTACTTCTACTTTGGAATTTTAGTGATCTGGTGTGCACAAATGCTAATAATAAGTGCAGCGAGAAGTTGATATCTGCCAGGTTTGAGATGGCACTTTTCCATACAAGTAGCAAAAAATGGATCATGTTTAATTATAGCTTGATGGGAGACCTATATGAAGTACAAAGCTCAGAGTTTCCTAGTTAGCTCCAGTACACATCAGATACTCCTGTGCCTGACTTGCAAAGGCGAAATCAGTAGCCCACAGGAGCAGACTCCTCTCTCCCAGGTCCAGCCAAAGGATGGAGAGTGGTGCCATTTATTCAAGAGGGTTTATTTTGATGGAAATACTAGTCTCTGGACCTATTTATTAGCTAGGCTTTAGCATAGCACAATGAAGAACGTGGAAGTGAATTTCAGTCTTTCCCAAAGAGCTGGTTGCAGTTAGACATTGAGTTATGGGGGACGTGAGAATAGCTGCACTGAAGCTATGGTGACACTTCCTGAATGGAGTGTTGGATTACGAGACCAGGGTTCACGTTTTTCACAGCATGCAATACATTTTAATAGAGGTATGTGGACACTATAAGCTCCCGCTCTTAATCACATAAGCCACCTTTGTCACTATCCCTGCACAGAAATGTCAGTTGGATAACTATGTATAGTATCTGCAAATAAAAACAGTCATGGAGAAATGTTTTCTCTGATTAATTTCACTCTTTATACCTTAAGTGTCCTTTCTGTCACCAAAAAGGGGAGTGTGTTAATAGCTCAGCACAAGAAAATAGTGCAGGCATGCCTTCAGTCCTAGAATCTACTGTTCAATTCATTATTTCCCTAAGAGAAGCACTCTGCACTTTGTGGAGCTGAAATCTGCAGTCATTTCCTTTCTCAATTCCCGAGGCATTTCTTGGCAGTATCAATGTTAGTGCAATACTTCTCCTGGAGGCTAACAGGATTCTATATTGTTCTTCACAGCCCACTGGCACAATATCACTCATTATGACCTCCTGACTTTTCAAGCCAACATGAAATCAATAAAGCATAGTGAACAACCTGCCAGCTTAAAAAGATATGAACCAAGCTGCAAATGCCTTCATAACAAAGAATCGTGCTCGCATTTAAACAGCCAAAATTGTCATTTGTCCCCAAACTGGCCCTGTGCTCTAGTCCTTGGGGTACTTGAGAATGATTCCCTTACGTCATGTCACTTGAGAAGCAAAGGGGAATCTTTTATAGGCTTAGACAAACAGAACAGGAGTACTTGTGACACCTTAAAGACTAACAAATTTATTTGAGCATAAGCTTTCATGGGCTACAGCCCACTTCATCGGATGCATAGAATGGAACATATAGTGAGGAGATGTATATACATACAGAGAACATGAAAAGGTGGGAGTTGCCCAACCAACTCTAAGAGGCTAATTAATTAAGATTAACTGTTGTCAGCAAAAAAACTTTTGTAGTGATAATCAAGATGGCCCATTTAAGACAGTTTGACAAGAAGCTGTGAGGATACTTAACATGGGGAAATAGATTCAATGTGTGCAATGGCTCAGCCATTCCCAGTCTCTATTTAAGCTTAAATTGATTGTATCTAGTTTGCATATCAATTCAAGTTCAGCAGTTTCTCGTTGGAGTCTGTTTTTGAAGCTTTTCTGTTGCAAAATTGTCACCTTTAAATCTGTTACTGAGGGGCCAGAGAGGCTGAAGTGTTCTCCTACTGGTTTTTGAATGTTATGATTCCTGATGTCAGATTTGTGTCCATTTATTCTTTTGTGTAGAGACTGTCCGGTTTGGCCACAGGCTCTCGATAAGAGCTGACATGATTTATGTTTAATAAAAGGTTCTTCAGCTCCAGCAAAGTGGGGCCCTTCCAAATCACAGGCCTCTTACAAGCCTATCTCATTGTTATGCAGTCAGGAACACTTTTTAGGTTCCGTCTCCATCTTTGTAAACAAAAAGACAGCTGTACGCTTGGCTAGCTTGGGATGCGGCCCTTTGTGTGCGATTAGTACCCTGCTCACATCATTCACAGCTCTTGAATAAAGATGACCTCTCACGGGATAAAAGGGGGGGGGGAGTCTCTTTGTTCAGTGGTATTTGAATTAGCACATTGACAATGAAACCATTCCTCGGAAGTCACAGATAGCACTGTAGAAACAAACAAACAAACAAACTACATGTTTTCTGCAAATAAACTGCCTTCAAGATCCAGGAATTGGAAACTCTAAAAAGCCCACAGTTTAGGAAAGCTAACAAGTTATATACACACACACACTCAAGCATGTGCAGTCCCTCACTCACACTGAGCTCCTGTTTGCCAAGCTTTATGCCTACTGCTAGAAAACTGCTTTGTCCGTAGGAAGATATGGCACAGAAAGAAGCAGAATTGAAGGATTCCCTCCATTGAAAGTGAACTAATTCCCGACATCAGATCTTTAAACCAGTCCCTATCCAGGCAGCATTGAAGCATTTTAGTACTCCAGAGGCATTATTTAGTGGCTTCTTGGATTTTAGATTAGAATTACATAGTATGCTTTTAATTTGTCTGAATTTTGTCTAGTTAAACTAGCCGTGTATACCTTCTTGGTTCAGTCAAGCTATGCATCTATGTCTACATGCAAACAGACAGCTACAGACATAATTTTTTCACATGCAGTGTTTCCCTGCTGATTCAATGTAATTCTTTGGATTATCATCAGCTACACTGCTGCAATTAACTACTATGACGGCTGCAGCAAATCACATTCCCCTCCTACTGTTTATCTCCCTCTCCTCACAGGAAAAGAATGTCTCCCCCCACCCTCCACCTAACAATCAAAATCCTTACACTTAAGAGTTGAGCTGCATGGATTTCATTCTGGCCCACCAGCTAGTGATGTGACTGTATAAAACAGGATATCCAGTCCACCAGCCCCAACATTCACATCAGATTCAGTTTTCACTGTGCTGGGCCCCTGTAAACTTGTGCGTCTGTCCAAGCCATAGAATTGGCCATAGACAGCCGACTTGACATGATGCAGGTTTCTCTGATTGTAACCTTTATTGAAATTACAAACATTGCCACTTCTTATGATATTATTGTGACTCTTACAGTATTTGGTGTTTTTTGTCAGTCTTCGGCTTGTAGAGTCAAGTGATATAGTGAGAATCTCAGAGTTTGTTTAAAAAAAAAAAAAGTTCCTAGTCTTCATGGTTGCAGAGGAAAGCCAGCATATATATGTGACCCAAGCGTAATCTAAAGCCTCCAAACACAGAAGGCAAATAAAAATAACCAAAACTGTGTATACAATTTTAAAGAGCTGCTTATTTTAAGTCAAGCTCATGATTTTTAAACCCTGGGAGAAGGGTGTGGCAAAATTATTAATAAATAAAAGCTTTACATGTAACCTTAATTTAAAAAAAAAAAAGTCTCATGAGGCCCAAAGGAAACTGCTGCAGAGAAATATTTATTTAAAAAACACAAAGCAAGGCTATTTGCTGAGCTGTTAGCCCAATGCTCCGTAGTACTTTGTGGCAGAGATTATAATACTAACAATTTTTAACCATACATATCAAAGGTGATTATAATTTCTCCCATTCTTACATATATGTAAGCAGCGGTTAAGTGGCAGGGCCATAGCCATACATCTAGTCAGTGGAAGAACTGGGAGTCCCAGTCCAATGCCCCTTCCACTGGGCCATACTGTCATATAGACCCAAACGCACCGTTTTTTATCTGGCAATAAGATTCAAATTACTGCCAACTGAGCGATTTTCTGATTGGGGTTTTTGTTCATGCTTCTCTGTACCATGTGATAAAGCTGAGCTCAATTACTGTCCTGTTCTATTACTCCCTAGGTGTGCAGTTGTAACACCGACAGACCCTGGTTGTTGGCGGGCGGGATCGAACCTGGTACCTCTGAAGCTAAATGCATGAGTCTCTTCTGCATTAGCTAAAAAACACATGACTCTTAACTAAGGCTGTAGAACAGACTCACTAATCTCACTGCGTCTAGAGGGGACAGAGCACCACACCCAGGAGGTTTGTGGGTTACACAGTGACTGATGGGAACAGTGCACAGGACCCCAAAAAGGGAGTGGAAAAGAATTTCCCATCACTTAGCAGTGCCCCATTGGTAATTCCTCTTATTCTGGATATATGGAGGGCAAAATTCATCTCTACCAGTGCAGAGCACATCACAGGAATTGAAGGGTTGGCCGGGGGTGCATTTGTACCTTCCTGATCTTGGGGCTGTCAAGGACCAGTTCAGCCTTTCGCACTGGTTAGGCTATGCCTGAGGACTGCTTTAATTTTCTCCCAGTTGTAGATTAGCTGGAGCACAGGACCACTTTGGCCCCATCCATGGAATGCCCCTGCTCCAGAACCCCCACGCCAAGGGTTCGTGCAGGGATAGCTCTCTGTGGTAGCTGATTGCTCAGTAGCAGCAAAATAGGTACAAATACAATAGATAAACCAGCACAACCAAAATGTTTCTGCCAGGTCACAAGAGTCTGGGTCCTTCTGGTTATTGAAAAATTAACCTTGTTGTCAGTCAGCAAGAGAGCCAACAAATAGTATAAGGACCTTGTGGTAGGTAGGCCTCCATAGGACAAAGATTTGCCTTCTTTTCCTTTTACTCATAAAAAATACCAATGACAAGAACATCACATTTTATTTAAGAACTCTGACAGTGGATGACATTTTAACTTCTGGGATATATTGTTGTGACCGGGATCCTAGTGGGGAGCCAGCTGTGGTCATTCAATTAGGGTGAACTGCAAAGAACAGGGCAGAAAATCCCCATAAAGCTGGTGGATATTTCAATATTAGATTTACCAAGCCAGCATAAAATAGCTTCTTTATTATCTTACTGGTTACTCAGAAATCCAAACAACACAGTTCCCTTAAAGTGATCCAGCCTCAGGCCTCCATCCAGGTACCCACGTCAAATACGATGAAAATTTCTGTAAATCTTATTTCATCATATAAAAGAAAAGGTTCTACCATTACCTCCCAGGTTAATGAATTTTTCAGATCTTACCCAAATACACGCTACAGCCAATTCTTATTAACTAAACTAAAATTTATTAAAAAACAAAAGAGAGGGAGTATGGTTAAAAGATCAATATACATACAGACATGAGCTCAATTCATTGAGGTGCAAATTCATAGCAGAGATAGTGAGCTTTTTAGTTGCAAAGAGCTCCTTTAGAATTCAGTTCATAGGTTATAGTCTAATGTCTAAATATCATATTCAGGGCATATCAGCAAAACTGGGACCTCAGTCTTGCGACTCAAACTTCCCCTGATGAAGCCTAAGCAGATCTGAGATGACAGAATCAGGACCCAAGGATCTTTTATACAATTTCATGTCTTTTGACAAGTTGGAAATTCCAAAGGTAATTAGCATGACTTTGAAGGAGGTCCATCACTGGTACTTAGTTATATGAATTAACATAAGGCCATTTGCTTGTTTCTCCATCATTCACAGTACATTTCAAAGAGAGATGAATACCAAGATATCTCATGTTTGCAATTTATTTAAATGCTAGGATGTTCTTTTGATCTCTGAACTATCAGAATACAGCATAGACAGGGACTGTTTACATTGTCGACCCTACTCGTACATATGTAAATACACAAAACATATGTCTTTTGAGGGTTATTTATTTTACAAGATGTTTAATCCTTTCTAGCCACACGTCACAAACTATAAAACCCATTGTGTCCATTGATTTGTTTACTAAGCCTGTAGCTGTATTTACAACTGCAGTATGTGATAGGGGACCCCCCGTGTACTGTGCCAGCAAATGGGAAATCAGCTTTGACCAATTAATGGTTCTGTTGAATCATGACAAATCAATAAAGATGTTCCTAAAGTTTTAAAAGGGCTAAACCTTAATGCAAAGCTGTGATTGGTGGTTGTGTATTTAAAAAAAAAACTAGAGTGCTTAAAAGGAGAAGAGGCAAAACTGAACCAGGAGTTCCCGAGCAGGGTGTCGAGTGACAATGGGAAATTTGCTTTTTTTTTTTTTACACTGGACAAGGAATTTTATTAGTATAAGGGAATACTAATTCCCTTATTAGTATTATTATCCTTATTATTATTATTATCCTTATAGCTAATTATTATCCTTATAGCTAATCTGCCTCCCTTTATCTAGTACAGTCCATCTGCCTCTTTACAAATGTTAATGACTTCACACTTACAAGACTGCCAAGAGGTAGGTAGGCATTGCTATCCCTGTTCCACTGAAGGGGAAACTGAGCAATGGAGTTTAAATGACTTGTCCAAGGTCACACAGGAAGCCAGAGAGAGAATCCAGATCTCCCAGGCTTTAGGAACCAATGTATCCATCCTCCAATATTAACATTAAACAGAAAGAAAACAAAATGGAGCAGTTTCAGACTGCAGAGACATTGCCAATTTGATGAGAAAAGACCAAGGAGGCAGAATGGGTGGTGAACGTCTGCACCTTAAGTAGCAAAAGGAGAAGATCACCACATGAGCCCAAGAGGTGAGACTATAGCCCTGTAAGGAACACAAGTGCCCATTAGACCCTTAAATACCAAGGTGATAGGAAGCTTATAAATACGTGAGATAGCTCAGTAAGAGCACCTTAGAGATGACATGAATTTGGAAGACTGTACAGAGGATCAGAGTTCCAGAGGCTGTGGAATATGGCATATTCCTTCACCACTTCTAACTTCAGTGCATATGGGGCAGCAGGGCATGAGACTGCATGTGCTTTGAAGGGACACGGAAACACTCCTGATGGAGGACTGTATCAGTGCCTTGTTAGGTAGATGAGCTTCTTACTAGGATGGAAGGAAGATGTATTTAGAGGAGAAAGATTTGGGAAATCTAATTTCCCCCACTGCTCCAGTGACAAGACTTGTGGCCTCTCCTAGCTGTGGAAGGGCATATCCACAGGAAAGGTTGCCAATGGCCGGGGTAAGGTAAACTCCAAAGTCAGACCATGGCCGTGACTACCACCCACCCAAAAAGTAAAAATAAGCTAGGGAAAATGGGTGGTGGAGTATAACCGCCAGAGACAGATTAGTTTGTACAGCCAGCATTGTCCAGAAGCTATTAGATACAGTATTCTGCCCCCAACACATGATCAGCCAATGAGAGTTTATGCTGAAGATGTAATGCTTCTATTGTATTTCATTGGCTGTGTGTGTCACTCGGTATCCTCCAGGGTGGGAGGGTGGAGTGCTGGAATCAGACAGGATGTTCCTTCACGATCTTGAATATATAGTTGACTTAATCTGCCTTAATAAAATCATGTGTTTCTTTGCACCTTGCCTGTGGACTCTTAACTGGGGGAGTGGGTGTTCTACTCAAGGTTTCCTCAAGGATTTAGAACAGGGGTTCTCAGACTTTTGTACTGGTGACCCCTTTCACACAGCAAGCCTCCGAGGTCAACCCCCCCCCCCTTATACATTAAAAGCACTTTTTTATATATTTAACGCCATTATCAATGCTGGAGGCAAAGGGGCTTTAGTGTGGAGGCTGACAGCTCGTGACCCCCCATGTAATAATCTCGTGACCCCCTGAGGGGGTCCCAACCCCCAGTTTGAGAACCCCTGATTTAGAAGAACTCCTGCCTCTTTCCCCCCCCCCGATTCCAGTAGTTACCATATTATATAGCAAAGGCTACATCACTACACTGGTAATGTAAAATAATGCACATTGGGAAACATAATGCCAACTATACATACAAAATGATGGGGTCTAAATTAGCTGTTACCATTCAAGAAAGAGATCATGGAGTTATTGTGGACAGATCTCTGAAAACATCCACTCAATGGGCAGGGCCAGTCAAAAAGGCGAACAGAATTTTAATAATAATTTTAACAGATAATAAGACAGAAAATATCATAATGCCACTATATAAATTCATGTTACGCCCACATGTTGAATACTGCGTGCAGTTCTGATCATCCCATCTCAGAAAAGATGTATTAGAATTGGAAAAGGTACAGAGAAGGGCAACAAAAATTATTAAGGGCATGGAAAAGCTTCTGTATGAGGAGAGATTAAAAAGACTGGGACTTTTCAACCTGGAAAAGAGACAACTAAGAAGGGATATGATAGAGGTTATAAAATCATGCCGGGTCTGGAGAAAGTGACTAAGGAAATGTTATTTACTCCTTCTCATAACACAAGAACTGGGGGTCACCCAATGAAATGAATAGGCAGCAGGTTTAAAACAAACAAAAGGAAGTGCTTCTTCAGACACTGCACAGTCAGCCCGTAGAACTAGTTACCAGGGAATGTTGTGAAGGCCAAAACTATAATGGGGTTCAAAAAAAGACCTAGATAAGTTCATGGAGGCTAGGTCCATCAATGGCTATTAGCCAAGATGGTCAGGGATGCAATCCCATGCTCCGAGTGTTTCTAGCCTCTGATTGCTAGAAGCTGGAAGTGGATGACAGGATCACTTGGTGCTTGCCTATTCTGTTCATTCCCTCTGAAGCACCTGGCATTGGCTACTGTCGGAAGACATAATATTGGGCTAGATAGACCACTGGTCTTACTAGTATGGTCGTTCTTATGTTTAGGCCAGGCTGTAAACTAATCATCTTTCAACTTCAATCACTCACTTTAGGACCCAGAAACATGGTAAGTTAGAGGTGCACTAAGAATCTGAACCTGGGCTTTCTATTCTGCTTCGCTCTTCTCTCCTCTAACATTTGTCAAAACAATTTACAGTATTTTAAAATGTGTAACAATGTATAGGACCCTCCCATTTCTTTCTTCAGTGACTCTGAGCTCAGGGATTTCTCAGAATCAAGGAAGAAAGTGCTGCATGCCAGTATTTGTGAAGTTGGCCCTGTGGACTTGTGGCTATCTTCACCCACACCCTCTGGTGGCACTGATGGGCTAAGTTCCACACACACACCCCAACCCCACACCAAAGGAGAAAGAATTGTGATGTGTCCCTTCAAGGGGAGATGCGGGTGGTCAGTATTGGGCTCTGGGAGGGTTTTGAAGACTCCTGAGACCTTGAATTATAGCAGCATTAGCAAAATGTGTGGCATAGTACAGGACTTAATATGCATCCTCTGAAGCATAGATTTCAGTGCTTCATCCAGCTCTGCCATTATGCCAGCAGGAACCCTCCTGCTTTTTCCCTATCTCCTGCTGAGTTAGTGTGGCATCGCTTTAGATATTTCAGTGTTTTTAAATTATCCTGCTTCTTATTTAAAAGCCTTTGTTACCCTCAGGAGCTATGAACTCAGTTTAGTTTGCTGTACATACTATGTGCACAATAGTAGCAAAAGCTCACACTTTCTGTATCGCTGTCTGGAAAGAATATCTCCCAGAACCCCTCTTTTCTCTGTGTTGGCTGCCATGGTGGTATGTCTAGTGTGGAGGATAGGAACAGACTCATATTTAGGGCTCTTTGGGGCGGGGGGCATATCTGGCAGGACTCTAAGGATGAGATGTATCTGCTCAACAAAAAAACAGACACAGTTCAAGATCACAGAGGGGTTCCCAACAAGCCTTGCTACCGCTTTTATTCAGCCTTGTACAAGATTGCAAACCTAACGCGTCATCTTTGCTTCCACTGTAGGGAATGATGTCAAAAGAGTGGGGGTGGGGGGTGGGGAAGGGCTCTGTAGTTACAGGTTCCACTGAGGGGCCTGACCAAGTCGGGTGTGGGGGAGAAACCTGGAGTTACAGCCTCCATAGAGATCTAAGGAAAAAAAGAAACTTTTGTCCTTTAAAGGGCATTAAACCCATTGGGTGGGGGGGACCTTTCCCAAACATATGCACCAGAAAAAAATATATATATACATGTCACTGACGTAGCACAGTAAGTTCACACAGTGCTTTACACACATCCTAAGGCACAGCTTGACAAAACAGGGAGCAAATGTGTCAAATATTGGGGCATAATGCATAATGGCTATTGGTAGCTTAAAACTGTAAGTAACCCCTCCCCCTCCCAACTAGCTGTTCCTTCATCTCTGTGGCCTATTTCTTAGTCTTTTGATCAGAAGAAGTATATAGAGTTACACTGCCTCATCCAGGAGAGCCGCAGTACAAGCACTCAAGTTGGAAATGAAACTAGCTACTTTGTCACAGAGATTATATGCAACAACTTAATGGCATTTGGTTCAAGAACGTGAAACTCTCATGCAAGCACAGCTTTATGTGATTGAAGGGGATGATGAGACACAGCTTCTGCAGCCACAGTGGGGATGAAGTCAGCACCCTGGGCTTTCCAGGGGATTGGTCAATACCGGTAGTTAAATAAATTTCAGCCAGTTATAAAATTTCTGGTCTCTAGATTTGTTATGAAATGTTTTCCTCTAATTTTAGATTCTTTGTGTTATATATTGATAAGTCAGGGGAATCTGCTGTATCACCCCCTCTTTTAAAGGCCCCACTGTGTGTCATCATACTAGGGAAAGCATTCCCCCCATCTCCAGTGTGGAGCAATTGTCATTGCTGTGAAAGGATGTGGCAGTAGGGACCAAAGGTCATCCTCCATTTTGGAAGATGGGGCTGACTTCAGATTTGTATCTGAGCTGTAATCACTTCCTGTGTAACAATATCCTAGGCAACATGGGTTCAGCATTGGAGCAGCAGCAAGGAGCTATGAGCTCTAATAATCTCAGATCTGATGCGAATTTCCTTCTGCTGGTTTGGGCAAGTCAGTTACCCACTCTGTGACACAACTGCCTTGGGTGTATTGGGATAACACATCCCAACCTCGGGGATGTGTTGTGAGAATTAGTTAATGTTTGTATAGCACTTTGAATATGTCATGTTTATTAATCTACTATGAAATGGTGAACCCCCTTTTATTAATGAGCATTTACCTGAGTAATCTTATTGACTCATATCACTGTGATTAAGGTATTCATAATTTGCCCCAAGGGATAGTTTATTGGGGATGGAGTCTATGGTGCCTATGCTATACATCACATAGCTGGAGTCCCTATGGTATTTTATAAATGTATTATTTACCATTTTCACCATAAGAGTTTGGCCATTTTGATAAGGTACCATTGATTTTTCTATTAAACAAGGAATGTATTTGTAATGTAAATATCTATCCATATGTTTATTAACTGTCAACTGGGGTGATTCTTTAGGGTGCAGAAGAAGCTTTGCCTTGCTTGTTTTGAGCCAGATACAGCATGATCTCTGGCTGCTGCTGGGAATTGGCTCTGAACAGCATCCTTAGGTGTTAGTTCTGCTTACTCACTCTCACATGTCGCCAGCTAGTACCATGTGTTAGACCTGGCTGATGAATTATGCCTGTGGCTATCGATGGAGGCTTCCCCACCACAGCTTTCAGCTACAGAACCTTGGCAACAACATTCAGATTTTGTGCCCAGCAAATGCTTAAAATCAACAGAGAAACCCACCCTTTTTTATGGAGTGTCATCATTCTGGGTCCAAATCCAACTGCCATTAAATCAATGGAAATGCTCCAATTGATTTAAATTGAGTCCCTAATTTGTACTATTCTACGGTCAGAGCTGAGAGTTGGTCTGATTCTGTAACAGTGATTAGTCTGTAGCTTTGTTTTCTATTTTCGTGCCATCCCTTCCAAACTTCCCAACCCAGAGATGTAAAAATGTCTATGAAAAATCATCCCATATGCAGACACAATAACAGCATCATTTGCATGGTGGCTCATAACACTGATTGATATTGAAATCGAAGAATCTGGCATTGTTTTTATGGGTCTTTATCCAACTTTGCCTTACAGGAGGCAGAAAGGGATGCTGTGCTAAAAGCCTTCCCTACTCTCTTCTCAGGCATAAAGAAAAGAGAAAAACCAACCCTGATTAAAAGCATTTTTCTAAAGCAGGCTCCACATGCAAAAATTTGGTTCAAGAAGCATTAAAATCACTGTTGTCAGTTCAGAAACAAGAGGCTGGGGAAAATCTAGGACATTGGCATTGTGTGAGGGTTGCTATGGCAATTCTAACAGAAGGGTTGCTTAATAGGCTTTATTCCCAGGAAACTAAAAACTGCAGCTAGCACTCTGCAAAGCATCACAAACTATGTTCATGAATAGCATCTCTGTGGAAAATTTTGCTGGCTGTTTACATAATTCTTTCAAAATGGAGCAGCAAATGAGGTGTTTGAAGAATCACCTAGTGGTTATTAATGATATAAACAAAATATAGGCAATCTTTGCATAACAAGTCACGTTCAGATGCAGCAATGCAAGCGGAATGCTAAATTTCCCTGCACAAGACTGGCATTGTAATGTACTTAAGGACATATATTTTTGATATGCTGTCTTTGTGTGCTGATAAATGTGTTATTAAACAGACAATATTTACCAATAGTGTTTCCTGGATTCCATGACTTTGCATAATCTCATCCCTGAAAATAACAAAACATCAAATGCACTCTGTTGGCTTTTTCACATGCTATTTACCACTCATAAGCAAGACTGGCTAAAATATTCACAAATCTTGGCTGCTCATGCTTACTTTTGGAAGTAGATTATGATGCATTTGAGTGTCTCCAGTTCAGAGTTTACCTGCAAAGCAGCTTAAATATGGAAACATTTTATCTTCATGGAGGGAGACAGCAGGACTAACGGTTAGAACACAGAGATGGGAGTTCTAAGTTCTGTTCTTTGCTCTGCCAGAGCCTCACTTTGTAATGTTTGGCAAGTCTGTTCACCCCTCTGTTGTTCAACTTTCCACCCCCATCCATGTGTAAATTGGTGATATGACAGTATTTACCTGCCTCACTTGCATATTCCAGTGCTTAATTATCTAAAGTATTTTGAGTTCCTTGAATAAAGGATGCTATTAAAATGCAACTTATTGGAATGAACGGGTTAGTGCACATGTATCACTGCATCCTACTAGAGTGAATAAGAACTGCTCAGTTGTGTGTCATGGGCCCTATATAGCCAAAAGACATTTTCCTTTATCTGAAGTGGTAGGTTTCCTTTACTTCTGGATGGTCTGAGCTGCAACACTTGCTTAAGCCAGGAACTTCCAAACAACCATGGTCTGTAATATAATCTTAGATAGTCACAGATTGACTACAGTAATTTTATATACCGCAGTTGTTCTATTATTTGCTTAACTTACACCCATTCTAGATTAATTAGTTCATTATTTCAAGAGACACTGGATTTAGCTTTTAAAATGTCCCAGTACTACTGAGAACTTTTAGAGAGGGTAGCTGTTTTGTAGATGAGAGATATATGAAATGTCTATTTTTTTAAATGGGAAACTATAAGAAAATGGCATCAAAGGGGCTTATCTCAGCGGAGAACAATAAATAAAAATGTGAGCACTCTCTATTCGGTTCACTACCACTTGTAAGAGTTATGCCATTTCAGTGTGTTACATAGATAGATTATTGTTTTGTCCTAATTAATAGCAAAGTTCGAAGATAGGCCTATTGGGGTACCATTAAAGGTAATGAAATATCAAGGTCCTAAAATAAAGCCAACCTTCAAAATGCATTCACAGGAAAAGATCTAATGAAGTTTCTTTGTAATAACTCACAAACAAAACTGGACTTTGAATGAAAAACCCATGTTTAAAGAAGATAAGAAATGTTGACAGTAAAGAATCATAGCATGCTCTCTAAACCTCCTCCCCAAATAGCTTAAGGGGATAACATACACTGACTTACAACACTGAAATATAAGATGAAGGATTGTTCAATGGTAAGATTAAAAGCTTTGTTAGCTATATTTTAATTATTTGTAATTATGAATAATGAATGGATACAGATGAGGTAACACTTAGGCCAAGGCCTTGCTGGCAGAAATGTGGTTTTGCCAATTCCTCTTTTACATAGAATTGCTGATCTGCTTAAAATGATGTTACTGCTGACAGAACAAAGGTAATAGGTTGTGTTAGGAGATGCAAGTAAGAGCTACACAAATATGTAATGATAAATTAAAAAAAAAAAACTTTTCTGGGAAGGCTCAAAAACTGGAGAAACACCAGACCAGAAACTGAAAGACAGGGCTGAAGGATCAGACCAAGGGATCAGAGAAGGCAATGACTATGACAGACTTCCTGGTGCCCCAGAATGTTGTAACTTGGGCTCGTTTACCAATTCTACTTTGTCTATTATTATTTGTCTGATATAAATACATGTTCAGACACTATAAGTGACAATAATTCTGCCTGAAATTGTATAAATAAAGGCAAAAATTGATTAAGCCTAAGTTGAGTGGAGCAATGACTCAGTTTCCCAACTTTTACTCCCAACAGACCTGAAGTAAAAAAATTTGGATCTGGATCCAAGTTCAGATTCCAAAACCCCATCTAGCAAAGCGTAAGGGCATATGCATCAAGGGTTTTGTTTTCAGGTTCAATTCAGTTATGGTGAAGTTCTAAAGGGGAAATACAAAAGGGAAAAATGGGTTGGGTGCTTTTGCTTTTCTACAGTTAGGGTTGGCAAAATTCCATTTTTTTAAATTAATTTCAACAGCTATAGTTGTTTATTTGTAAGCATTTTCCCCAAATTTTTATCAGTTTAAAGCTTTATAATGTTTAAAACACAAATTGTCAACATCACGTGTCAAAGTAAATATCTTTTAATCAAACTAATAAGTGGTTCTCAAACAGCATTTTTTTACTTTGCTTTTCTGAATATTTTGATTATCGGTGGACATTTTTGTCAGTTTGTGTGTGTAGGGTGAAATAGATGTTTACTGACATTTACCAATAAACATCTAATCCTGCCTATAGGAGTCTTTCGATTGACTTCAGAGGACTTTGAATCAAACTGTTAGAAAGGAAAGTATCAATATCCTGATTTTTACAGACTGGGACATTGGAGGTATAGAGGAGTAAAATGTCTTCCCCAAGTTCACACAACAAGTGGGGAGCAGACCTCAGAACAGAACGGAGGTCTTCCCGCTCTAAGCCTAACATCCTCAGCCCTGGATTCATTTCTTATCTAGATTATATAATGGTAAAAAACATCTCATGTTATTTTATGCTTTCACACACATGAATAGGATGGAGTTAGAGTCCCAACTGGCAAACACAACCCAGTTGTATCCATGGGAAAATTTGTGCTGATCCGTACTGCTTTTGCTAGTAAGCATCTTTGGGATCAAGCCCTTAGTTTACCCTTTGGTTGTGTTGTCTTTTCATGGTCTCCAGCTGATCAGTGCATAGCATCCATCAAGCACTGGATTGCAGAGAACCAGGTCGCAAGGCACCATTTTATCCAAGTTTTCTACTTCACAGCTTGAGCAACTGATGGAGCAACTGCATTGCTGAGATGCTCTGCACTGAAAGCAACAGCTAATCCAATTAAAATGTGTCATTCTCATACAATTATAATTCATCTGCGTGAAATGCAGCTGTTACAGAAATTCCCTGAGAGTTTAAACCTCAGTAAATTGTATCCTTAACTTCAAAACTTGCCAATTTGCATTTCTTCTTTTATCACCTTTGTTTCACTTCAGTCCTGAATGTCAAACGATGAAAGGATTATCTGAGTATCAGATTGTATAGATTCTCACAAACTATACTCTGATACTGCTTCTCTAATCCTTTGAGAGACTTTGCATTTTGAACTGAAACTGAACTGTATTATATTAACAGCCAGTGTTTCCCAGCATTCAGAAATCCTATTCTTACATCAGCCATAAGGCCGCAATCCACTCAATTTTACTCTATGAAGTTTCAACCCAAGTTTGTGTAGCACTAGTTCCCCTGTACACATTCATAAATTGCCACAAAACTTCACTTTGGAAGAGTAGCCAAAGCAGTACAATGATTACAATGGATGAACTCATGCCCTGCTTTGTAACAAGCACTGCATTGTTCACGCCTTTGAAGATGGGAGTTTTGTGAATGGCTGGGAATGTATTGAGGTTTGGGGGCCAGATGATGTAGGAGTAAGAACTGAGCTTTAGAATATTTAAATCCTTTTCAATGATCAGACCAGGAAGTTAACAAGTAGATTTTTACAAACACAGTGAGAAAATGACTGAATACTCCTGTATTAAACTCTGTTGCAGGCCCCATTTTCTTCTTGCAATGAATTATATTTGCCTATGTACTAAATACACACTCTTTGGGCCTAATCTTGCTCTCACTGAAGTCAATGACGAGATTCTGGATTCAATAGGAGCAGGACTGGCCCCTTCCTTACATGGCTGTTACTGAAAGTGAAATTTACAGAGAGATTATCAGGAAGGACAATCATAAAGTCTGCAATAGAATTTGTACACTGCTGTGTCAATGGGACTTTGTCATAGTGCTAGTTTGTAGTCATTATCTTGTGTTGTCCTTTGCTTTACCGCAATACATCAAGTTCCAGGATTTCTTGCTGTTTTACAGTGACTTTCTGTGGTGCTGATCAGTTCTTTAATGTGGTTATTTCACATACCCACTACCATCCCTTCAACTTTTCTCTTGATTGCCATAACAGTCATGCAGGAGAGTAGCTAATAACTACTTTTATGTACAAGCAGTAGATCCTCCACTGCTAAAATAGAGGAATTCAGTGGAAAGGCACTTCAAATACTGTGTTGGGGTCTATACATTTAATCCTAGAAAAGTGCTGGAGCAAAAAAACAAGGAAACAAATTTCTTCCTAAATTGAAAGCTCATACAGCACAAGAGAGGAAGACTGCAAAAAATAAAGTTACACAGCCAAAACAATTAAAAAGGGATTTGTGTGAAAAGCCTGGAGATCATGAATTAAAGTTATTTTGAGATCAGCTAGATGACAGGAGAATATTACATTAAAAAAAAAGAAAAAGAAATTCAGAAGAGATGCCAAAAAGTGCTATTTTAACTGCAGAGAATGCGTAGAAGAACAAGGATGCTAAGGCAAAACTGTTAGACTACATAATAAACAATTAGGCAAGGGCACATCAAGAAAACAGTGAGTTAATGCGCCTCCTTCTGTTCCCCTTAGGACTCCTGTGTTTTGAAACAATGAAATAAATGTAACAACTGTCTTAGTAATTATAGTTTCATGGAAATGTACATGAAGGAATGTTACCCTTAAATTAATCATTACTAGGGTGACCAGATGTCCCGTTTTTAAAGGGATAGCCCCATTTTTGGGGACTTTTTCACAGTTGCTATCTGGTCACCCTAATCATTACTCATCTCGTTTAGGTTGTGTTATTGGATGGAAGGAATTTCCTCAAACACCTTGAACATTTTGATTAAAACCTCAGCTGAACATTATGCCGAGACTGCCACCTTGTGGCATAATTCTGTCTTTTTTCTTCCCTTCTTAAAAATGTCCATGATCCTCCAGCCTCACATCTTCACTGTTGAACTAAGAAAAAAAATACTTTTTATTTCAATCATTAAAATGTCTCTCTCTAGACAGGAGTATCTCTGGTGTCATATTAATATGAGCTGTGATATTGGCCTGGGTCAGTACTTTAACGGGAAACTTCTAGGGATAAATGTGCTCCAGTAGCGATTCAGTAGGCACAATATATGGAAATGCTTATTGTTGATTGGGTGAGATAGGAAAGTGAGGCCCTGATGCCATGTGGTCATTCAGAATCCCACATCATTTTCACAACAGTAAGAGGTAACCCTGGTGTCTCGAATACCTCACAATTTGGATAATGTTCATTTCTACCTAATATTTCCCTAGAGTTTCAAATGGAGAAGGCCTTGTTCTTGTGCAGTGTTCCTGTATGAGCTATTTAAAATACACCATGCTGCTCCCCAGCTCTGGCTGCATTTTGTTGATGTTATATAGAGAACATGAGATTGTGCCTGGCTTCTGCAGAGGGCACACAGAGTCTCTTTCTTTGTGCCCCCCCTCCCATGTAAGTGTCAGAGATGATGGTAGTCCTGAGAGCAAAGTCATTCCCCCACCAGCATCGCTGCATGCTCTAGCCCCCATAAAGCAGCAGTAAAGAGGTGGTCCCATGGTCCAATCTTTCTCTGAACCAACCAGCAGAACTTGCTGGACACAGAGGAGAATGCTTGCTCCACACTTTAAGGGATGTAGCAGTGGGCACACTCCTATGGGAGCTCTGAGAGGCAAAATGCAGAGGGCAAGATCCTGGCCCCCTTGCAGTCAATGGCAAAACTCCCACTGATAATTCGGGAAATCATTTTCTTTCCCCTGCATCTCCAGAAAAGTGCAAATTTCATCTCTGAGCTCTCACACTTTCTGCAATACCTTTCCTAGGCTGAGCCAGCAGACATTTGTATGGGGCACGGGTCACTTGCTGGAGGATTCTCTGCAGCTTAAGGTCTTCAAACCGCAATTTGGGGACTTCAATAACTCAGACATAGGCTAGGGGTTTGTTATAGAAGTGGATGGGTGAGATTCTGTGGCCTGCATTGTGCAGGAGGTCAGACTAGATGATCATAATGGTCCCTTCTGACCTTAAAGTCTATGAGTTCATGGGGACAGGACTTAACCTTATTTCCCTCACCAGTCTCCTCAAGAGCATGGTTCTGGTTCTACTTCAACCCTCTCATGGGCCAGTGTCTAATAGACACAGTTTAGCCCATGGTTTGGCTCTTTAGATGAAAGAGGCAAAAGCAGTGTCAGTCATTGTTTGTTCCAGAGAGACTGCTGAACTAGCTAGTTTATCACATGATAGTAGTTGTGGAATAGTCCTTTGATGATTTAAAATATACACTGATGGGTGTAAAGGCAATGGTGAAGCACAGTAAATTATCATTTTATCCTTCCCAAAAGGGATAGGGATGAAACTGGCAGATTTGCTTATCTTAAAAGTTGAACCATTTTATTTAGTTAGTTTTTAGAACACACTGTAACAGGAAAGCAGAGGAGCAAAAGTTAGTTCCCCCGCCCCCTTACCTCCTTCACCTTCAAAGAGGAAGCAGAGAAGGACGTAGAGGTCTGGAGTAAATATTCATTAAGTAGGGAACCTAAGTCAAATACAGTAACTCAGAACAGACCGCTTATGTAAGGATTTTTAAAGGCAAAATGTGGGTCTCTCTAGGATCTCATTATGCAGATCATCATTACACAGCCCTCGTTTCAGAGTTCCATATTCTATACAAAGAATTCGGAGAGCCAATTTTCTTTCAGATGTAATCCAGTGGCTAGGGCTCCCAAGTGTAGCGCTGGGCAAAATTTTCCATCCAAATAGTTTATGCCAAAAAATGCAGTTTTGGTCAAGTGAAGTTATTTACAAATCTGATCTGATTAGTTTCAATTGGGTGTAGTAATTCATAGTAATCCAGCTGAGGCCTCACCAGTACTGAGTAGAGAAGGACTGTTACCCACAAAGTCTCACATATGAAGTGCCTATTAACACACACCAGAATATTAGCCTTTTTTTGCAACAGCATCACGTTGTTGGCCCATATTCAATTTGTGATCCACTATAAACCCCAGATCCTCTTTTGCAGCACTACGGCCTAGCCAGTTATTCCCCATTTTGTAGTTGTGCATTTGATTTTTCTTTCCTAAGTGTAGTACTTTGTACTTGTCTTTATTGAATTTCATCTTGTTGATTTCAGACAAATTCTTCAATTTGTCAAGGTCATCTTGAATTCTAATCCCATCCTCAAAAGCACTAACAACCCCTCCCAATTTGGTGTCATCCACAGATTTCATAAGCATATTCTCCATTCGATTGTCAAACTCATTAATGAAAATACTGAATAGCACTGGACCCCTGAGAGATCCCATTAGCTACTTCCCCTTAGTTTGACAGCAAACCATTGATATCTACTCTTTGAGTAGATGTTCAATGAGTTGTGCACCCACTTTGTAGTAACTTCATCTAAACCATATTTCTGTAACTTCCTTATGAGAAGATGTGAGAATGTATCAAAAGCATTACTAAAATCAAGCTATATTAGGTCTACAACATCCCTCCTATCCTCTAGTCCAGTAACCCTGTCAAAGAAGTAAATTAGGTTTGTTTGGCATAAATTATTGTTAATAAATACATGTGGGTTATGACTTATAACCTTATTATTCTCTAGGTGTTTCTAAATTGCTTGTTTAATAATTTGTTCCAGTATCTTTCCAGTCATTGAAGTTTGGCTAACTGGTCTACAGTTCCCCGGTCCTCTTTGTTCCCCTTTTTAAAGATAGGAACAATGTTTGCCTCTGCTCCTGCCTTCCTGAACAAATGGCTCTGTAACCAGTTTGTAACCACACAGTGTACTTTGTATTATATCAACCACTACCTTCTTATAGACCCTGTGCAGCAATTCTATATACAGTGTCACACAAGCATGAGCGTGGGAAGAGAGGTCTCAAGGCAGAAATCTCCTTTTACTCCAGCCCCCCTCTTTTCACAATTCTTTCATGTGCCCTTTTTCTACTCTTGGAGTTAATGGGCTAATTAGCATCTTAGCTCTCCCCAGCCCAGGCTGATCTAGGAATTAGCCACTCCTTCCCTCAATCGGACCCTTTGGCAAGGAGGGCTGGATTTACAATGACCAGAGTGCTGATTCAGCTGCTTGTTCTCAGCACTCTGCCCTTCTCCAAGCCTCTGGGACCTTACCCACCCTCCAGGTGTTCGTAAAGATAATTGCTAAGGGTTCCAAGATTGCTTCAGCTAGGGTAAATTTCATCAGGTCTGCTGACTTGAATACATCTAACTTATCTAAATATTCTTTAGACTGTTCTTTCCCTATTTTGGCTTATGTTCCTTCCCCCTTATTGTTAATATTAATTGTATCCAGGATCTGATCACCACTAAACCTTTTATTGAAGACTGAAGCAAAACGGGCCTCAAACACCTCGCTCTTCTTGAAGTCAATAATTATTAGCTCTCCTTCCCCAAGACCTTAATCACCAGGCTATAGAGTTGTTCTCATGCTCTCTCGTTGGCCCAGTGAATAATTATGTACTTATATAAAGTAGAACAACACGAACAGGAGAGACTGAGAGCAGCATAGCCTAGCAGTAAGGGTACTCACCCAGCAGAGGGAGAACCAAGTTCAAATTGCTGCTCTAATAAGTAGTTATACACGGTTTCAACAGGAGAGATTGAGAGCAGTGAGTCTATCCCAGAATAGCCTAGTAATTAGGTTGCCCACCATAGAACTAGTAGAGCTGAGTTCAACTACCCGCTCAAGAGTGGGAATTCAAACTGGGGTCTCCTGCATCCCAGCAAGAACCCTAACCACTGGCTTAAAGGGGACATGGACACACAGACTGTTTGCTGGCCTGAAACAGACATTTCCAAGTTGCTGACACATTTTGAACATTTTCAGAACCAAACAGAATATATGTTTTGATTGTTTGGTTTTCTGACTGAACAATTAATTATTTGCCCAGCTCCATCTCAGTGCTGAAAGTGGTTTGAAAAAAGTGGAGGGGGTCTATCATAATCTGAGATTAGGAGCTTTGGTAAAACAAGACTTAAAGTATATTTAGTTTTGGGTTTTTTTGACAGGCTTGTGTCCCCTGGCAATCTCTCAGACTTTAAGCACTGAGGGCCCTGAAAGAAAGAGTCCTCTGAAGAAGAGCCCTCCTGAGCAGAGCTCTTTTGCAGAGATGATACCTGCCAAGGAAATCAGGCAGCCCTCATCTCCTCCACCAGAGGCTGCAAGTGAGACCACCATAATGTCCCCTTGGACTCTGGGACTCCGGTAACCTCTGACAACAAACCGTGAGTGGGGTACAGCAGAAGGAAGGGGAAAAGTGGTGTGTTAAAGGGATATTTGTTCATTCCACATTCACAGCAGCAGGTGGGGAAACAGGTGAAGACTGCTGCCAAAAATACTCTGTAGTGAGGGTGTTATACTTATGTCTATATTGTTAATTCACTGTTACTGTGTTTCCCCAAGTTAATGCTGTGCTTCGTGTCCCCTTAATAAAAGGGTTTTTTTGTACACAGATTTTATGCTTACCAGTGTATAGGTATTACCTATTAAGGGTTCCCAAGAGAGGTATTTATGTTTAGGTATTTACGGGTCGGGGGGAGGGTTAAATTGTTTGGGGTTTGTTTTGGGTTGGGTTTTTTTTGTAATTTTAAGAGGCCCCTCAAGATATCAAACCCAACCCTTCTTTCTGCCAGCAACACCTGACACAAGGGCTATATAGGTAACTTTCATCAGAGGAAGACAAGTATCTACAGAACTTCATCTGTCCTTTCACTGATGGGACAGTGTCTTTCCACCAATGTGTCTAACAGCAGACAGTGAATTTAATTTTGCATCTCTCTACAGAAATGTCGGACGGATCATGAAGCAAGTGTGTAGATGTTTCACCTAGCAGTCATGTTAGTTAGGTCCATCCTGTTAAGAAGTGACGCAGAATGCTTTGGCTGAGGTTAAGGTCTCTGTGTGTGATCTTTGATTATTCATCTCCTTTAAACTTCACCCACAGACCATTTCCCTCTATCCTCAAAAGCCCCCAAATACAGATATAACTTGCCTCTTAATGCAACTCTGCCCAAAACAAAGTTTAAGGGATAGTATGATTCAGTCAATCCCACTGAAAATCCCTATTGACTGGTGGTGACTTTTGCTCACTGACCATGTTACAGTTCTTCTCAGGTACCTTCAGCACATAAAATTCTAAGTAATCTCAGGGAGAAGGCTCACTTCCCATCCTTCAGACCTGGGCCCCTTTTCATTTTCTGACTGCAAAGCCATTTTATATCTGCAGCTGCAGATGAGGCCTAGCCTTGCTTCTTGTTGGAGTCTGTATTAACCCTTTCTCTGCCAGAATGGTGTGTTGCGTCTCTGATACCATCATAAAGCAAACTTGAGGTTGGCATAAATTATGAATTCTCAAGAAAACTTTTAGAAACTTTGTCCCAGAATTATGATAGGACCTGAGATTCTCTGATTCAATATTATATTTATCATCATAGTTACCATAATTTTATATATAGATTTTGGAGATACCCAGTGCATGTATGTGATTATAGTTATAGGATGTGTATCTTCCAATTAATGAAGGTTATGTATTTGGTTTCATATTTCAATCCATTGTTTATCAGAGAATTCCTGACCTAAAGGCCTTTCCTGCTTGATTTCAGCTTTCAATTTGCCTACCATTATAGTTAGTCATAATAAATTGATATAAATTATAGTCTTTTGTGGTCTTTATACATAATTAAAAGTATCTACAACAGCATTGTGCTGTCAGTGCTCAGTATTCATTAATGTCTAATAAGACATAAGCATTCTCTTTATTTAAAATGTTACTCAGCGGATTAAGAATATAGGATGCAACAGGATAACAGCAAAAACTATGCAGCACAATATGTAGTATATGTGCACACACAGACAGAGGTGCAGTGAGGAGAGAGTGGGCTAGATTGGTACTCTGCTACTACATCACCTTCTGGAGTAGTATTGCACTCGTAGAACTCCATTCCACCCCAGAGCCCCTGAGAACAGAATCAGTCTGAGACTGATAATTCTCTTTGCATTTTCATATGAATACATTATTCATGGAAATTTATAACAGAAGGGAACCACTGTGTGTAGGGAATTATTTTCACCTACTACATAAAGGTATGTCATCTGTGATTCAAACTTGAGACCTCCTGCTTTGTGTAGAGTTACTGGGCACTATTAAAAATATCTTGCATTTCATACTACAAATGGCTGCAATTCCGGGGTAAATTAAGTAACCCTTGTATAGTGTCAGCTTCTTTAGTTTGCAAAGAGCTTTAGAATACATTTGAAAGAACAGTATTACATACATGTATTTTATGATTGATCATTATCCTATCTCAGCACAAACCTCAGAAATACCTGATTACCCTGTCACAAGAAGCAACTGTCCTTGGGCCTCTGTCTCTTTCTCAAACAGATCCACCTACTTTAACACACTCTGTGCCTGTTTTCCTCCCTCAGCTGCTGTACTTTACACCTGGGAAACCACTAGTGCAAGGCTCCTGTTGGACTGCATCATTTAGAAAGGTGGCCTGGCCTTTAGCTCTTTTTTTGTGCAACGTAGAGGAAACACAGAAAAGTCTACGAGCAAGAAAGGTTGTTTTAACCTATACAATACTCTTAACGACTCTCTGAAGGCGGTTACTTCACGGCATCTTTAACTCTTTCTATGGAGAATTTAATCATGGATGCTTATCCATCAATGACCCCTAATGTTCAAGACTTTTTGCTGTAACAATATTGAGGTTCTGCTCTGTGTGGAAATTAAAGTCCAGTCATTCCCCTGTGACATGTACAGATACGCTGGTGTTGCCCAGAGTACGGCATCTTTAAAGCCAGTCACTATGAAAAGCCATCTGGCATTTTCTTCACTGTGTTTCAGGTCTTACTCTAGGTGGCCTGTTCCTCTTTTCATCTGATACTTAGTTTACCCAAATGTTTTGGATATCCCTTGAGGCCTTTGGATAAGTGAGGGTCTACTGCAGCACTATTGTAATTATTTGGTATTGTTACTTTTAAAGAGAGCTCTTTCTTCAGTCTTACGCACTACAACGAGAGCTCTTCTGGTTTTGAGAAGAAGCGCTTCATACACCTGAAAATCACAGGACTCCTGGAGTCAACAGCTAAGTCACTGACCAGACACAAAAGATATATGCCACATATAGAAGTTGTGACATCAGCCCTATACTGAAGAGTTTACAGTCCAGGAAAAAAGGAAAATGGTGGCATGCATTATTGCAACAAGCTAACTTTATAGCACATATTTTGAGCATCTGCAAAATAAAACTACTATGATTCTTAAGAACAATCCAAACTGCTAATCAGTTTATCTCTGACAGAAGAATGAAGGGCTGAGTTTACCTTGCCAAGTAAATCTGTGGATCCAAAGAATGCAGTTATGCCAAACCTGATCCTTAGACCTCTAAACCATCCCCTCCATTTTATAGAAGCTGTTGGACTATCAGTATATGCTCTTCAGAATACAAGACTAATTGAAGTCCAAAAAACTTGTACAATGTAGATGTAGACTCTCTATACCGGGGTGGGCAAACTACGGCCCACGGGCCGGATCTGGCCCCTCAGGGCTTTGGATCCAGACTGCAGGATTGCCCACTGTGGTGCCACGGGCCCTGCACCGCTCTCAGAAGTGGACGGCACCACATTCCTGCAGCCCCCAGGCAGAGAGCTCCGTGCATTGCCCTTGCCTCCAGGCACCACCCCCCGCAGCTCCCATTGGCCAGGAATGTGGAACCGTGGCCAATGGGAGCTTTAGGGGAGGCACCTGGAGGCACAGCAAGGGCAGTGCATGTGGAGCCCTCCGCCCCCTCCCAGGGGCTGCAGCACTTCCTGGAGGGGCGCAGCGTGGGGCCAGGGCAGGCATGCAGGGTGCGCACCGCTGCCACCCCAGAGCCTGAACCCCTCCTGCACCCCACCTCAAGCCCTCTGGCTGCACCGCACAACCCTACTGCACCCCAACTCCCTGCCCTGAGCCCCCTCATACACTCCACACCCCTCCTGCACCCCAACCCCCTGCCCTGAGCTCCCTGCTGCACCCTGCACTCCTGTGCACCCCAACCCCTGAGCCTTTTGCTGCACCCCGAACCTCTCCTGCATCCCAACCCCTGACCTGAGCCCCCTCCCGCTGTCTGCACCCTTCCCACACCCCTGTCCTGAGCCCCCTCCTGAACTCCGCACCCCTCCTGCACCCAAACCCCCTTCCCTGAGCCCCCTCATACATCTTGCACCCCTCCTCTGACCCAATCCCTTGCCCTGAGCCCCTTCCTGCACTCCAACCCCCTGCCCCAACCCTGCATACAATTTCCCCACCCAGATGTGGCCCTCAGCCCAAAAAGTTTGCCCACCCCTGCTCTATACTGGTTACTAAAGAGCTATTCATTGTCACCATAAATTATTCCAGAGCAAGTCTCTTTCAGTTTCTATTTTAATTCTGCTGGAGTGGCTGTTGTGATTGCCAAGGATGCCTAATAGCCATTTGATGTACTAATGGAAAGAACTGATTTCAGCTATAAATTCAATCCCTTATGTCACTGGTACTTGTGTTGGCCTGCAAAACGGCTATGTGTCTTACCTTACCTGGAATTGTTGGTCCAAAGCTGGCTTGAAAAGCAAGGCTAACAGGAAATAGAAACCCATCCATCAGCTTGCCTCCAGCATTGCTGTGGCAATTTGTGTGGGGCTGACCTCCTCCTTCCCACAGCATATGGCTACAAGTCTCCCATTAAGACACCAGCAATTTTACTGAAGAACAAGGTATCAATGTAAAAAGTATAACTAGGTGCACTGCTATCAGAGTAAATATGCGCATAGGGGGTTAATGGGCCTTACCTGAGGTTCCTCCAAGGAACAGTTTCCTGTATGTCATTTGTTACCATGCCATTCAAGGAAACAGGGCTTGTGTACATATTGTACATAAACAGATTACACTAAGAAAATACCCTGATTCTGTATCCCCAATTTCCATTCCAAAAAGGAAACTCCAAGGCCTGAAAAATCTCCTACTTCTTGACAATGGGGCACCAGCAAAACACCCAAAAGCCCCAGACGTGTTAAGATTAGTGCAGTTCAGTGTATCTGCCTGAGAACAATGAAGAGCTGAGTTCAACCTGTCTGAATTTGAAGGTGTGGTGCCAGGCAGTCTGAGTGTTTAAAACCGATGCTTAGATCACTGAGCCAACCCCTCCAGCTGCAATTACTCGATGCTACGTTCAGCCTAAATAAAACAGAGGTGGTGGTGTTTGCTTAAGAAGTATAAATGGATGAACTGGGAAAGAGTAGACCTAATAGTGTCCATCTATCATTTGTTACATGAAGTTAACAATCTGATTAAATTCCCACTTGGTGGTTATGTACTGCAGTGGCTAGGGTGGTCTTGTTTATCAACATTTGGACAAGAGGTTATATAAACCATTTCTTTTGTCTGTGGATCTCATTACCATGTTCCATGCCTCTATTGCTTCATTATTAGACTACTGCAGTATATTCTATCTGGTATGCACTTTAATTCTCCTCGGAAACTGAATCTGCTTGTTAGGTGGTGCATCTCACTGTAAACACATTTCACTGATACTCAGGGATCTGCATTGGCCAGGACCACCCAGAGGATTCAGGGGGCCTCGTGCAAAGCAATTTTGGGGGCCCCTTCCATAAAAAAAAAGTTGCAATACTGTAGAATACTATATTCTCATGGGGGCCCCTGTGGAGCCCGGGGCAAATTACCCCACTTGCCCCCCTACCCCCGGGCAGCCCTAGCATTGGCTGCCTGTAGGTTTCCAGCTATATCTGGGTTTGACTTAGAAAGCCCTAAATGAACTGGGACCTGAGTGTTGGCCTCTCCCGACATGATACTGCTGCAAATGACATCAGCAGAAATATTCTTTGCTCAGAAACTCACATCCTCCCACGTCCCTTGGTCTGAAACTTCCCAAACATGAGCTTTGGGGCATGTTGCAAAGCTCATCTCTTCGCAATGGATTTTCTTGAGGGCTGATGTCAGGGGAAGAGAAGGATATTTTCATTGTCCTAAGGAGGTGGCTGGTTATGGGAGACATGTGGCCTAGTGGATAGTGCACTGGACCAGGCCTCAGGAGATATGGGTTCTATTTCTAGCTTTCCATTGGCCAACAGCGTGACACTGAGCAAGTCACTTCCTCGCCCTGTGACTTAGTTTTCCCCTCTGTACAATGGGGATGGTGACACTGACCTCCTTTGTAAAGCGCTTTGATTTCTACTGATGCAAAGAGCTAGGTATAATTATGATTAATATAATCAAAGGGTGACGAATATCTGCTAGGTTGGTCTTCATTATATGATGTGTTTCTAAAGAAGCACAAAATCTGTGCAAAGCAGGGGCCAGGAACTTTTAAAAATATTTTCTTGTTCATCAAAAATAAATAATTTAACAACATTAAAATACTCCCAGATTTGGGGAATTAAAAAAAAAATAACCCAGGAAGGATTTCTCTCTCTTTTCCACATTCATCACAACCGGGGGGCATCTGAAATGCAGGACAGGATCTTTGCAACAAGTAGCAAGCAGCTGTGGAAGAGTGAAGGCAAAGTGAGACCGTCTCCATCTGTCATCTTCCCTGTAGTTCTCTATATCCCCTTTATCTACCCTGCTCTGTCCTCAACCAAATAAGTAATGCTCTGCTGTCTACTCCTTATAGACAGTACTCCATCAATCTGGCCTGTCTCTTCCCTTGTGTGGAGAGGCAGGAGCACAAGATTTTCTTTACATGGCCAGTTTGCAGGTGGACACCTTAGACCCCTTCCTTATGCCTGCACTTTTATTAGTCCCATTTCACAGTTAGGAAAACCACAGCAGAGAGACACTGACTTGCCCAAGGCCACAGATGAAACCACATTAGAGATAGGACTCAAGCTCAGATGTGTTTAGTGTTCTGTTTGTGGCACACACGCTGAGAGGCTAGATAAAAACGTAACACTCTTGCTAGAAGGTTGCAACACAACACTACTTTATTTTTTTTAAATTCAGAGCGAGAACACACAAGAATCCCAAAAAACAGAGAGAGAGATAAAGCCAGCTGCTCCTTCAGGCAGCACAGCACAATTCAAGCAGGCCCAGTAAACCCCACACACCTCTTAACCTCCCCTTAAAGTGCATGTCTCTCCGCAGATGGTGCCCCCTGCTGACGGCCACTCTGGTCCTCCAGTGGACCATTTCTTCAGTGACTCAGCCCTCTGGCCATGTCACAATTTAGTCCACCCCTCTTGGAGTAACAGGAAGTCCAACCAAAGACAGTCCAAATGTCCTCACACAAGGTCTTTAGCACCACCTCAGTGCTTCTCTGAGGGCTTTCCAATGTCCTTATTCCCTTACATCAGGATGGGCTTCTCCTGTGGCTAGTAGGGGATCCTGTCATTAAACCAGATTCCACCACAGAACCCTATCACCAGCAGTCAAGGTTTGTTCCACACAACTCCTTGCTGCTGCCTCCCTGAGCTTCTTTGTTCCCAATCTCTCTCAGGCCTTCTCCCCTGCAGACCATCTAACTTCACCTTTGTTTCAGAGTTGGTACTCTCAGGACCCTCCCCTGCAATTTCCCCAACAAAACCTCAAGCCAAAAAGTATAAACAAAAACCACCTTGCATCCTCCTTGGGCCTGACTTTACATCCCTCTCAGAGTTCTCTCCCTGGAATACCAGTTCCTGACCTTTTGCAAGGGCTTCCCAGTACTTCCCACCAGAGCCCGCTCCACTCCATTGGCTGTTCTGTGTCACCACTGGCCACTTGCCAGTCTCTTCTACTCAAGTGAGGATCCCAGGGCTTATCTCTGTCTCTCCATCTGGTCTCCTTACTCTCTAGTCCCAGAGCGTGATTACAGAGTTCCTTCCTCTCCCTGCAGCCCCCTTTTCTGCTCCTTTATAATCACTTCCACAGCTGGGTTTAAACTCTAATTCAGCCTGGGTCCCTGGCTTTCTCCCCCGACCAGGTGTTGTAATTGGCCTCTCAGACCCTCGTTAATCCTTTCAGGGCCTGTGTGAGGTACACATCACATTGTGCAATTCCAACACAGTAGTCAATACACCACACTTAGTGCCCGCTTGTGATCTCAAACCACTAACACCCATTCTTCTGTCTCTCATTTCCCATTAGACCAGAGCCCACACTCCCACAAATTGCCGAATGACCAATTCTTGTCAAAGGTTGTTACACACAGAATCAGCAGTTAGAGCAGCTTGACATTCATTCCTCCTAGAACTGAGTGAGCAGCCTAAGGGCAGATCTGCTTTTGTAAATCATTTGTACACAAAATTATGTAACATAGTATTTTTATTTTTTTAAGAGGTCAAGAAGAAAATCTAAGAGTGGCAAAATCTGGGCAGGAAGTTCAGGAGATCAACAGCGGCTAGATAGATTTTGTTTTTATCCGAGCCAAGTCAGCACAATTATAACATCTGTTCTGTGCCCCATATTTATGGCTAAAAAGAAATACCAATGGTAAAACTGGTCAAACAAATGTTTTCTCTTCAAATGAAAAGGAACTTGCTGTTCAAGGAGGATCAAACTTGTATCTGGACTCACCTCATCAAGAGTTACCAGGTATCTGCAGCAGTTGCTGAGAATAAGGACATAACTAGAGTGGAATGGGAACTGGATTTTTTAGTTTAATGGGAAATTTTGAGATTTTGACATTTTTTTCCACTGCAAAATGGAATGAAAAGAAAAAAACAAACTTCGTGTGAAACCAAATTAAAAAAAAAGCCAATTATTTTCGATCTATCAAAATGTTTTGTTTCAATAAAATTGAAACAAAATATTTCATTCTGATGTTGACTTATATTATTTTATATTTAAAAATTTAAATGAAAAGTCATTTCTAAATGGAAAATCAAATGCTCTGTGCCAAAAAGATCAACAAGTTCCATTTCGACCTTCCTGAAATGCCCTTTTTTTTCCCCCCAATTTTTCTTTCTAAATGAAATCTCATCAAAATTGACATAGTTCCACAAAACCATTTAACTTGCAACTATTCGACATTTTCCAAAAGAAAAATACTCAGTTGGAAAATGTCCAGCCTTGGTTCTTTATATGTAGCTTTAAAAGAGTGTCAGAGATGGAGTGAGGTTAAACATGAGAATTAATGCAATTCTAAATAGGAAAGATGGGAACTTTTTTTTAAATAATTCTTTGTGCTTGAGTATGTTTGATCATGGCATGTCCTAGGCGCTCTCTCTGCTACAAGTACAATCCTATTTTTATGACACTCTCATCTGACCTATTTACAACAAACACCCTGGAGCTGCAGCCACACAGCAGCTTTTTTTCCACAACATAACCCCATTTGCGCATCTGTACCTATCACAGTTGCCTAATTGTGTTTGTATCATTGTATTCTGAGAAGATGGGGGCAGCTATCCCACTCTGCCTCAGTATGAGAGGGAGGGCCTGGTTCTCCAGCCTGCTGCACCTTGTGTAATCATTTACACCTGTGCAAAGTAAGTCAACTGCTACCAGTTCAGAATAGTAGCCTGTTACATCAACTTTGCACAGATGTAGATGACTCCACAAGGTGCAAGGCAATGGAGAATCGAGCCTAGAGCAGCATTTCTCAAATGCGGCCACCCGGGCTGTGTGCATCCATCAGTGGATTTTTTGTGGCCGCAACAGCCTCCAAAGCATGGGCAGAGATGGCGAGGGGGAGGGGGGAGAGAGAAAGCAGTGGCCACTCCCTGAAGCATCCAGCTGTTGCTCCTGAATGCATCGCCTTGGTGTTTGCACCTTGCACTATGCAGCCTCCTCTGGAGACACATGGGGCTGGTGTGCACAATGCCAGAGGAATCTTGCACTCCACAGGTGGCTGGTGAATTCCCAACCTATCTTCCCTGCAGTGCTGGGGCTCAAGCTTTGGCTTCAGCCCCGAGATGCTAAGGCTCAAGCTTCGTATTTTAGGAAAAACTGTCAGAGCAGCCACCAGCAAGAGTCACCAAAAATTTTGTTGTGAGAACTCCTAGAGAACAGGCATAGACAATGGCAACAGCAGTTCATGGGACAGTGTTCCCTGGCCTCTCCTACTACACACACAGTTGTGAGGAGGAAGGGCCGACTAAACTGGTTTCACTGGCACAGTTAAGGGGTCCTGTCAACACTACAAAAAAACAATGCACCAAACCAGGTACAGGAAGAAAACCACATGAGCCTCAATCACTGGCAAGAGTTGTATAAAATTAGATGGAATGTATGGGCTAAAGGTATTAACATAACTCTTGGTATAGCTATTCTGCAATAAAAATCCCACAGCACTGAGTCTCAGAGCTCAGGTCAGTTGACTCAGGCTAAGGGGGCTAAAAATTTCAGTGTAGATGTTTGGGCTTGGGCTGGAGCCCAGTCTCTGAAACCCTGTGAGTGGGGAGGGTCTCAGAGCCTGGGCTCTAGCCTGAGCCCAAACACCTACACAGCAATTTTAGCCCGAGGGTTCAAGACCCAAGCACCTGAGTCAGCTGACCTAGGCCAGCCGTGGCCATGTGGAGGGTCTTTTACTGCAGCATAGACCTACCCTTAGTTACTGTCCAACATTAAACCGTTTTAAACAAGGTTCAGAGGTTGGTATGGACAGACTTGAGCCTGCTTAGTACAATGACAAATGCACTATTAATTTTTTAAACCTTTTATTAAAGATACAGAAAAGAGGGGAAACAGTTAAAGCACTTGAAATGTAAAATATTAAGTGAGGCTTTTATTTCAGCATTATATGTTCTCTTTCCCCATAGCTGGAGAGAGTTTTTAGAAGGAAGAAAATCTTTTCTGACAGTCTTTTAGATAGTATTAAAGATGGTAATAACTGTCCTTTTGTGGAAAAGAGAAGTCGTTAGTGAAGATGGGCTGGAGCTGTTGTTATTGCTGCTTTGTTAAAGTTTGATTTCATTTCCTAGAAGACAAACCAAGACAAACACATGCAAAAGGGCAGAGAAAAGAGCAGCAAAGACAGAAAATGCAGCTACTCTTTCTGGTGTTGACTTTTTGCTTGCAACCTCACTGATAGAGAAACACGGCCACTGCACCGGCTCTGATCAGCTACTTCAAAAGCTGCCAAACTCATACCAGCATCAGGCTGTTCAGGGCATTGCTTTTAGCTGCCTCTTTCTGGTCACAGGCTTATGGCAGCATTTCAAAATATGTCATCTTGGCAAACTAAGCCAGACTCTTAGCAGGCAGCAGGAAAAACAAGGATAGGAGAGAGATGAAAAAGAGTAGGGAAGGAAAAGGATACACAAATGTTGGGGGGTGGAGACAATATGTCTCACATCCCAGGTAGCATTTGGGATCTAGTCGAAGCTGGTGGAGGTGGCAATGTCAGCTGGCTCCGACTCTCTGGCCCGGTCTAGTTGGGACATCTTTCAGGATTGGCTGAAGAAGATCCAGGGTCCCAGGAGACTGGAGTTGGCAGCCACGATAGTGAAGCTCACTCTATAGCCAATTTTTCTCCAAGTCTCTTTCTTTAAGGACTTCCAATAGGAAGTGATGGATGGAATAGCCTGTCTTCTCATTATTTGGTCCATCAACTAGGCCCAATTTTGGTTTGTTGATTCTTTTTTGTCTCATACTTTGTTCTTGTTTACCAGGCACGATTTTAACACAGTCCTTGAATTATATCCGTAGGCCTTTTTGTTTAGACTATTTCAGTTTTTCTCACTCCCATTTGCAAACTTTCCCATTATCATTTATTGGTATAACTTATTATGACACCTTATGAACTTTCATTCACTTTTTACAGTTGAGCTCACAGTTAGGGTAAATTTGTAAGCCAAGTTATCAGAAGAGTCCAGTGCGTTAGCGATCATTGTTACTAACTGAATTGACCATGTGGGCACAAACCCTGGGCTAAATTCTGCCTCTTGCTATGACTCCCTGAGGAATGAAATCTCCATTTCTATGCTTGGCTTTGCCAGTGCAGATTAGACAGAAATTTTGGATTGGACGAAATTTTCAGGCTAGGCATCCTAGTCTGTGTGCCCAGTTTTGCACATGCTAATGACTGTGCTGGCAAAACGTGATGAGTACCTTCTTCTAAGGGTGTAAATAGCTAAATGATCCAAGTCACAGGCTGCCTTCAGGTTGGCTAAAATTTTAGATTCATAACATTTGTAAAGGGACATTATTAACATAAACCTCTTACTTCTTAACAATACCCTTTGCTCTGTTCCTTGCACCATCTGTGTTTTTCAAAGGATTTTTAAGCTCTAAATTACTTTCCTGCATTTATGCTGCTGAATTACAGTTTAGAAATTTACTTAGCATGGACCATGAATATAAATCAGTTTCAGTTTATTTTATTTTGTTGCACAATTACAAATTCTTTTTTTTTTAAACTGGTAGTGTGCTGTCTAAGGCTTGGTCTACACTAGCAACTTATGTCAGTGTAACTATGTAATTCGGGGTGTGAAAAATCCACACCCCTGAGGAATGCAGTTATATCAACCTAACTCCTGAAGTAGGCAGCACTATGTCAACAGGAGGGCTTCTCCCATCAACATAGCTACCACTTCTTAGGAAGCTGTATTACATACACCGAGGAGAAAAGCCCTTTTAACAGCATGGGTAGAATCTTCACTGAAACACTACAGCAGCACTGCTGCAGCAGTTTAAGTGTAGACAAGCCCTAACTCTTTATCAGATATCTCAGACACAACAATTTAACAATTATTGGCTAATGTCCAGGGCCAAAGACATGTCGTCACCCTTATAAACATCAGTCCGTTCCTTTGTGGTCTGATCAGCAAGCTCTCCTCCCATGCATGGCATTCCGACATGAGTCAATGGGAGTTGGAAGTTTTACAGGACTGAGCCCCTAACAGGTATGCAGATCTAGCAGGAGAAGTGAAGTGAAAAGAAAGGAAACTTGGAGCTGAGTTCTCCATCTAAATAAACTGTTGGGACCAATCCTGCTCCCAACAAAGTCAATGGCAGAATGCCACTTGACTTTGATGAGCACAGAGCCAGGCCCACTGTCTAAGAACAGCAGTGGCCAACATGCCATTAAGGTACGTCTGTTTGATTAGATTTACTATTTTTGTTTTGTGAGGGGGTGAGGGAATTAAAGGACTAGAATCCCTACTGCTTTCAGTAAGCAGACTTGAGAGTCTGATTAGCTGGCAAAGCATTCATGGAAGCTGAAAAGCTAGGACTCTACTCCCCTTCACACAAGTTAATGCGGTAATTGCTGGATACTGCAGTTTATTTTGGGAAGTGTGTCATGCATTCCAGTTGTGTATAGAAAATATCATATTAGGCGGTGCCCAGTTTCCTTCATGATGCTCTTGGGATTTAGGGGATAAGATGTGTCTGCAGCTTAAGTGAAGGAGAATGTCGGGCAGAATTGAAAAATACAAAATGAAACAGCTGAAATGGAGCTTCCTACAGTAGTGAGGCAGTAATTGCATGACAGAAATTGAATTATTTAAGATCGCTATACAGTACTGAGGGATGGCAGCACAGAAACAGAATCCTTCCCTCCCCTCAGCCCCCCATGAAACCCACTTCCATCAAACTGGAAAACGCAGCAGCCAGCAAACAAAGCCCATGGATTATTGCTTCAAAGAAGAAATGTCCTTGTGATATAAAAAAAGACACAGCAGATACCGAACTGGAAAGAGAATCCGTGAGCTGCACAGAGCACTCTCGGGTCTTGCCAAAAAGGGCCAGCCACCTGTGCCAAAGACAAAAGATGAGAGAGAGCCCACAGCAGAAAGTGAACTATTGCTGCCTCAAACAAGGGCACTTCCTAAGGGAAACAAAAGACTGCCTGCAGCAGACAAAGCGATGAATCACACTGTGCTAGAAGTGCCTGAGTGTCATCTTGTAGCCACTGTAAAAAGGCTGAGTCCCTCTCCCTTTACAATGAAAATAAGTGACCACTTTCTTCTATATAGGTTGCACAGAAAGCACCTGAGTGCAGAGTGAGCTGCACTGGTTCCCAGCCAGAAAAGAAATTGATAATGGAGCCTGATACCTTTGAACCATTCTTGTGTATTTACAATGAATGGACAAATTTCTGATTCCTGGAACGCAGGAGGAAGCAAACAACAGGAGGCAGCTTCCTTGCACACAGGATCAAACATTTGTCAGCCAGCACACATCAAAAGCTTTTTCTAGGCTTTTCTCAGGGTTGTACTACCAGCTGCTTGTCCAGGTTCTGTCTCATTTTGTGTGTGTGTGTGTGTGTCCGTGTCCCCTTGTGCTGTCTCTTTCTTTCTCTCTCTGTCTCACACACAAGAACTCACTAGTTCCATCAATCAAACTCTATCCCTAGCGTTTGAAACACATTGCGGGGGCATAGTTTGCCTTCTACTCAAGCTTCTTAGTGGGCCCATGTTTTGGGTGCTATTACTCTTCTTTCAGCCATGTCTTTACAAGAGCTTCTTTACATTTATCCTGACTATAAGGCAGCAGTTACACCCAACCCATATATATATATATATGCTTGACTGAGGGGCAGATGAGGTTAGTTAATGTAAGGAAAGGGAAAAACAACAAATCTAAATTTAAAAATCATATCCAAACAACAGAAAGTGAGCCCAAGTGTACTTTCCATAGTGAGGAGGTTGCTTTGTTTGTTGCTTTAACTTGTTGCATCTTGTCTTAGTGCTAGACCCTGCCACTTGATCTACCAGACACAGCAAACTCTATGGCTCAGGCCCATTACTAAATGCAGGTGCAGAGTGGAGAGTCAGTGTTCAGCCTGGGAAGAGGGGGTGAGGGAGCCACTCAATTCACATGTATGGGTAGCTGAAGCCCTTATTATTGTTGTTTATTACTTCTATTATGGTGGCAACCAAAGGGCTCAGTCAAGATCAGGGTCCCACTGTGTCAGAGACTGTACAAACACATAGAAAGACATAATCTCTGCCCTGAAGTATTTTTGATCCAAGGGCTAGATCCTGTATCATGCTCTATCAGGGCACACTATAGTTCTAAAACTCAATACTATGTTCAAACTACTAGATACCATCCCCTCCAGAAATAGAACACAAGTAGTAAAGAGAAATTACACAAGACTCCACCTTAAAAACATAACCAGATACACACTACCTGAGGTGACATAATGCACAGTCCACCTTGATCCAAATTGTATTGAAAAAGCTATTGCATTTGGTGTCAATGGACTAAACATGCCTATAAAATGCAAGAGAAGTCTTTATTACCTCAAAAGATCAACATGCAGTACAACAGGAGACACACCTATTGTCAGCAGCTGAACATCTAAACTATGGAAGGTTGTGGTAGAACAAGAAGAAAGCTCAGGGACTACCAAAAAAAAAAAGAAAGAAAGAAAGAAAGAAAAGAGGCCAAGATTTTCAAAAGTGGCTAGAGTTTGGGTGCCTCCATTTTTGGGTGCCCAACTTGAGCCAGCTTAAAGAGTCCTGGTTTTGAGACAATGCTGAGCACCCACCCTCTGAAATTCAGGGCCCTTTAAGGTAGCTTAAGTTGGGCAACCAAAATCACTAATCACTTTAGAAAATCTTGGCCAGAATGAATATATTGTTTTACATCTGTTATTGTATCTATTTAGATGCTTATTCCATGCTCTACATTTATTTTACAACAAATGGCAAAGTATGAGTCAGTCCCCTGAAAGATGAGTGAATATATATATATATAAATATTTAAGGAGATAGCATGTGCACTGATACAATAGAGCAGGACAAAAAGTAGAAGCAGGAGGAGACCAGTTGTGACAAAGGCCATGGGTTACATAGGATACAGTAGAACCCCAGAGTTACGAACAGCTCGGGAATGGAGGTTGTCTGTCACTCTGAAATGTTCGTAACTCTGAACAAAACACAGATGGCCCGGTGAGCTGAGGCTGCAGTGGGGACAGCCAGGGAGGGACCGGGAGCTAGCCTCCCCGTCTGGGAGCTCAAGAGCCAGGCAGGATAGTCCTGCGGGCCAGATGTGGCCCATGGGCCATAGTTTGCCCACCTCTGTCCTAGAGTAAGATGGGCTGAGGTATACCTCTGCATTTTAGGGAGAAGCCTGCTTTGTCTCTCTCTGTTTTGGGGTTGTTGTGTGTTATTGTTCTGAATTCTAACAATTAAGGTAGTGTTATGATGCAACCTTTCAGCAAGAATATTTAATACAGGTTGAACCTCTCTAATCCAGCACTATCCATGGTCCGGCATAGGCACTGACTCCATGGGTGCGCGAGCCCCAGAGCACCCATGGGCAAAATTAGTGGGTGCGGAACACCCACCGGCACCACGCTCCCTCCTCTGCTGCCCTCTTCCCACAACTCTCGCCCACCAGCAGCCCTGCGCTTACCAACTCCTCTTCCTCCCTCCAAGTGCTTCTGGAGTACTGTGAACAGCTGATTCGTGGCGTTCAAGCTCCAGGAGGGAGGGGGAGGACCCGGGGCCAGCATCAGAGCCCCTGGGCAGGGGGCTGGGACCCCAGGCAGTAGTGGGGCCCCTGGGTGAGGAGCCACACTGGGCACAAAGCCTGAGGGTGCTGCAGCATCCCCCACCCCTTCTTCCTGCGCCTGTGGAGACCCGCTGGCACTCTGCATTGACTTCCCATTGTTTGACAAATTCTCTGGTTTGGCACCAGCCAGGTTCCGAACTCGAGAGGTTCAACCAGTATTTTTATCTAACTTCTCTGCATGTATGCATTAAATATAACACTTTTAGAACCTTTAAAGGTCTTGAAAATCAGAAGTATCAGTAGAGAGTTCACCTCTGTTTCACAGGCCAGATTTTCAAAAATGCTCACCGATCCATTTAGGCATCAAATTATGAGCCAGATTTTCAAAAGAAGCTTAGTATGCTTGGTGCATGGTGAGTCCTGAGTGTCATACCAGGATATGCTGGGTACTGAGTATTTCTGAAAATCTGGCTCTTATCAAGATGCCTAAATGGGAGCTGAGCTCTTTCAAAAATCCGGTGAAAATTGCAGAGGTTTAAAACTTTAAAACTGACTTTAAAATCTGGCCCTTTATCAGTATTATTTGAAGGAACCTGTGACACAGAGGCCCCTTGGCAAAGGGTCCCCTGTTCTTTGCAAACACTTCTCACCTCAGACCTGACAAACTTATTACATCAAACATGTCTTATAGAATATTTATCCATAAAGAGCAACATGTCAGTTTTCTACAGAAAGCTCATAACTTGTCAAGATTCGTAATCTTTGTGGGGTGTATGTACAGACAACATTTAAGGAATAATGTATTTATATTGAAAGTATGCTTTATGGCTTTGGAGTTTAGTTACCAGGAGATAATGTATCATGGTGATGGCCCATTCAGGCAAGGGGGAGTTGTTACCTCACTCGGTTTGGCTGGTGATGGAATTCAAGGCTCTATTGTTTAGCCTTGCACAACAATAAGGCTATGTCTACATTACATCAAAGGGACTTAGGGTGCCCCTCTTGTTAACCTGTTTGACAAAGTGGGAATGTTCTTAATGTTTTCTCTGAATGCTGTGTGGGTGGCTCAGTTTCCCCTCTGCATTTCTTAGGTATCTAGGTGGGAGGATCAGGGTGTGTGATTGTTGCAGAGACCAAGAGGGCCCCTGTGATACAGGCTGCACAGAGAATGGCCCACACTGTCTCCTAGCAACTAATGGCCTGGGCCCCTCCTCTACAAAGGTGCCAACTGAAGGTGTTGGAGGACAAAGAGATCAGGTGACCTCCTGGCCCGGGAAAGGGACAAAGGCAGAGGAGGGGCTGGAGTTTTAGTTTGGAGCTGGCTGGGGAAATGGAAGGAGGGCCAAAGGTGCTCTGGCCTCCCTACTGCCCCAAGATGGACCTAGCTGAGGGGTCCTGGTCTCTGTACCTACAAGCTCTGTTTTAGACCATTTTCCTGTCATCTAATAAACCTTCTGTTTTACTGGCTGGGTGAGAGTCATGTCTGACTGCAGAGTTGGGGTGCAGGACCCTCTGGCTTCCCCAGGAGCCCCACCTGTGTGGACCCACTGTGGGAAGCGCACTGTGTGGAAGGGGATGCTGAATGCTTCGAGGCCAGACCCAGGACGGCTGAAGCTGGGTAAGCTTCTTACCCCGGAGACAGTATGCTCGCGGAGAGGAGGCTCCCACAGAGTCCTGCCTGGCTTCGTACAGAGTAGTTCCAGAGCATCGCCCGGTGACTCCGTGACAACCTGCAAGGTGAAGTTACAGCTGGCATGGCCAAGAAGCGACTGCTTGAGTGGCTGAAAAGCTGGTGGTGTCAGGGAGCTGACACCATTATGAGAGTCTCTGTCTTACTAGAGGCAAGGATAGGTACAGTAACTGTTCCATAGGCCGAGGTGGCCAAACTTACTAACCCTCTGAGCTGCATCCACCAATCTTCAGAAGTTCGAGAGCTGGAGGGCGCCTGCTGAGTCTCAGGGCTTCAGCCCCATGGAGGGGCGGCTGCCAGGGCTTATGGAAGGCACCTTCTGGGGCTCGGGGCTTCTGCCCTGCAGGGAGGAGGGGGGCTTGGGGCTTCCGCCCCATGAGAGGCACCTGCTGGGGCCCAGGGCGCCACGAGGGACTGAAGCCCCATGCACTGGCAGGCGTGCCCTGCGGGGCTGAAGCCCTGAGTCCCTACCCCACGCAGCTGGGCAGGCAGAGGCAATGCCTGGGTGGGGCACTTGGGGTCAAATTTTGGCCAGGGTTTGCTGGCCCTGCTCAGTCACAGCCAGGCCTCCTCCCGGCTCCCTGCATGGCAGCTGCTGGAGACAGCAAACAGCTTTTAGGAGCTGCAGGGACAGCGGCTGCTTTTGCTGCTGCTGCCCCTCCCCCTGGAGTTAAAGCAATGGCCCCTATTCAATTTATTCATAAATGATCTGGAGAAAGGGGTAAACAGTGAGGTGGCAAAGTTTGCAGATGATACTAAACTACTCAAGATAGTTAAGACCAAAGCAGATTGTGAAGAACTTCAAAAAGATCTCACAAAACTAAGTGATTGGGCAACAAAATGGCAAATGAAATTTAATGTGGATAAATGTAAAGTAATGCACATTGGAAAAAATAACCCCAACTATACATACAACATGATGGGGGCTAATTTAGCTACAACGAGTCAGGAAAAAGATCTTGGAGTTATCGTGGATAGTTCTCTGAAGATGTCCACGCAGTGTGCAGAGGCGGTCAAAAAAGCAAACAGGATGTTAGGAATCATTAATAAGGGGATAGAGAATAAGACTGAGAATATATTATTGCCCTTATATAAATCCATGGTACGCCCACATCTCGAATACTGTGTACAGATGTGGTCTCCTCACCTCAAAAAAGATATTCTAGCACTAGAAAAGGTTCAGAAAAGAGCAACTAAAATTATTAGGGGTTTAGAGAGGGTCCCATATGAGGAAAGATTAAAGAGGCTAGGACTCTTCAGTTTGGAAAAGAGAAGACTAAGGGGGGACATGATAGAGGTATATAAAATCATGAGTGATGTTGAGAAAGTGGATAAGGAAAAGTTATTTACTTATTCCCATAATACAAGAACTAGGGGTCACCAAATGAAATTAATAGGCAGCAGGTTTAAAACAAATAAAAGGAAGTTCTTCTTCACGCAGCGCACAGTCAACTTGTGGAACTCCTTACCTGAGGAGGTTGTGAAGGCTAGGACTATAACAATGTTTAAAAGGGGACTGGATAAATTCATGGTGGCTAAGTCCATAAATGGTTATTAGCCAGGATGGGTAAGAATGGTGTCCCTAGCCTCTGTTCGTCAGAGGATGGAGATGGATGGCAGGAGAGAGATCACTTGATCATTGCCTGTTAGGTTCACTCCCTCAGGGGCACCTGGCATTGGCCACTGTCGGTAGACAGATACTGGGCTAGATGGACCTTTGGTCTGACCCGGTACGGCCTCTCTTATGTTCTTATGTTCTCCCTGCAACTTCCAGCTGTTTGCCACTGCCCCTCTCCATGCCGAGGGGAGAGGCCGCTGAGGATAAGAGGGGGGTATGACTCAAGCTGTTTGGGGGCGGCAAACCTTTAAATTGTGCCCGCCCACTCTCAGCAGGCACAAATCATCTCTGGAAGAAGCTCTTAATCCTGCCACAGGGCAGAAGCCCAGAGCTCTCACCCCAGTCTGGTAGGCAGAGAATGGGGATGGGGGGCTCCACGCCACACTTCAACTGTAAAAGAGACACATGCGGCTCACAAGCCCCACTTTGGCTCCCCATTCCCTAGGCAGTCATGGAATAATCTTCCCCCATGGGAAAATTTAGTCCTAATGCCCATTAGTTAGCAGTTGGTTTGTGCCTGTAGAAGGAAGGCACGGAAGGGAGGTGGAGAAGAGAGATGTTAACACACACATTGGGATTGGGTAGATTAGGGACAACTGGAACAGCAAAAGGAATTCTGTTTGGTTTTGGTTTTTTTTTAGATCAAGGAACTAGCAAGATGTTTGGCAAACAGCAGCCTGGTCCCTTTGCTTATTTGTTGCTTCACTGCACCCCAGCCTCTCTCTGTCTACTTGGCTTGTAAGGTCTTCAGAGACCATGCATGCAAAGTGTACCTGATAAAGTCTGAGTGCTAAATAGGACACTTTAAGTTGGCAGGAGTTTAAGGGAACAGTGCTGAGTTATTCTCTTCTCCCATCAAGAGATGTTTTCCAATTAGCTTCTGGAAGAGCTTCTCTGAGACAAAAGTTTGCCTGTCAAGACTGCATGAGGAGAAACAGCCCAGTTAAGAAGGGCACTCTACATTTCCATTACTGAGATGGATATTCCTAAAACCTGTTTCCTGTAAGAGCAGCTTACAGCCAAAAACAGGGACCTAGAAATTACTGTCTAGCCAGTGATCCATCTAGACCAGGGGTCTCAAACTCAAATGACCACAAGGGCCACATGAGGTCTAGTGCATTGGCCCGAGGGCCGCATCACTGACACCCCCACCCTCACTGCACCCGGCCCTGCCCCCTCTACCACTTCCATGAGGCCCTGCCTCTTCCCACCCCCTTCCCCAAAGTCCCCACCCCAACATTGCCCCTTCTCTGTCACATGGGGGTGCAGGGTGTGGTAGGGGCTCAGGGCAGGGAGTTGAGGTGCAGGTGGTGTGCAGGGTGCAGCAGGGGGCTCAGGGCAGGGAGTTGGTTTGTGGGGTGCAAGAGGGGTGAGGGGTGCGGCAGGGGGGCGGGGTGCAGGGTGTGGCAGGGGTGCGAGTTCCGGCCCGGCGCTACTTACCTAGAGCGGCTCTTGGGTGGCAGTGACACGTATCGGGGCCAGAGCAGGCTCCTGGCCCAGTGCCGCACCGCTTCAGGGAGCAGCCGGAACCACGGCCCCTGAGGGATCGGGGGTGGGCACAGGGCTCCACTGCTGCTCCTCCAGGTACCTTCCTGGAAGCTCCCATTGGCCGCAGTTCCCTGTTCCCGGCCAATGGGAGCTGGGGGGGGGTACCTTGAAACGAGGCAACACAGGAGCCCTCTGCCTTCTCCCTGGCCTGAAGGGACATGCTGCCAGTCGCTTAAGGGAGCGGCGCGGGGCTTGCGGCACCACGGGGGGCAATCCCCTGGCTTGGAGGTAGGCAGAGGGGCACGGGGAGCTTGGTGGGCTGTACAGAAGAGCCCCGTGGGCCACGTGTTTGAGACCCCTGATCTAGACCATTATCCTGTCTCTGCCAATGTCTAGTATCAGATGCTACAGCACTAGATAATGGATTTTTTGAAATAACCTTCTCATGTGGAGTATTTCTTTCTAACCATCATCGGTTAATGATTAGTGAAGAATTAATTAATATACCATCTTAAAATTATACTGTTAGTGGCCATGATATCTTATAGCAGTGAGTTTCAAAGATTAATTTTTGTTATCGTCCAATTATGTTGAAAGGTCTTTTGCTTTTGTATTTTTTTTTAAAAGGTAAATAGTGGCAAATTTACCTTCCTTATACTGTTCATTTGTATTCCTCTATTGTGTGCCCTCCACTAAACTAACATTCCTCTCTATCCAGTTTCTCTTCCTACAGAGGTCTTTCTATGCTGTTAGAAATTTTCACCACCCACCTGTGGGCCTCCTTTTTTCTACTGGAATGTTTGGGGAGGGGGGTTTAAGAGAGGATAATTAAAACCGAACATAGTATTTTGGGTGGAAGCATACCATTAAGATATACAATGATTATTTTAGTATTATTTAAATACATCATACTATTTTTAAAACCACCATTTTATGCTTGACTGTGTTTATGTAGTTGTTCTTCCTACGTGGGAAGAGTGACTGTCTTTTATAAGGTAAAAACAGATTATACAATCAAAAGAGAACCAAAAATAAGATAATCCATGGACAGGTTTGCACTGAAATAAAGTGCCAATTAAAACTGATTTAATTATTTTGGTGCACAGTCTGGGTATACAGCAGACTGAAGAAGCAAGATTTAAAAGGGAGATAAATGAATCCCACAGCTTGAACTTTAAAATTTTGTTTCTTTACTGAGTTTTTTTTAGGAAAATAAAGATAAGAACACATACTTGCCTCTATCTTTAATAAAAACTCAGAGTTTCCTGTCAGGGAAATCAGTTACATTCTGATAATTAACATTCAAAAATTTAAGGAAAAGTAATAGGAGAGAACATAAGTCAACTACAAATACACGGCAGAAAAATATTTTATTAATGATTAAGGATATAATAAAACAATATTTAACTCTGAATCTGTACCAATGCAGATAAATTTGGATATACACATTTTAAAGAAGATTTACGTACAATCATTAGTTAAACTTTTCCATTAAGCATACTTTAAAAAACAAACAAACAACTCCACTAAACTGGAAAGAAGGAGGGAGGAAATGGTCATGGGTTACCACAAAATCAAGACTGGGATACTTCAAATCAAATTTGCTCATAAATCAATATAATCAGCAAACAAGTATCATGATTTACAACTTTCTCAAAACATAACAAAAAATACATCCATTCATTTCTTTTGCTAAGATGTAACAGCACAGCACGCACAAAAGCCTTTCCATTCCACTTACTAATAAAATGTAGGCTTTTTGTGAGTTGGTCCTTTTACATCTTGCTGGATAGTTACTTACCAGAAAGCAAGTGTGTTCCCCCATCATCTTGTATACAAAACAAAGAAATTACATCCAGCACAGAAACTGGATTCTGTAAAATCCATGCACCATACTTTTTTTTGGTTTAGCTTATTTAGTTTACTATTCATGCAGAAACTGATTACAAATACTGCACCATATAAGGATTTCCACAAATCTTAAATGCTGCACATTTAACTCATGAGCAGAAGACTGTTAAAAATGCAAAAAGCTAAGATCACACAATATGTTGGAACTGGAATCTATTGAGTTAATCATTTTTCAATCCACCTGATGCTTTTGCCTTTTTAAAGACTCAACCTTTCACAAAAGCTGAGATAAGCAAATCTTAAATAGAAAAAAATATAAAACTATCTTATTCACCTTTACGGAAAAAAAATTAGAAATGCTGAAAGCTTCACATGACCTACAGAGTAATATGAATGCTTTGATTTTTTTTAAACAATGGCTGTACATCTAACCATTGAAGAGACCAGACAGTAACAATTATCATAGTAATTAAACTTAAATATAATAAGCATTATCCAACTGTTGTCATGAAAGTTGCAAATGTATATTAGAAGTTATGACTACAATTTAAGTGCTTAGCAAAATCTGAAATGACCTTTGTAAACATTAGCAAAATAATTCAGATGTTTAACACCATTAATAATCAATTTGTTTTACCCAGTAGAATAAGAAATGCCGAAATAGGCAGGTTAAACTGTAATTCTAAGCAGATGTAATTTGAAAAAAAAAAAGAAAAAAAGGGAAGAGATGGGTACAGGTAAGGCCCCGCATGAATTGAAAAAATAGGGAGAAGCATCCGAAGGATACATCCTCAGTATTGGGCTATTACTTATCAACTATAGTTAATTTAAAAAAAATTCTTTGACAAATAATGTACAAACATGAATAAAAATTCAGTGAATCAAAATAATCATACTTTGAAATTACATAGCTTGTTTCATCCAGATATTTCAAAGCACTTTATAAAGGTAACTATTATTATCCCCTTCTTCCCATCTGAGGTGCTGGCTGTCTCTCCTAAGGTCACTAAGCAAGTCATTGTGTGGGGAGTTGGGAACAGAATCCAAATTTCCTGAGTCCAAGTCCCACTCTCAAACATCTAGTCACAGCTGATCCCTAATATATCACTTTATTTAATTTGATACATATTATAGCTGAATTGTAAATAGAAAAATCCAATTGGTAGAGATGACTATAAATGCATCGTGCTGGCATTAGACAAACAGTTCCTGTATCTATCTAAGGTGGTATAACTTTAAGGTGTTGTTAAAAGGCACTTGTCTCACAAAAAATATTTTTTCTCTAATTAGTGTATTTAAAATATAAAATATCTGAAATGATTTACACTTGTTAAAATGTTGCAAATAAATAATCCATTACAAAGTAATAATTTATAAATCTAACATGAAAGGAGCTATATGGGGAAACAGCTATATTTAAACACATTTTTGACCCATTATTCCACTTAGTGCAGCATTCTGTATGATACTTCTACAGCAGCACACTTTTGGTATGATTTATATTGGCTACTAAATTCCTATATCCACAAAGGAAGAGGAACATGCATGTAGAAATAGGATCAGGTTTAACAAGCTGCAGAACTAACTTAACTGCTTGTGAGCTGAAGGAAGAGACATCACACCATAAGCAAGACTTTTCTGAGTCTTATGTTTGAGATCACATATGATCAGTATGAAATGTGACACAAATTATGAACAATTTTGTTACTAACTATATTTACAAGGTTAAATCAGGAGTACGCACTGACTTAAGTCATTTTAAAGTGATTTCCATTCTCACAGGTTGCTGAGAAGACCCATCAAATCTAGATCCAATAACTGAGTTAAAATACATCTAAATGGCAACTAAAGATAATCCAGTGCAGTTTTCAGGGATTTATGGATGGCAGTTAAAAAACAAACAAACAAAAAAAAAACACAACTCATTTATCTAATCTATGTATACTATAGTTTTCCTGTCTTTCAAGTCTCATAGCTATCTTCTAATAAGATGGCAGCCTGCATTTGAGGGACTCTTTCCTAGATGTCCTGTACAACAAGAAAATGGATACAACCAGTCATTATGTATGTAAATGTTAATTTCCAACATGTATTATAACACAGCTACATTGTAAAACCAAAAACACAGTAAGGTGAAATGGATGGAACCAAATCAAACACAGAAATGAATAGCCAACTTTTTTTGTATTTAATTTTTTGATTAGAACAACACATTAGAAGTATGTCCATGCCGCTGTAAAGTTGATGGATCTAACCTTGCATCTGGCCAATAATCTTAAATTCCCAGTCTTCTTTAAATAGTTTTTCCAGTACTGTATTTTAAGGAAATTCCTGCATCTTTGAGAAATGTGCATTCTCTGACTTTTGCATTAGGTTTCTTTAAAAAACAGTTTGACCAAATATTAGACTCTGATACTTATGCAATTCCTCAAGAAAGCCGTATCTCCCACATAACATGGTGACCAAAACTGAAAAAATGGTGTACTGACAATTGCCATGGCAAGTGGGTGAAAGTGTGGGATAGCTGCCATATAGTCAAGCCAACTATTTACACCATCTCCATAACCCGAGCGAATATAAGAACACAACTTTTAATCATGTGCAGCTCATGGGAACTATCAGTCTACATAAAGTGCAAAAAAGAAAGCAATATCTATCATGAGGCCACTGCTTTTCTAGTACTCCCACTCATCTGTTTTCATGTCTAGATAGTAAAGAATATTCTGTGCAAGCTTTACTGCCTGCTTTCTGGCAACTTTAGATCGTTCATCCCCTTGTGGATCAACAGCATCAAGTGTCAGAAGTTGCTTAGTGAGGAGCTCTTCTAGTCTCATGTAGTTCTTATCAGTTCTGTTTCCATCAAAAGAAAGCACTTCCCTCTGAATCTGAGACAAGTGTCCAAGAACACTCCAGACTGCCTTATGAGACTGGTGTTCCACATCAGTTTGTTCACCGTACATTTGTCTTTTTTCAAGTGCTTCCTTTAAATCAATATATGTTATAAGAGTTTGCACTTCTATTACTGCTCTTCTCCTGGCTTCTCTGATACACGGGTTCTTTCCTGGACTCACTTCATCCAAGTGGGCAATTAAACCTTGCAGTTCTGCCTTGCATCCCAAGTACAAATCAGAAGCATTTTCTGCTCTGAAAAGTAAAGAATGAACTTCTTTCATTTTTTTGCGGATCTCTTCTATTTTTAGAATGGATTGATTTTGTGCCAAGTCATAAGCATGAGCAGAGTCTGCTTCCTCTTCCAAATCTAGATATTGCTGTAATTTATTGATCTCTTCCACCACTTCCTTTCTGTAATTTCTTATTTCTGTGTGACCACAAACATCCAAAGCATCCAAATCAGCAATCAGACCTGTAAGCACACAGGATAAATGCCTGCAAGTCTCATTATTATTTACTCCCATTAAGACTGCAATAAGAGTTCCCCTAGCCTTGTTCACATCACACATAACTGAGTTAATTTTTGAGACTGAAGGATGTGCATCACTGGAGAGTGGCAGGGAAGGTTGCTGCTTTATACAGCTTTCTATAATCTCTTGAACTGCGCACACTTTTGTCAGAGTGCGATATCTTGCTTTCCGTAACGAGATTTTTCCTCCAGTTTTCACTTGAGTAAGTCTCAATACAATATCCTGAATACCCTCTTCAAATTCATCAGTTATACAGCTGCCACCTTTATAAAAAGGTGTGATCTCACGTTCTACCAATGATTGAGCTTCTTTATATATGGCCTCTATTTCCAGTCTGTGTGGATGGTTTGCATTCTGCTCCAATTCCTTGAGTAGTCTCTCTGTTTCCTGGGCTGCTCGTTTTCTCGCCTGCTGAATGTCCCCTTTTCCTTCAGTATCTACAGAATCTATTTCAAAAAGCTGTTTAGTCAGAGTCCTCTCCAGTTTCTTGTAATCCCTGTCAGTAGACAGGCCACTGAAAACCACCACCTGCTGTTCAATCTCTCTGACTTCTTTCTGTATTTCTTGCAGCCTTTTGATGGAAGGGTGTTGGTTACCCATATCCATTATCTTTTATCCTCCAGTTCCAACTGAACTACAAATAAGGCAAGAATAAGAACTATGACTGACAAAATTATATCAGACACTGACTGACATTTCATGCTACCGTTAACAACTTTTATAAGGCCTCAAGTCATTTTAAAATATTTAATAAACTAATTTGAGCTAAAAAGCTACAGAGACTTTTACTGGTATAAGTTTAAAAAAAAAAAAAAAGTTAAGTGAACCACTTAACTTCAAAAAATACAATATTTCCCTGTTCTTTTGTGCATATACCTCTAATGCTGTCTGCAAGCTTCTTGCTATTAAATGATATGCATTAGGGCTGTCAAGCAATTAAAAAAAAATCGTAATTAATAGCACAATTAAAAAAATTAATTGCACTGTTAAATAATAGAATCCCATTTATTTAAATTTTTCCATGTTTTCTACAATTTCAAATATACTGATTTCAATTATAGCAGAATACAAATTGTACAGTCCTCACTTTATATTTTTTATTACAAATATTTGCACTGTAAAAAACAAAAGAAACGGTATTTTTCAATTCACCTAATACAAGTACTGTAGTGCAATCTCTTTATCATGAAAGTTGAACTTACAAATGTAGAATTATGTACAAAAAAAACCCTGCATTCAAAAACAAAATATAAAACGTTAGAGCCTACAAGTCCTCTCAGTCCTATTTCTTGTTCAGCCAATCACTCAGAGAAACAAGTTTGTTTACATTTGCAGGAGATAATGCTGCCCGCTTCTTGTTCACAGTTTCACCTGAAAGTGAGAACAGGTGTTCGCATGGTGCTGTTGTAGCTGAGGGTCGCAAGATATTTACATGCCAGATGCGCTAAAGATTCATATTTCTCTTCATGCTTCAACCATCATTCCAGAGAACGTGTCCATGCCGATGATGGGTTCTGCTCGATAACAATCCAAAACAGTGCGGATCGACACGTGTTCATTTTCATCATCTGAGTCAGATGCCACCAGCAGAAGGTTGATTTTCTTTTTTGGTGGTTTGGGTTCTGTAGTTTCTGCATCAGAGTGTTGCTCTTTTTAGACTTCTGAAAGCATGTTCCACATCTCATCCCTCTCAGATTTTGAAAGGCACTTCAGATTCTTAAATCTTGGGTCAAGTGCTGTAGCTATCTTTAGAAATCTCACATTGGTACCTTCTTTGCGTTTTGCCAAATCTGCAGTGAAAGTGTTCTTAAGATAAACACATGTGCTGAGTCATCATCTGAGACTACTATAACATGAAATATATGGCAGAATGCAGGTAAAATAGAGCCGGAGACATACAATTCTCTCCCAAGGAGTTCAATCACAAATGTAATTAAGGCATTCTTCTTTAACAAGCGTCATCAGCATGGAGGCATGTCCTCTGGAATGGTGGCCAAAGCACGAAGGGGCATCCAAATGTTTAGCATATCTGGCACGTAAATGCCTTGCAATGCCAGCTACAACGAACGCCTATTCTCACTTTCTGGTGACATTGTAAATAAGAAGTGGGCAGCATTATCTTCCGTAAATGTAAACAAACTAGTTTGTCTTGGCAGTTGGCTGAATGAGAAGTAGGACTGAGTGAACTTGTAGACTCTAAAGTTTTGAATTGTTTTGTTTTTGAGTGCAGTTCAGAGGTGAAAGTAAGCCGGTACGGGCCACTACAGCGTACCAGTAAAAAAAGTGGCTGCCAGTACAGGCCGCTACACAACTGACATTAAAGCACTGCCAGGGAGCGCTTTAAGCAGCGTACCAGCAGCGCCACTGATAGGGGGCCACTGGGGCCTGGTGATTTAAAAGGGCCTGGGGCTCACGGCAGCCAGAGCCAGTGGCCGGACCCTTTAAATCGCTGCTGGAACCCTGGACGGCGTGGACCAGGCAGCACTGGCTGGGGGAATCTGGCCCCATCCCTGCCCCTTCTGCCTGAGGCCCCTCCCCTTCTGGGGGCCCAGAGCCATCCCCCCCAACCTTGCCTAGGACCCCGTCCACCACCGATAAGTCCTTTAAGTTACTTTCACCCCATGCAGTTATGTAACAAAAAAAATACATCTACATTTGTAAGTTGCACTTTCATAATAAAGAAATTGCACTAGAGTACTTGTATGAGGTGAATTGAAAAATGCAATTTCTTTTATCATTTTAACAGTGCAAATATTTGTAATAAAAATAATATAAAGTAAGCAGTGTACACTTTGTATTCTGTGTTGTAAATGAAATCAGTAAATTTAAAAATGTAGAAAACATCCAAAAATATTTAATAATTTTCAATTGGTATGCTATTGTTTAACACTGAGACTAAAATGTGATTAATTTGTGAGTTAATTGCATGAGTTAAATGTGATTAATCACCAGCCCTAATATGCACTTTTGAATTTACACTGCTAGAAGTCTTTGTTCACTCTCTCACCTATAACGATTAAAAACAATGCAGAACAAATTGGTTACTTCAGTAATGAAGAAAATCAATGAGGCAATTTCCAATCCTTAATTTTTTAGTACAATATACACACACACACCCCCCCCACCTCGTAAATAAATATACCCTTCCCACTCACTTGCATTACTCAGAATAGGGATTATAGACAACCAACATTGTCAACCTTTTACCCACATCTATCTATCCCCAGCAACCCTCACAGCCTCCTCCACCATCCAGTGCCCTTAATGTGCACCCATCTACCCCTGACAATCTACACCTGTTTCTACACACCCATAGCCCTTCACCTGCATCCACCTCATCCAACGCCCCTCCCCTGTGCCCATCTAGCCCTGGCACCCCTCTCCTGCCTCATTCAGTATCCTTAAGAACATAAGAAAGGCCGTACCGGGTCAGACCAAAGGTCCATCTAGCCCAGTATCTGTCTACCGACAGTGGCCAATGCCAGGTGCCCTGAGGGAGTGAACCTAACAGGCAATGATCAAGTGATCTCTCTCCTGCCATCCATCTCCATCCTCTGACGAACAGAGGCTAGGGACACCATTCTTACCCATCCTGGCTAATAGCCATTTATGGACTTAGCCACCATGAATTTATCCAGTCCCCTTTTAAACATTGTTATAGTCCTAGCCTTCACAACCTCCTCAGGTAAGGAGTTCCACAAGTTGACTGTGCGCTGCGTGAAGAAGAACTTCCTTTTATTTGTTTTAAACCTGCTGCCTATTAATTTCATTTGGTGACCCCTAGTTCTTGTATTATGGGAATAAGTAAATAACTTTTCCTTATCCACTTTCTCAACATCACTCATGATTTTATATACCTCTATCATGTCCCCCCTTAGTCTCCTCTTTTCCAAACTGAAGAGTCCTAGCCTCTTTAATCTTTCCTCATATGGGACCCTCTCTAAACCCCTAATCATTTTAGTTGCTCTTTTCTGAACCTTTTCTAGTGCTAGAATATCTTTTTTGAGGTGAGGAGACCACATCTGTACACAGTATTCGAGATGTGGGCGTACCATGGATTTATATAAGGGCAATAATATATTCTCAGTCTTATTCTCTATCCCCTTTTTAATTATTCCTAACATCCTGTTTGCTTTTTTGACCGCCTCTGCACACTGCGTGGACATCTTCAGAGAACTATCCACGATAACTCCAAGATCTTTTTCCTGATCTTTTCCCCCCCACACCTCCCGGCAGCCCTTCACTAATCACTTTCACTCTTCACCTTTCCTCACTCGAGGTCCCCCTCCCCCGCCCTTCCAGCACCACCTGTCCTCAAGCAGCATCCATAACCATCCCCAGCACCGCGGCCCCTGCATAAAATGGGAGGGGGAGAGTGAGATGGCCCCTAGTCCCCACAGACTGGGATGACCACATGGCGCCTACCCCAGCCAGCAGCCTTGGGGGAAGACAGTCCCCTGGAGCCCGGACTCGCTACATCCCTGCAGGAGGGGCCGGGATCCGCCAGGCCACCCCGCCGCCGACAGGTGGTGACTTCACAATGGGGGCGTCCCCGGGGAACGGAGAGCGAGCGCCGGGGCCCAGAGCCGGCTCCCCCTTAGCGGGGGCGGCAGCGAGCGATAACCCGGCCCCGGGGCCACAGGTGGCTGAGAGCCCCCGCCTCTCCCTCTCCTCAGTGCCCCCGGCAGCCCGGACCCCTTTCCTCCCCCCCGCCTCAGGCAGCCCGACCCCTCCCCCCGCCTCAGGCAGCCCGACCCCTCCCCCCGCCTCAGGCAGCCCCTGCTCTGCTCTTCCCCTCGACGTCCGCCCCCTCACCCGGCTCAGCAGACGCTGTTCTCCCGCGCACAGAACATGGGCCGGTCAGAGTCCCCCCTCCCCGCCGGCCTCTCACCTGTGGGCCGCCGGCGGCTGTCAGCCTCCCGCAGGCCAAACAGCGGCTAACCCGAGGTCCCCCGTCCCCGCCCTCACTCGGCGGGGGCGCACGGAGAAGGGAGCGAAGGGCAGCCGGAGCTGCGCAGCCGAGAAACCGATCGAGACGCTCTATCCCCGGTTACCGCCGCCCAGAGGCCGGAGCTGCGCCGCCTGCCGCACCGCAGGGAGAAGTTTTGGGCGGCCTTCTCCTTGCGACATGGCCGTAAAGCTGCCGCGAGAGGGGCGGGTGAGGCGCGATGGCAGCGGTGGCGGCAGCATCAACGCTTAGAGCGGGCCTGCGCGCGAGGCGCCTGTGCTCTGGGACGCGCCGCTGCTTCTCCCGAGCCGGTGGCGGCGCGAGGCTCCTGGCCGCTGAGAGGGGGCGCGAGCCGGAGAGCTGGGTAAACAGGCAGAGAGGGCGCAGGGTGGCGGGGAAAGTCTCCGCTGGGAGCCCGGCCCGCCCGGGTCTGGCCCCGTGTTTGGAGGGAGGGAGCGCGCGCGAGCCCGCCCCGCCGGGGTTATATGGCTGAGGGGGGGCGTCGGTCCAGTAGGCAGAGCGGGGAGCCGGAACTCTCTAGCTCTCTTCCGGGAGGGTGGGCTCCAGCCCTGCCTCAGGCTCTATGCAGGAAGACCACTGGACCTGCATGGAGCCCCCCATGGTTTTTGGTACAAGATTTGGGGCCCTGCTGGGTGCAGCTGGGCACTTGGTGTCAGGACTCGTGCGCTTTGTTCCTGGGGGCAGTAGGGAATCTGCTGAACTCTCCCAGCTAGAGACTGGGAGCCGGGACTCCTGGGTTCTCCTCCTGGCTCTAGAGTAGCAGCAGTGCTAGTCTGTATCCGCAAAAAGAACAGGACTCAGGAATACTTATGCTGAAATAAGTTTGTTAGTCTCTAGGGTGCTACAAGTAGTCCTGTTCTTCCTGGCTCTGGTGCGGGAATGGGGGTGTGGATTCTGGGGTGATATTTTCCCTAGATTATCATGCGTCCCCGTATTCCCAGGGTTTCTCATGACAGGATTTTACTTGCATTTCCTGTTTAATTGTTTGAAGAAGTTTTGTAAAACCATCAATAGTATTTGGACAGCACTTCTCAAGAAATGAAACATTTTCCAAGGGTCACGGCAAGTCTCATAAAATCTCATTAGCCGCTTTTTAATTGTATGTGGTTCTTGATTAGCAAATAAATGAACATGTTGCTTAGGAAACAGTAAGGTCTGGCAGGAACCCAACCAGCAAGTGATTTGGAATCAGACCCTCTGCTGCTACTGATTGATTTCTTGTATGGCCTTGGCAAACTATGTTGCTCTTCTGTGCCTTGTTTTCTCCAGGGATAATATTTACCTGCTTCTTGGGCTGTTGTGGAGATTAATATTTGGAGATTTTTTTCATAAGAGCTACCTAAATGTCAAGTGTTGTTAATGAAGTGTAATTTGGGGTTAAAAAAAATCTAGCCGGTCTTGAGAAAACTATTACACGTACCTGTTTTATATTTAGGCTGGTTAGAATTCAATTTTTTAAAGATAATTTTGATGGATAATATTGATTGTTTTTAAACATTTTTTCTCTATCTAGTTGTAGAACATTAACTGAGGGGCAGTCTGACAACAATTATGTAATGACAGTAGATGCTGAGATTCAAAAAATTAAACCTTTATTACCATTAAAACACAAATTGTCAACATCAAATGTCAAAATAACAGTCTTCAAATTATGTTAAGGGCTGTTATAAAAAGGGTGGTGCTCAATTGTTCTCCATGTCCACTGAAGGTGGGCCAAGAAGCAATCTGTTTTAATCTGTAGCAAGGGAGAGTTATTAGGATAAACTTTCTAACTGTGAGATTAGTTAAATACTGGAATAGGCTTCCAACTGAGGTTGTAGAATGCTTGTTGTCATTGTTTTTTGAGAACATGTTAGACAAACACAGGGATGGTCTAGATCGGGGTTCTCAAACTTTATTACACTGCGACCCTCTTCTGACAACAAAAATTATGACAGGACCCCAGGATGGGGCACTGAAGCCTAAGCCCACCCAAGCTCTGCGGTCCCAGGTGGGGTGGTAGAGTCAAAGCCAAAACCCATGGGTGGTGGGTGGAGGCCCCCTGTGGGGAGGCTAGCCCCCAGCTCCGCACTTCTGCCCACACCCTCATTATGCCTGGCTGGAGCCCCAAGACCCCTGTGCCCTCCCCTCACGGCCAGAGCCACAAGCCCTCCAGCCCCCACCACCACCTGCCTGGAGGAGCCCCGGACCAGCCGAAGCCCCGAGCCGAGCCTCCCACTGCCTGGAGGAGCCCTGGCCAGGCTGGCTGAAGCCCTGAGCCGAGCCCCCCCCCCGTGCCGGGAAGAGCCCGGGACTGGCCACAGCCACACTTCCCATTCCTGGACTCAACCTGCCCAGGGGAAAAGCGTCTGTAGAACAGTGGTTTTCAAAGTTCGGGTTGTGACCCAGAATGCAAGGCACTGGCTCAGCATCCAGGAACTCCGGCAGTCCCTGCCTCTTCTGACACCATGCCGCATACCGAAAGCGGCCAGCAGCAGATCCGGCTCGTAGGCAAAGGGGCCACGGGGCTCCGCGCGCTGCCCCCACCAGCCAGTGGGAGCTGGGGCGGGGGAGTGCCTGCAGGCGAGAACCACGTGGAGCCGCTCGCGCGCCTCCACCTAGGAGCTGGACCTGCTGGCCGCGTCCAGAGTGCAACACGGTCCGCAGTGCTAGGACAGGTGGGAAGCCTGCCTCTGCACCACAGTTGCACTGCTGACCAGGAGCCGCCAGAGGTAAGCCTGTGCCCCAACCCCATGTTCCTGCCTCAGCCCGGAGCCCCTTCCTGCACCCCAACTTCTCGGCCCCCACTGCAGAGCCTGCACCACCAGCCCAGAGCCCTGACCCTATCCTGAATTCCAACCCCCCACCCCAGCCCAGAGCCCCCTCCCACACACTGAACCCCTCATTCCTGGCCCCACCCTGCAGCCCTCACTCCTGCACCCCAACCCTCTGCCCCAGGCCTGAGCCCCCTCCCACATCCCAAACCCCATATCCCCAGCTCAGTTGTCATGGGCATCAACAATTTTCTTCAACTAGGTCGCCAGAAAAGAAGTTTGAAAACCACTGCTGTAGAAGACACTTTTGATATGTCACATGCAATCTCCGGGGCGGCTGAGGAGGCATAATAATAGTAAAAACTTTGCTGCCAAACCCTGCAGCCAGTGGTTCAATGGCCAAGCCCCACTGGCCTGGCCAAGGGGGGCCAAAGATGAAGCCCAAGGGCTTCAGCCCCAGGCAGAGGGCCTGTAACTTGAGCCCTTCCGCTCATGGCCGAAGCGCTTGGGCTTTGGCCTGGGATGGTGGGGCTCAGGCTTCGGCTCTGGGCCCCAGCAAGTCTAAGCCAGTCTCAGCGACCCCATTAAAATGGGGTCTTGACCCACAGTTTGAGAACTGCTGGTCTAGATAATGGTTAGTCCTGCCTCAGTGCAAGGGGCTTTAATAGAAGACCGCGAGGTCCCTTCCTGCCCTATATTTCTATGATTCTGTGAAAATAGATAAAGTAAATATTGTTAAATCAAGCTGTAATACGTTCTCAAGCAACATTTTTCTTAATTTGCTTAGCTATAAATTTCAATTATTGATGGAATTTTTTTTTATTGGGCTGTGCATATATGGTGAAAGCAATGTTTACTGACATTTACCGGTAAATATCTAATCCTTCCAAGCCTATTTATATTGTAGTCCAATTTTAGACTAATTACTACATTATCATACAAGTAGAGGCTAGAGTTTGAGAATCTTTACACAATCTGAATTTCCTCAATATAGCAAAATTAGCCAAGTTCTAAATCAGGGATTGGCAACCTTTGGCACACGGCGTGTCAGGGAAAGCCGCTGGCGGGCTGGGACAGTTTGTTTACCTGCAGCATCCACAGGTTCGGCCGATCGCAGCTCCTACTGACTGCGGTTCGCTGTCCCAGGCCAATGGGGGCTGTAGGAAGCGGCGCGGGCCAAAGAATGTGCTGGCTGCCGCTTCCTGCAGCCCCCATTGACATAGGATGGTGAACCACGGCCACTGGGAGCTGTGATTGGCCAAACCTGTGGACGCTACAGGTAAACATACCGTCCCGGCCTGGCAGCGGCTTTCCCTGGCAGGCCACGTGCCAGAGGTTGTCAATCCCTGTTCTAAATGTTGATTCCACAAGACCTGGGTTTAGAATATTTTTTCTAAGCACAGTGCAGGTGTTACCTGTTCACTGAGCTCTCTAAATAAAGAACATCAGATTAGGGACCCAATCTTGTAAATATTTATACACGCACTTAACTTTATGCACTGTGCATAGTCCCACTGTGGTCAGTGAGAGTATTCATGCAGTGTGAACCACATACAGGCGCTAGTTTACCTGCCTACAAGATACAACTAAGATTAATTATAAATGGAGAAATAAGAATGTGGTGGTGTTGTTGTTTAATAACTTTAAAAATGCTGGTAGCATACAATAATTTATATTTCTATAGTGCCTTGCCTTTCATCTGAGAGTGCTTTACATACTTCAGAACGCCTCTCTGACAAATAAATATCACCCTGATTTTGTAGATTGGGAAACTGTGGTACAGAGAAGGTAGGTTACTTGTCCAAAATCAAAAAGTGTCATTAACAGAGTATGTTAGTAGTCCAGAGTTCTCCCTACTCCGCCCTCAACAAACCACTGGTTAGTACCTCCTGTATGCACTCTTACAAACATACACAAGCAAAGAATAAACGGCAAGGAAAACTGCAAATGAAAATATATACGAGGCTCATCCTGTACCTAACAGTCTCCTATGCTACCATCAAATATATTAACAAGACAGAATGTCCATGACATGAAGAAGTGAAAGTGTGATATAAGGGTTTCTTTAGTCTGTGTCTGTATCCCAAAGTCACTTGTGCCTCTCTGACAGTTTGATAAACATATAATAAAAGTGAATTACTGATGTAAACTTAAATCAAGCTAACCTGAACTCTCAAAACTTTTGTTTTCATTATTGTGTTTTAAGATTAGACTCAGCTGTGTGAGACATTTTATTATACTTTTCTAAGAAACAGTATGCAAAATTTTTTTAAATGTATTTTTTTTTTTAAGGCTTCAAGTTTCTGCCCTCCAGCACATTCTTGCAATGATTGGATTGGTCCTCCTGACAGACAGTCAAACCTCCGACCAATAGTATTTCATATTCCTAAAAATGAATCGCCACTGGGACGAAGACTTAGGGAATTTAGACAGGAAACTCAAGTTTGGAACCAACAATTCTGGGCAAGCCAGAATGTGTCATTCAGAAAGGTGAGCATGTAGATGAGGTACTAAGCCACTTGGTGGTGCTGAGTTTCCTTAAGAATTTGTGGCATTAGCAGCTGATAGAAAACATGATTCTGTTTTGGCTAGATGAAAATTTTTTCACAATTGCATTGTATAGTGACATTGAACCATGATAATTTTATATTATATAGCTGTTCAGAATAGTTGAGAGCACTACAACTAATTATTTTACCTTTATAAACCATTCCTAAATGGTGTGGTTTTGCAATTATTTATCTCTTGTTTTAAACTGATTTTATAGTTGATTAATATTAGAGGGTGTTTTTGGCCATTAAATAGGCTTATCAATACTGAGGAGTGCATATAAAGATGAGCTGCAAAGCTAAAATGTGTGTGTACATTACTGTTGCTTGAGGATGTATAAAGAGATTCTCCAAACTTTTTGCTGCTTGTTTTTTACATTAGAAATATATGGTTGTGACTATTCTCTTTTCTGGAGGATCTGGAATGTGAGATTAAAGCTGGTTACTGAAAACTGAGCTACTGTTCTAATTCCAATGGCATAGATGCAATCACTGAGGGGAAAATGAGGGACATATCTCCCCTCACCAACTTTACTGTCCTGTTGATGTGTTTTTTAAATAATGGCTACAAGCAGTGCATTTCACTCCTGGTCCCTCTCAGTTTTTTTTCTTACATGGGAAGAATATGTTGAATTCTAGGTTTGGAGAGGACCAACTCATCTATCTACCTCAAGCTGTGATGAAAACTATTTCTGTTTTTTTGTTTTTAAGATAGAAAAAAAATTAACTAAAAAAAAGCTACCAATTTTTAAAATTCTATTAAGTAACTATGAATTTATTTTAAAAGGCTTAAGATCTTTCTGTGAATTTCACTATAATGGGCATAAGGCAGGAAGACCTTAAGAGCTGATATGTTGCCTTATTTAAAACTTACAATGTAAGGTCTTGATCCTGAAAACACTAAGCATATATACATACCTTTACTCACATGAGTAGTGCAATTTACTTCAGTAGGACTGTTTGCATGAATAAAATTGTGCGCATTCTTAAGAGTTTACAGGATTGGGTCTAAATGATTGTTTCCTGAGGAGGATCCAGTTATTGGTTTAAGTAGAAAACACTGTAGTCATTATCTGGTGTATAAATATTGTTCAGATTATTGAAACTATTGATCAGTAAGATAGCTGACTTCAAGAATTAAATACATTTAATTATAATGTTATAATGTTAAATGTGTTTTAGGGAAAAGAAGAATTCATTTACTCAAGACTGAAGGCTAAAGGTCTGGAAATGAAAGATGAAACAGGTTAGTGAGATCATTTTTTTTAAAAATTTAATATGCTTTCTGAAAGGGAGGGTTCTGGTTAATTTTAAGTTTTCACCAGATAGTTTAAACTCTCCTAAAAAAAATTAAGAGCAAATCCTGCCTCTGCCTCCATGGTTACAGAGCATCACTTGGCAGTACTGCCAGTGCAGCTTTGTGACCCAACAAGGCCGGGTTGGTCAGGGTTTGAAAGCCTGTGCCGGTGTGTGGTAGACCACACATCTCTACAGTAATTCTTTGCACAATGGGGCCTGTGGGTCACACACACATTCTGTAGCAGAGCAACATTTCTTGAGTCCTCAGTTCAGTGTATTAATCGCAAGAATAACCTTGATGTATTTATGTTGAAATTTATTTTCAGGTCAAAAGGTAACATTGAGTGCAGAAGAAATGGCAGATTTTTACAAGGACTTTTTAAGTAAAAATTTTAAAAAGCACATGTGTTATAACAGGTAGGTGTGTGCTCTTCCTGTTGGGTAATACACATAATTCTTCTAAGTTAAAGGGACACCATCAACTTAAATCGCTCTTTTTGTCTGAAACTTTTTGCCTGCTGTTGTTATAAGTAGTACCTAAGGTTGTTTGCTGAAAGAGATTAGAAAAAATAATTTTTTCCCTTAAATTTGATTATTTTGCATGTGACAGAACTTCTTGTATAGTCACTTTGAGAATGTCCACTATTTATTGTTAGATCCAGCTCCCCAGGAAATTAATCAGTCTCTCCATGGACTTAGATGGGAGCTGAATCAGCCCTCAGTCAGTCAGTTTCACTTTTTATTGTACCTGTCTTTCAACAGCTACAGGAGAAAAAATTACAATTGGAAATGTGATTGTAAAACCACTTAAATTTTTTTGAAAAATTGAGTAGACTTCTAGTTGACTGTGTCCCTTTTAAACATTGAATTAGGCAGTGACAATGTGTGAATGTTTTTGCGTTCAGTAGAAAATTTTGCCATGTAAACTAAATAATATTTAGCATTTGTACTTATTCTTGTTTTTTTATTTTTCACCATTTTACCTATAAGCTTACCAAACTGAAATTGATTAGTTTTGTTTTGTAGGGTGAGGTACTTGAAGTTGTATGGGTATTTGAACCCAATCTAAGATCACTCCTGAGAGAGATCCTTAGCATCTTTATTCTTGCATGCAGCATCTCTTTCTCCTCTGTGTTGAACGGTATTGGACCCAAAAGAGTTAAGGTGCTACTAAAAATAGTGTTTTTCTGCTACAATATTCTGATCTTTAATATTACACATTTACTATGAATTGTGGTTTGGAGTTGTATATACAGTAACTTTGTACTTTTACCATAAGAACCATTTAAAAAAAAATTCCTTAATGTTTAACTACAGAAAAACACACAGCAATAGCCTTAAAACACTGACACTCAGAAATGCTGTGGTTATATATTTTGAATAACAAGATGGCTACAGCTATAGCAAATGTATTGCCTGGTGCTTGGGGAAAGCAGACAGAGCCAATTCAGGGAGTAGCAATCAGAAGGCCCACCATAGTGAACTGTGACTAATATTCCACCTCAGGTAAGAGTTCAGAATCTCTTCCTGAATATAGTCCTTGTTGCTATGCTGCGATCAGCTCAGCTGGCTATAATTACATCATTTTAATTTATAAAGTGTAATTGTACAGCCCAGAAGATAGCAGTGCTTTATTATAGGCATTCTGATTTCTGAGGGCCTAGCTTGTAGAATCTGTTATTCATGTGTTCAATTGCACACTCTCTGAGCATTGCCAGCTGGACTGGGAGTTGTGGCTGCAGTAGAGTTGAAATTTGAAAATTCATCATCCTTTTAAGTGTAGTTTAAAAATTAACCGATACTATGACTGCATTGGCTCCATGAATATGCATTTAGGAATATTTATACTGAAAACATTATCTAGTTTTGAAAACTGGAGTAAAAATGTAAGCAAAGGAAATAAACAGGAAATGAGATCATAGCATATATATAATTCTCATTGTGGAAGTAAAGGGGAAAAAGACAATTACAGTATTATTAGTGTGACTTGTTGATTTACATGCATTTTAAGAGATGTTGGGTTTTATCTTTTTGTTACATTTTATGTGTAGTTTGCTACTAATTAAGGCCTGATCCAGGGTCAGGCCTTTATTGTGCCAGGCACATACATAAAAGCTTTCCCGTAGAGCTCTGCCAGTTGATCCTGATCAGTAACATCACTGCTATTCCAGCGCTAAGCCTGTTTTGACCAGATCCTGCTAATTGTGCAGTGTTTTGTGAAATAGACAGATGCCCACTGGAATTAGAAAGAGATAACAAAACATACTTTCATTTGTGAGAAGGGCAAGGATTTGAAATCAGTTATCAAGAGTTATCAAGAGGTGCAGACTGTTTTACCTAGATCCTGAATTATTTCTTAAAGGCATGCCTCCCTTCCTCCCCACGCCCCCCCCCCCCAAAATAGATATCATTTTAAAGAATATGAACTTTGCAAGGCAGAATACTGGCTGAATAAAATATATATTGACTTATAAACCTAGCATTTGTCATAATGGAACAGATAATTTGACCTTTCAAGACTGACTTTTTTTTTCTGCCTTTGGCAGTGATCAACTCTGCCCATCCAAATGCATGCATATACACGTACACCTGGCTAATAGTACAGCGCTGGAAAATTCTCCCTGAATGCTTGATGATCAACTTTCCCTCTGAACTATGAGGCTTGATGACCCTTATCTTAGTTTGCATAAGTTCAAATGTAATTGGTATAATTGGCCATAAAACTATTCAACCCCTCTTTAACTCTAGTAGCATATTAAACTGAGTGCCTGCAGCCATGCATTCCATAGACTGATTACACAATGTTTGACTTCTTTTTAACCATGTACTTACTTCCTAATTAGCCTATGAAAATTTGTGCTAATTAGACAGAATCAATGCTGCGAGGAAAGAAAAGGTAGGTCATAATTGAATTGTCATGTGTCAATGCCTCTAGGATAGCTAATGCAATTATTTACCTCTCTCTCCCCTCCCCCCCCCCCTCCTCTGTTTTTTCTTCTTGTACTGATTGTTTTTCTGGTGCTGGAATCTAGAGAATGGTACAAACGTAATTTTACTATCACGTTCCTCATGGGACAAGTGGCCTTTGAGAGGGCATGGAGGAGGCTTGGCTGGAAAAAGATGAAAGTTGGAAATTAACGCTCACCATGTCGTATAGAATACAACAACACAATAAAGACTGTTGGACTGACACACTGTCTGTGGTCACATTCAGACTCTAGTTGCTGTGGCAGTAATTCACTGTTTACTTTGTATATCAGGCCACATGAATGAAAATAGCTGCTGATCTTGACTTTGCATTACCATGTTACACCGGAACATTAAAAAGTACGCCTAACCAAAAGCTATATTGGCAACTTACCAACAGCCTAAGGGCTGCACATAATTTACACACAATGGAACAGATTGCAGCCACCCTCATCATTAATCTGGTGGTGCACCCCATAGAGACTATATGATCCAACATACCATGATTCATCTTGTTCCACATCCTGTAGTCTCCATGGGCCATATCAGTATATAAAAGATGGAAGTGGCCATGGTCTGCACTGGCTACATGGGCTACAATTTTGCCACCCTGGTATAATCATCGTAGAGGTAAGTGCAGTTTGATTATACATTGATTAAATTTAACTTGGATTTTTAAACACATTCTTATTTAGAGTGATTTGAATCACTTTTTTAAAGTAACACTTAAAATATTCTGTAGATTTAATACCCTTATAAATGACCAAAACAACCGAATCTTCTTAATTGATCTATTCTTGTGAAAACAAACTTGTTGACTAAGTGATGTCTCAGTTGTCAGAGCTCAGATGAATAAATTTAAGATTTTTTTTAGTTTTAAAGTAAATAAAATGTAAACATTGTCAGTCATTTAGCAGTTATGATAGAAAGGGAGTTGAATACAGAGGGTGAAAAGTGCTAGTAAATACCAATTCATGCCTGTTAATTACCCTCAAAACACTTGCTGCTCTCACCAGGTTCCTTGAGCACCCAAAAGTCCTGCTAGCATCAGAGGGCTTTGGGTGCTCAAGGAATTCCATTTCATTGGTCAGGTGTGCTATTTAAACTAATTCTTGCAATTTCATTGTACCATTTATGTCATTTCTTTTAAATACCTTGCACTGAGGGTGTTTCCTACCCATTAATGAAGTTGAACAGATGTGTTTGTTTGCTTTGGTACCTGATAAGTGGATTCTGCTGAATGGAATGTGTATGGACAAATGTGAATGTTTGAATTCCAGGGGTGATATTTTTGATACAGTAACAAAGAGCAGTAGAACTGCAAATATGTGGTGGAAAATAATGTATGCTTCGTTCTTGGATTTGAAAAATCCACAGGAAAAATATGAGAGTTCTCAGGGCTAGACAAACCTGTTACCATTCTCTCACCCTTCCAAGTGGTCCCTAGCGGTAGGCACCATCTCCTCCCAGTTGTTTGGAGCTTGATCACATAGCATGCTTGACCAATTGCTTGGCATCAGCAAGGGTAGCAACCCTCATCAGGTGGCCCATCTCTCTGTTAAAATAATCAGATCCAAATATACAGAACTCAAAACTCTAGGTGGGAATGGGCACCAACACAATATTTCCTCCACATGCACATGTGTGTACACACCCTCCAGCCTTGCAAAAGTTACTTTGTGAAAACAGCACATTTGGAGTTCTGTAGGTTTAGGGGATGGGTCTGGGGAATGGCCAAAGGACGTCTCTGTGGAGCATCATCTGCTAGCCTTTGTTTTCATGCTGTCATACCTCCTCAAAGGAGGTGTAGAGGCCAAGGCTTAATGTCTCAGCCCTCTAGAGATGTTTTTGAGATCCACAGAATAATCTTGCATGGGCTGTGACCTTCCAAATTCATGGATGCCCTGAGTACTGCAAGTAAATTATTAAACATGCAGCTTTTCTTTCTTTCTGTAAAGATTTTTCACATAAACCCCATGTGTGGTTCCTGCATTGACCCACTAATGGCCCCATAATCTGGGCTACTTATGTCAGGGCACCCACATAATGACTTATGGGGTTAATGGTCTGTTGGCTAAATGATCTGTTAATTTTCAAGTTGTGATTATGAGCCCTGATACAACATGTTTCAGTAATATTGTGATCTGACTTAAATCCATAAGAGAAAATTTTGTATGTAAATCTAAATACCCAGGTGAACTCTCCTGCTTTGGATTCTGTTTTTTTTTTCTATCAACACAAAAGCTGCGTCGACCTGTTCTGCTCATTCTCTTTGCTCTTTCTGTCTTGTAATACCAATGTAATACTGCTATGTTTCCTTGGACAAAATGGTTATGAAAGTTGCTTATTACATAGGAGTTTAAGCTTGGAACTGGCTCTGCTGTATATTTATTACAATATTTTGTTTGAAATGTCTTATCCTTTTCAGAATATTTTTATCTTGAAATAAAGCATTAGATATGTTATGTGTAATACTGCAAGTCTCGTCATGAACTCGTAGTTGCAGTGTGTGTGTGTGTGTGTGTGTGTGTGTGTATGTATGTGTATATATATGTATATATATATATACACACACATATACATATTCTGTGTGTGTGTGTATGTATGTGTATGTGTATGTATATATATATATATATATATATATATATATATATATATATATATGTATATAAATATAATTTACATTCCAGGTTTGGGTGGCCTTTACATGTTGTTGAATTTCAGAGAACCCAGTCCTGAAAAAACAAGCACAGTCCCCATAAAAGTACTTTGTTCACATTTAGCAGAGCGGGAGAATCAACACTCAGGTTCAAAATCAAAGTACAAGCCTGGTAGAGAAATACTTTAGAGTATCAGCCACAGCCTACCCTTTCCCCTCCTAAACTGGGACAGATAGATTTGGACAGTGCATGAATCTGCTGGCCTCTCGGCTGATCTGTCCATATTTACCTCTCTCCTTTTGCTTTCTGGAGAAATGTCAGTCATCTGCCAACTGCAATAAGGAGCTATATGGGATTCTATAATTTTGGGGCCTGGCTTTACTACTACATTGGCTTCTAAGGCATCCATGTTGTGGGATTAGGATTGAGTCCAAGATACTTACAAGGCAAAGTTTTCCAGCTGTACTTCAGCTTTTCCATTGATCTCTTGCTCAGCAGTAGTTGGTATGTTAGATATATAATATATGGAGATATACCTATCTCAGAGCTGGAAGGGACCCTGAAAGGTCATTGAGTCCAGCCCTCTGCCTTCACTAGCAGGACCAAGTACTGATTTTGCCCCAGATCCCTAAGTGGCCCCCTCAAGGATTGAACTCACAACCTTAGGTTTAGCAGGCCTATGCTCAAACCACTGAGCTACCCCTGCCCCCTGTACTGTCTATATTGGTCAGGGAGGGAGTCCCCACTTGTGGGATTTCTTGAATTCAACAGGACTGCTCTCATGCATGCTTAAAGTTAAGCTTGTGCAAGTGTTTTCAAGATTGGTGCCTTAGACATTTCATCTTTCCCTGTTCACCACTGTTGGTTTGATCAGATGAGATGCTTTTGCTTACAGTCCTTTCTGAGAGTGGAAAACAAAGGTCAGTATTTTCAAAAGTGGCTGCTGATTTTGAGTGCCTCAAGTCTTAGGGCTCACAACCTGAAACACTTTGATACACTCCACTTTTGAAAGACGGAATCTGCTGTTCTCTGCGACTAAAGTAGAGCTGCCAGCTGTGCCGCACTTCTGAAAATCAGACCCAATCTGTCTCTAGTGAAGCATTTGAAAATGCTGTCAGTCCCATTCAGTGACAAGGGTCCACTTTTAGAACTCCCTCTCTGGCTCACCGGAGCCTGATCTTACTGAGCATTTTGTTTAATGATGGACACTATTAGGAAATAGGTGATGGAAACTGAAGTCCCATTCATGCAATGAGCTCCATGTGGGCAGCCCCCCTACACAGATGTGCAACTCCATTTCCTTCATGTATGGATCTCATAGCAAACAGCATAAGGCCTCAATCCTGCAAAGTGCAAGATATTAATTCAGAATATCCAAAAAAGCTACCATGAAAATATGTTAAAAATAATGCCTGTAAAATTTGCTTATTACCAAAACCACATTAATTTATGGAGACAGTGTTGTGAGCAGCCAGAGGCCATATCATTTTGCCAGCATTACATTTATTTTTTCTTCTTCAGGCAAGGAACAGTTATGATGCCTGCTGTGTTAAGATTTATCAGTAATATCTGCTGTGCATCAAATCTAAAAAAAGAATATGGCGCTTCCATGGTCTGTTGAAACTAAAATTCTTGTGCCTATTAAGGACTATTATAGCAACAGAAGCTGGAGGAAAGATCAAAGAGCAACTTCTCTGTGCACCAGCTCTCTCTATGGGGGAGGAAAAAATGCAGAGGAGCTATTTTACCATCTAAGTATTAAATTAATCCTATCAAAAAGAAATAGACATTTTCATATTTCACATAGCATCATCATGTACTGTTTAATCTCTCTCTCCTTTGCAGGGATCTAATGCAGCAACATTTTGGTGATATTCAAATGGTTAATAATTTAGGTAATTGCTGGGAAATGGTTATGTTCCAACAGTCTTAGTATTTCCTGCTATTTGCTACACTTCTCTAGTGAGGCATATATTTCAGTTGAATAGAAAAGGAGGATGTATCATAAAGGAATGAGAAGGGAGATTAAAGGCTCCTTTGAAGGGCTTGCTGTGATTATAGCTCCCTTGTGATTAGAGAAGATTCATAAATCTCAAAATAATTTTATCCAAGGAAAGCTTGAAATAAAACTCCCCAGAAATCTAGTAGGAGAATGTCAGCTCCTATTGTGATATTTTCTAAGTTTCTCTGAAAATTAAGTGCTCCACCAAAAAAATATCACTAGTTCAAAAGTCAGAGTTGTCATCTGTAAGCTAGCACTTTTGGCTCATATGTTTCATAAACTTGTCATTTTAGGAGGGACTGTACGTCAGCCAGTTTTCAACTTCACAGGCCCATTGCTAAGCAACAAAGAGTGTCCCTTAGGACAACCAGACTTAGCCTAAATGAGGATTTCTTTTGCTGTTTGCCAGGAGCTTAACCACCACATTTTTGCATAAAACCAGGTAAATTGAAACTTAACTGCAAAATGGAATATTGGATGCTGGGAGCTGTAGTCTATAATCTCTACAGTAAAGATACCAATATCTGTGGGCCACTGTAATCTACTAGTTCTCCAAGAGTGGCCCTGAGCTCTAGGAACCCAAACGAGTTCTCACAACCAAAATACATCTTAGGTTTTCCATATTTGTTTTTAAATTATTTTCTTATACAGTCTGTTGAATTTTAAATATAATACACTTAAGACAGCAATTCATAAGAGTTATTTATGCAAGTCAAATAACCTCTTTTTGCCTCAATTTTATGTATGTTAATAGGGTTAATTCTCCCAGGTGTTGTGTGGCTTAGCTGACTGACATACTCAAAGGGGAGATGCTGTAGAAGTGTAAACAGTACTATTGGCTAGAAATAGAAAGATAAACAGAATTTCTCTAAATAGGATTTATTAGTGATTTTTTAATATTTCAGTGCACTAGCAGCCCTGATGAGAATCCAGGCCTCATCTTACTACAAGCTGTACATATACATATTAAGACATGGTCTCTTCCCCAAACAGCGTACAATCTGATTTGCCTTACTAGATCAGAACATAAGTCCATTTAGTGCAGTATTCTGATCTTCTGTGAGAGAGACACATGCTCTTCCTCAGATCTGGCCAACTTGTGTTCAGCACAGGGTGCGGTGGTATGCCATCTTTGCACTCCCTGATCCCTAGGATAAATTAGAGAAACCCTGAGGGCTACTGTTCAAAGAACCACTATGCCACCCAGGCATCACTGGAGTGCAGCAGTGTTCTGTCCATGCCCCTTCCTCCAGAGAGCTAGGGGGCTAGGGATGGCTGGGAGGAGGAAGTAGCATAGAATTGGCTGTATGTCACCCAGGGATTTCTCTATGCCAGGAAAATCCTCAGATGCCTAGCGAAGGAGCTTTACAGATCCCGTATGTCACCGAAATGTAGGCATAACTAGACCTAAAACAGACCTCATTTCTCAGTGGGCATGACTGGGAAGGTGAATAGAAGATAAAGTTGTAAATAAGGGTGTAACGCATTAGGCTAGAGTCAGTCTAGCTGAAATAGTCAGGAACATGCTGATACTAGGGACAATGAACAAGATAAACCTGAAATGTAGAGATCAAGTGATACATGGATAAAGAATGCTGTAAAGTAATTGGTTCTTGAAAAGTAACCAAACCAATCATGAAACCATATGATGCAATGTATAGCCAGGAATGCAGGTTCTAGTAAAGATGTATATAAGGAAAAATTCTGCTGTGTAACTTTGGATTTGCACTGTACCCTGCATCCATCCTCTGCATTTGAGCCTGGCCTGCTTGTTCATAGTGTTGCTGTATGCCAGATAAAAGTACCTGAGTGACAAATTCCAGAATCAAACTGAGTGGAAGAGGGACTTGGGGATCCCAACATACAGCAGCACAAAGGGGATGTGTCACAAAACTGTCACTATGGCATTTAATAATCTAATATTCCAGTATTTATAAAAGGGACTAAAGAACAATCAGTTTGAAACCCAATAAATAGATCATACATGTTATGTCATAAGAAAGTATGTTTGAATAAGCAGCAATAAAAATGCCAGCTGTTTAAAGAGTCTTCCACACTGAGGGGCAAATCGTCCATTGTAGAACAATGAGAATTTACACCAGCTGAAGCTTTGCCTCTGAGATTTGTATTTTTCTGTTAAAGTCTTTGAAGTATACTGTCAGAGATGAAAAACTAGGATTATTAATTGCATCTCATTGTTAAAGCACTTGGTTGAAAAGCTTTAAATCTGCTGTTGAGTTAAAGGCCTCTCCCCGAACAATTTGTCACATGAAGATAATTATGTAATGCACATTGTCCATTTTAGAATCTTTTAAGAAGAGATTTTCTTAGTTACTGTTCTAAAATTATTTGAATAATTTAATTGTCTGTTTTGTGTGTGTGTGTGTGTGCATATGTATATATAAAAAAGCACACGCTTTGGGGCCCAACATCATTCAAATGCAAAGTTCATGAAATGAAGTCTAAACTTCAAAATAGATTAATTAGCTTGGTAGCTGTCTAACTTGAATACAATTAGGGATCACAATTTTAGGAGTACTGTTCACAAGATGGATGACATGATACAACGTAAAATTTTCTCTGGAGAGCTAAAGTCAAGACCATATTGTGCATTGTCCACACCGATAACTGTTGATGCTACCAATAGTTATGTAAGAAACTGTTTCAACTGTCCAAAGTATCTGGGAGCAAAGAAAGGATGAAAGGGGAGCAAAGCTCCAAAGGATATTTAAGGGATGAGGCAGGCACCTCTCCCCAGTATTAAGCAAAATCATATTCACCCTCAACACCAACCCTTGGAAAGCTTCCAGTTTCCTAAGGCATAAAATTATAAGTGTGTGTGTGTGTGTGTGTGTGTGCGCGTGCGTGCAAGGGATGTTTTAGAGCAGCCTGAACTGAGGAAAGCTTTTACAAATTAGTTCCTCAGCTGCCATGCTCCAATACTCCTCTATGCTTAGTTCATTTATCTCCCTCATTTTAGGGTTCTGTAGCTTGTGTGGCTTACACCAACCTGGAGTAACAACACCCACTACTCCAGCTAGCTGAGTTGTTTGTATGTTTTAATTACATTTCCAGCAGTGAGAGAGCTTTTCTCCTTCCCCAATGATTTGTCTGCTACAGCTATAGGAAGGGCCGGGAGCATCTGTCAGATCTCAAAAGACTCACTGAGCATGCTCAATAATTCCCCCAAAATTATTGCTGTAAATCTGGTTGATGTTTGTATATGGCAGTTGGGCTGGGATGAATCAAAGACTCTGCCCCTGGGAGAGTCTGGCTGTAGAATAGCCATCAGATAAAGGGTACTAGCCTTTTTAGCACAGGAAGTTCTCTCTTGAAGCTGGGAGGTTTTGTATTGTTTCTGTAAAACCAACAGTCACAGAGGATTATTGTTTGCCAGCTTGAGCCCATAATAATCACAGTAGTTACCCAACAGCTAGTCAGCACCCTGCACTTCATTTAACATATAATTAACAATTACATTCTAATTTTTAGTTCCATTATACACTTCTGTGGAAATTAGAACAGCAATTGCACTTATTTACAGCATGAACTTCTTAATAAAAGCCCCATATATTACATTTCATAAACAAAAAGGAAGAAGGTATATCAAATTAAATAGTAGTGCCCAGAACACTGAATTCTAATCCTAGATTAGCTCATGGTCCCAATTTAGAGAAGGGGGAAAAAAAGTGTGATCCTTTATGGATATAAATGCATATGTTCCTCCATCAGTAATGAATTACAAATCTCGCAGTCACATTTTCACAATTACATTGTAAAACACAATTGTGTATGGGGGGGATGTTAAATTGCTGCACACAAATGGGTCCTTTGTTGGGTAGATTTGTGGTCAATGTTGTACAGAAATGAAGGTGAGAAACCATTATTCTTCAGCCTGGTTTTTGAACAATGAGAGTTTTCAGACATATGGTCATGGTATTCTTTTTGTGGCCCTGCAGCACATATTAATAGCTGTAATATGATGTATGCAGTACATTTCACTTTAATTATTCATGTGCATTTCTTTCTTTTGTTCCCAATATCCACTTAGAACACATTAAGGCATGTTTTGGTTTTCTAAAATGTAGTTACAGTTACAAAGCTATTTAAATACTGATGATTCTATAGATGTTTTAGAAGAGAATGTAGCAAAACCAGCGCTTAGGGGGACAGACTAAGGCTTTTAACCTTTTAATTATTTGTCCTATGGGAAAAGATCTGTGCCTCAAAGTGTCAGTGATGTTGCATCATGATACAGTGACCCACATGTTGATGGTGTAACTGCCTCTTCCCCAGTGAGTTTCTGCATAATTTAAACCTTTATTATGTTAAGTCCAGCCTTTATGGTGTGAGGAAAACTTTCAGAATGTGACCTGTGGGCCTCAGTCTGCCAACAAATTAAGGGTGAGATTTCCCCCCCTTGCCTCCCCAACCTCCAGCCCTATTTCTGGCTGGGAGAGGATTTCGCTGGTGCAGGAACTGAGGTGGACAGTTACAAGGCTGTCTTCTGAAGACCCTCCTACAAGCCCTGGCATAGGGGGCATGCAAAGGGTGTGGTGGCACTGCAACAGTGTGTCGATTCTGGCCACTCTTTCATTATTTAAGTACAGCAGAATAGCTTCAACAGGAGAGAGACTGAAGCCTCACATCAAAATATCCCCTAGCTCAGAGGTTAGAGAACTCTCCCGGAGGTGGGGGATCCAGCTTCAAATCCTGTCTCCTCCTCTAGCAAAGAGGACAGAATTTAGCGTGGGTCTCCCACATCCTAGCTGAATGCTCTAACCCAGAGCTATCCACCCTTATTACACAGGAGGGCCACATAAACCTGAGCACAGCCTTGTGTGGGCCAAACAGATTCTATATTAAAAGTCACCTGTACCAGTTTATTTTTCAAGTTCAGCTTGTTTCCAGGGGAGGCAGGTTTGTATAATTTTTGGTGGTGCCCAGAATGGGTCCAAGACCTCCCCCCCCCACCGTGCCGTAAGCCAATATATATATATAAAATGTTAAAATGTGAGGACTCTGGTGGAGTTGGGGATGAGGGGCTTGGGGTGCAGGCTGTAAGGTGGGGCCGGGGATGAGGGGTTCATAGTGCAGGAGGGGGCTCAGGGCTGGGGCAGAGGATTGGGGAGTGTGGGCTGTGGGGTGGGGTGGGGTGGGGCCAGGGATGAGGAGCTTGGGGAGCAAGCAGGCTGCCACCAGCTGGGGTCAGAGAGGACTCCTCCCAGCCCTCCTCCCGTCAGCAGCAGCAAGCTCCGGGGGAGGGCCCCCTCTCACCCCTGGCAGCACACTCACCTTGTATCACTGTCACTAGACGTGCTACTAGGGCCCCTCGGAGGTCCAGGAAGGGGCTGCCCCTTGCCCAGCATGGGGTAAGAATGGTGACTGCGGGTGGGGGGGGTCCTGCCGGAAAAGGGAAAGGTCCGTCCGTTTGAGGCGGATGGGTAGGGTCAGGGTCAGCCTGCCCTGGCGCTAGTGGTTGGGGTGTTAGGATCCTGTGGCGGCAGTTGATGCCGAGAGCCAGCAGAGCAGAGTGCAGAGCTGCAGGGGGACCTGACCACTTCCCAGGGTGCAGGCAGGGATGCTCGGGAGAGGCATGTGAGGGTGGCAGGAAGGGGCAGGGGAGAGACCCGTCCTGGAACATTGGTGGAGCCGGGCCCTGAATATTGCTGGAGCATAGGTACCACGGGCCCATATAATTCACCACTACTGCTTGTTTCATATGTATTTAGATATACAATACTGTACATAGAAACAGGGGCGGCTCTAGCAATTTCACCACCCCAAGCACGGCGGCACGCCGTGGGGAGCGCTCTGGTGGTCGCCGGTCCTGCGGCTCCGGTGGACCTCCCACAGACGTGCCTGCGGAGGGTCCGCTGGTCCCGCAGCTCCAGTGGAGCATCCACAGGCACGCCTGTGGGAGGTCCACTGGAGCCGCCTGCCGCCCTCCCAGGAACAGGCAGAGCGCCCCCCGCGGCATGCCGCCCTAAGCACGCGCTTGGCGCGCTGGGGTCTGGAGCCAGCCCTGCATAGAAACAACCTATTTACACACTTGTGTAAACTAAAATAATGTAAACATGACAACAAAATGCTAATGAATTGGCCAGTAGTATATCATATTGAAGCAGGCTTTATGAAATTCTCTGGTGGGTTGTATACAGCCCACAGGTTGGGCACCACTAGGCTAAAAGTTATAAAGTAGGCACCACCTCCTCCAGACTGTGTTGTGTGGAGCACGACAGATGCCTAACTCATTCCTGCAAGAAATTTCTTAGGCTCCTAAGCCGCCTGACTCTAGGTGGCAGGTGCCTGCTCATAGATCACTAAACAGAGCTAGGCACCTCCCAGCAGCCCAAATTTAGGTGTCTGTCTCTGAGAAAGGAGTGGGGCTTGCAGTGGAAAGAGAGAGCCTGAGACATGAGGCCTGGTAACAACTAACAACAGGGCTTAGTGCACAGGCCCCTCTGGTCAGTATCTCCCATTGGCTAGCTTAAGCTGCTCTCTGCTTAGAATGCTCTAGCCACTGGACTACAGGATATTCTGGTGTGGGGCTCCCTCCATCTCTGCTATGGAAGTTGTTCAACTTTAACTGAACAATTAAATATGAATTACCACCCCCCCCCCAAAAAAAAAGTCAGAATGATTCTGTAGTCTAGTGACTAGGATACTTACCTGGGAGGTGTCAGAGTCCTGCTCCTCATCAGGCAGAGGGGGACCTGCAGTAGTGGTCCTGGATGAGTGCTCTAACCACAGGACTAAAGGTTATGGGGGAGGTCCTCCACTTTCCCCTTGGCTATTATGAACAGATCTAGGTAGCCTCTGATGACACTTACTTATAGGCCTCACACGCGAGTTAGGTGAACAAGCTCCTACTTTCCCCTGGCTCATGGATTGCTCTCAGCTTAGGCAGGAAATGAGTGTCTGGGTTCCTAGAAGGAGACAGCTGTGTGAATACCCATAGGCAGGAACTTAGGCATATAGGGACATTTTACAGCAAAAACTTAGGCACCAAGCAAGTTTATACACCTACAGGGAATGGAAGTTTTGTGGATGACATCGGCACCTAAAAATAAGACTTAGACTCAAGTCTGGGAGTTAGGCACCTACATATTTTTGTGGCTCCAACTCTGGGGAAGTGCCTCAGAAAAGGGAGCTGAGTTAAAATAAGAGCTCTGTCCTCATACATGCCTGCAATTTCTACCAGTATTACAGAGATAAGCAGTTTCACCTACGCTGATTGCAAGTAACCTACAGATAGGCCTAATGAGTCAGCAAGACTTCCATGGAGGAATGCTGACAAGCTTATAAGTAACAAGCACCTTGTTTCATCATTCATTCATTGGAGTAAAGAATACACATAGTAGCAAGGAAGGCACTTAGGAGAGTTTGAAGGTGATCAGATGTGAATGTCCTCTAACTTGTTCCCATCTTTCAACTGTGGGAGTGTATCCCTTTATATATATGTCATAAGCTTTTCCCCTTTTTGCTAGAAACTTTGGCTTCAGGGATGTTTCTCTTTTGTGCCTTACCACTACTAGAGAACCGGGTAGAGGAAAAGATGGGCTAGTGAAGGAGAAATACAGCTCAGGAACAGGTTTGCGGAGTTGGAAAATGAAAATGGAGCACAGCAGGTGGTCTCTGAAGGTGAGAGGGCAAGGAAGAAGAGAAGAGCAGCGAGTCCTATAGGAAGAGGGGAAGAGTCAATGGAGATGACACCAAATATGAGCCCCAGGAGGATACAGGATGGGTTGCGGAGGATTGCAAGAGAGAATAGGAATTGAGAGGACTTGCAGCCAGAGGGAATGGGATAGACTGGAGAATCGCACCATCACCAGGAAAAGGCAGGTCTATGTGATTGGGGACTCCTTACTGAGAAGAATAGACAGGCCTGTAACCAGAGCTGATCCAGAGAACAGAAGGGTGTGCTGTCTGCCGGGTGTGAAGATACAAGATGTGGACCAAAGGCTGAAGAGGATCCTAACGGGAGCGGGAAAGAATCCACTGATTGTCCTTCATATGGGAACAAATGATACGGCTAGATTCTCGCTGGAACGAATCAAGGGAGACTATGCTAGGCTGGGGAAGACACTTAAGAATTCAAGGCTCAGGTGATCTTCAGTAGGATTCTGCCTGTTCCTAGAGAAGGGCAACAAAGGTGTGACAAGATTATGATGCTCAGCAGATGGCACAGGCACTGGTGCTATAAGGAGGGCTTTGGGATGTATGGCCACTGGGAGGCATTCATGGACAGAGGACTGTTCTCTCGGGATGGACTTCACCTGAGTAGGGAAGGAAATAGACTTCTAGAATGGAGGCTGGCACAACTGATTAAGAGAGCTTTAAACTAGGAATTTGGGGGAGATGGTTGGGAGATGTACAGGTAATATCCACGCCGGATTTTAACATTGAGAGGGAAGAAAACGAAGTAAGAAAGGATACAGCCGAGGGTAGGAGAATGGACATAAGGAGGAAGGATAGTGTAGATACAGTCTAATAGGTAATACTGACAGTAGAACATCAATGCCTAATCGGGTAAAGAATGTGAGCAAAGCCAAACAGCAAAAATTAAGATGCTTATACACTAATGCGAGGAGCCTACATAACAAAATGGAGGAACTAGAGCTACTGGTGCAGGAAGTGAAACCAGATATTATAGGGTTAACAGAAACATGGTGGAATAGTAGTCATGACTGGAGTACAGATATTGAAGTGTATGTGTTGTTTAGGAAAGACAGAAATAAAGGCAAAGGTGGTGGAGTAGCATTGTATATCAATGATGAGGCAGACTGTAAAGAAATAAGAAGCGATGGTATGGATAAGACAGAGTCTGTCTGGGCAAAAATCACATTGGGGAAGAAAGCTACTAGAGCCTCCCTTGGGATAGTGCTTGGGGTGTGCTATAGACCACCAGGATCTGATTTGGATATGGATAGAGACCTCTTGAATGTTTTTAATGAAATAAATACTAATGGGAATTGTGTGATCATGGGAGACTTTAACTTCCCAGATATAGACTGGAGGACAAGTGCTAATAATAATAGGGCTCAGATTTTCCTGGATGCGATAGCTGATGGATTCCTTCACCAAGTAGTTGCTGAACTAACAAGAGGGGATGCCATTTTAGATTTGGTTTTGGTGAGTAGTGAGGACCTCATAGAAGAAATGATTGTAGGGGACAACCTTGATTCAAGCAATCATGAGCTAATTCAGTTCAAACTAAATGGAAGGATAAACAAAAATAGATCTATGACTAGGGTTTTTTATTTCAAAAGGGCTAACTTAAAAAAATTAAGGAAATTAGTTAGGGAAGTGGATTGGACAGAAGAACTTGTGGATCTAAAGGTGGAGGAGGCCTGGAATTACTTAAAGTCAAAGTTGCAGAAACTATCAGAAGTCTGCATCCCAAGAAAGGGGGAAAAATTCATAGGCAGGAGTTGTAGACCAAGCTGGATGAGCAAGCATTTCAGAGAGGTGATTAAAAAAAAAGCAGAAAGCCTACAAGGAGTGGAAGATGGGAGGGATCAGCAAGGAAAGCTACCTTATTGAGATCAGAACATGTAGAGATAAAGTGAGAAAGGCCAAAAGCCATGTAGAGTTGGACCTTGCAAAGGGAATTAAAACCAATAATAAAATGTTCTATAGCCATATAAATAAGAAGAAAATAAAGAAGGAAGAAATGGGACTGCTAAACACTGAAGATGGAGTGGAGGTTAAGGACAATCTAGGCATGGCCCAATATCTAAACAAATACTTTGCCTCAGCCTTTAATGAGGCGCTTAGGGATAATGGTAGGGTGACAAATGGGAATGAGGATATAGAGGTAGATGTTACCACATCCGAGATAGAAGCCAAACTCAAATTTAAAGGGGGGGAGGATAGCTCAGTGGTTTGAACATTGGCCTTCTAAACCCAGGGTTGTGAGTTCAATCCTTGAGGGGACCACCTAGGGATCTGGGGCAAAATCAGTACTTGGTCCTGCTAGTAAAGGCAGGGGGCTGGACTCAATGACCCTTTGGGGTCCCTTCCAGTTCTATGAGATAGGTATATCTCCATATTATATTATTAAACATCTTAATGGGACTAAATCAGGGAGCCCAGATAATCTTCATCCAAGAATATTAAAGGAACTGGTACATGAAATTGCAAGCCCATTAGCAAAAATTTTTAATTAATCTGTAAGCTCAGGGGTTGTACCATATGACTGGAGAATTGCTAACATTGTTCCTATTTTTAAGAAAGGGAAAAAAAGTGATCCAGGTAACTACAGGCCTGTTAGTTTGACATCTGTAGTATGCAAGGTCTTGGAAAAAATTTTGAAGGAGAAAGTAGTTAAGGACATTGAGGTCAATGGTAATTGAGACAAAATACAACATGTTTTTACAAAAGGTAGATTGTGCCAAACCAACCTGATCTCCTTCTTTGAGAAGGTAACAGATTTCTTAGACAAAGGAAATGCAGTGGATCTAATTTACCTCAATTTCAGTAAGGCATTTGATATGGTTCCACATGGGGAATTATTAGCTAAATTGGAAAAGTTGGGGATCAATATGAAAATTGAAAGGTGGATAAGGAACTGTTTAAAGGGGAGACTACAACAGGTCATACTGAAAGGTGAACTGTCAGGTTGGAGGGAGGTTACTAGCGTTGTTCCTCAGGGATCGGTTTTGGGACCAATCTTTTTATTACTGACGTTGGCACAAAAAGTGGGAGTGTGCTAATAAAGTTTGTGGATAACATAAAGCTGGAAGGTATTGCCAGTACAGAGAAGGACCGGGATATCATACAGGAAGATCTGGATGACCTTGTAAACTGGAGTAAAAGTAGTAAGATTAAATTTATTAGTGAAAAGTACAAGGTCATGCATTTAGGGAGTAATAACAATAATTTTGGGTATAAGCTGGGGATGCATCAGTTGGAAGTAACAGAAGAGAAGGACCTCAGAATGTTGATTGATCACAGGATGACTATGAGTCACCAATGTGATATGGCCATGAAAAAAGCTAATGCAGTCTTGGGATGCATCAGGCGAGGTATTTCCAGTAGAGATAAGGAGGTATTGGTACCGTTATACACGGCACTGGTGAGACCTCATCTGGAATACGGTGTGTAGTTCTGGTCTCCCATGTTTAAGAAGGATGAATTCAAACTGGAATAGGTACAGAGAAGGGCTACTAGGATGATCCAAGGAATGGAAAACCTGTCATATGAAAGGAGATTCAAAGAGCTTGGCTTGTTTAGCCTAACCAAAAGAAGGCTGAGGGGAGATATGATTGCTCTCTATAAATATATCAGAGGGATAAATACCAAGGAGGCAGAGGAATTATTTAAGTTCAGTACCAGTGTGGACACAAGAACAAATGGATATAAAATGGCCATCAGGAAGTTTAGACTTGAAATTAGACGAAGGTTTCTAACCATCAGAGGAGTGAAGTTCTGGAACAGTCTGTCAAGGGGAGTAGTGGAGACAAAAGACATATCTGGCTTCAAAACTAAGCTTGATAATTTTATGGAGGGGGTGGTATGATGGGATAGCCTAATTTTGGCAATTAATTGATCTTTGACTATTAGCGGTAAATAAGCCCAATGGCTTGTGATGGAATGTTAGATGGGATGGGATCGGAGTTACTACAGAGAATTCTTTCCTGGGTATCTGGCTGGTGAGTCTTGCTCACATGCTCAGGGTTTAGCTGATCGCCATATTTGGGGTCGGGAAGGAATTTTCCCCCAGGGCACACTGGCAGAGGCCCTGGGGTTTTTTTGCCTTCCTCTGTAGCGTGGGGCACAGGTCACTTGCTTGAGGATTCTCTGCACCTTGAAGTCTTTAAACCATGATTTGAGGACTTCAGGGGCTCAGATATAGGTTAGGGGGTTGTTACAGGAGTGAGTGGGTGAGATTCTGTGGCCTGCGTTGTGCAGGAGGTCGGACTAGATGATCATAATGGTCCCTTCGTTCTGACCTTAAAGTTTATGATTCTACTAGAAATGAAATGGAATCCAACTGCACATACTTCTTGTGTTCTAGCTGCTATAGCTTTCATTCTTTTAAAGGAAAACGCCTCTTTTCTTTAAAAATAAACAAATGTCAGAATTTACTTAGCTTTCACTTTAAAAACAATAAAATGTACTATGTCTTTTCACATCAATATGTAAACCGTGTTCTCTTTTGGAAGCTACAACTTTCTGTGACAAGGAGAAATAGTTGTTTCTCTAATCTCTTTCTCTGTCTCTTCCCACTACGTAATACTCCACAGAATTCCTTTCCCTCAACACGGCCTTAGTAAATAGATCCCTTGGCTTATACCATTAATTTCCAGGAGGTAGAAAGCTATGCTATGCAAGTGGTTTGAGAAAGGGAGAAGAAAAGTGAGGAATCTGGATACTTGCCAAGAACAAAAAGGATGGTGTTGTAAGAAAGGAGTTCACAAGGAAAACCTGCAATTCTTGTGAGTTATATCAGAGCAAGATTTTATTTATTCTGTATTGGGAGGTGGTTCTCAGCCAGGGGTACGTGTATCCTTGGGGATACAGAGGTCTTCCAAGGGGGACATCAACTCATCTATAGATTTGCCTAGTTTTACAACAGACTACATAAATAGCACTAGCGAAGTCAGTACAAACTAAAATTCCATATAGATAATGCTTTCTTTATACTATACACTGAAATGTGAGTACAATATTTATATCCCAATTGATTTATTTTATAATTATATGGTAAAAATAAGAAAGTAAGCAATTTTTCAGTAATAGTGTGCTGTGACACCTTTTTGTATTTTTACGTCTGGTTTTGTAAGCAAGATGTTTTTAAGTGAGGTGTAACATGGGGGTACACAAGACAAATCAGACTCCTGAAAGGGGTACAGTAGCCTGGAAAGGTTGAGAGCCACTGCTATAGGGTATGTGTGCGGTATCTTTTTCTTTTTTCTAAAGCTGTTCATGGTTTCATGAGCAGCTATGCTTAACTTGTGAGTTGTTTTTTGTTTGCTCTTATTAAAAAGGCTGCTGTCTGCCATTGTTCTCAATGGGATGGAAGTTAGTCTGTCATCAGTGAAGATGGCATCCTTCTGTGCTCTATGAGTTAGAAATCTATGCAGGGAAGAGAAAAAGATTTAAGGAAGTAGGATGGAGACTAGATTTTTAAATCAAAAGATATCCCATCTTTTGGGGTGGATGGGGCATGATAGGTGCCACATTCTGCACCCTTGGGATGAATGGGGAGAGACCCAGGAAAGTGAAAATGGAGGAGAATGGAAAAGGAAAGAATGACCCTGTCTCCCAGCAGGGCCGCCCAGAGAATTCTCTAAACCCCAGCGCGCCGAAGACCTGCGGTTGAGCTCCCGCAGTCATGCCTGCGGGAGGTCCAGCAGTCATGCCTGCGGCAGGTCCACTCGCCCCGGGCCCCAGAAAACACCCTGGGGCAAATTGCCCCTCTTGCCCCCCCCTCTGGGCGGCCCTGTCTCCCAGTACTAAAGAGCTAAGAGGAATCCCACTCCACTTGCAGTTGGCTTCCTCTACAAACATGGCTTTTTTAAATGCAATTTATTATTTGTAAGTCTTATTTTTTGGCCAAATACCGTGATTTGGGAGTGGTGGCTAATGAGTTTTGAGCTGTGAGTATTGGCAGTACTCTAGGCTCTTGGTTCAAGACTGGATGGACATGACCCCAGCATAAGGATCTGAGAATTACAGGATCAAGTGTAATTCTCCCAGTGGTGATGCAAGAGCCGTGAGTATCAATGTCAGGGCAGACTGATAAAAACCAGGCCACAAACCCCTAATTGGCAATGAGTTCTAAACTTAGATTTCACCAACCACCTGCACCAAGTGCAAACTCTTGTCTTCAGACACTTTAATAGCCTTAACATGGAGTCACAGACAGTCCTCATAGGTACTCCGGTCTGTCTTGCCACCCAGGTGAGCATATCTCTGTGACAGATGGCCCCTTACATTAAGAATCACACTAATATTCAGGCTGCTCCTGATTCCAAAGAACCAGTCACCCCATGTTAATTACTTTATATCTTACACTAAAGCCAACGCTTGTAGCCAATCCTATAGTAAACTATATGAAGATTTATTAACTAGGAAAAGGAAATTAGAAAGTGATTTACAAGTTTAAAGCAAGCAAACATAGAAACATGAATGAGTTACAAATCTTGGGTTTCAAAAGGTAATATAGGCTTCTATAATCAGCAAGTTATATTTGTCCTCTAGGGCTAACCCAGGCTCAGCAGCTGGGGATCTCTTGCTTATGCCTAGAAACACCTTGCGCCCCCAGAGTCTAAGCAGCATGGAGATTCTTGGTTCCTTTGGTTTGGGGTTTTTATCCCCCTCCTGCCATGTGCTCTGAGTTGCAAACTCAACTGATGGGAGGAGTCCACTTGCATTACTCATCTTCAGAGGGCATGGGTGGCGGCTACAATAGGCCAGGGAAGGTATTGCCTTTCCTGGCTGCAGCCGCTGCTGTAGGATGCTGGGCTGGGGCTGCTCAGGCCCCAGGCTGCCTGGCACAGCTGGGGCTAGGGTTGGTTGGCTGGCTGGGGGCCGGCCCGGGGCTCCTCTGGCGGAGGAGGGCACGCACGGCTCAGGGTTCTGGACGGCTTGGGGCTTCACTGGCCACAGGGGGGAGCCCTCAGGGCTGTGGCCCTGGGGCCTTATGCAGAAGGTGTGGGGCTGCAGGGCTAGACTCCCTGAAGGGGGGGGGGGTTGACCCACTGCCCATGTCAGAGGGAGGATAACAGAACAACATTTGGAGTATTTAGTCCTTTTGTTGATATTTTCTCAATCAAGATGTAGGGGTGTTTCCAGTCATAAGACCCCATGCTAGACTGTCTGGTATCGAGGGGTCGTCTCTTTCTGGAAGAGAGTAACAATTTTTGTAGGAGAGCTGCTCTTCGTGCTAATAATGTCCCTCTCCTGTATGATGATTCATGCAGTCACAAAGGTTCACAATACAACCACTAAAATATTACAGTACAATGTGGAACACAGATATTATCAGTATAATTAATGCATGCAGCAACCCAGAAGCATTCAATAGAGTCTAAATACTACATACTTTCTTATTGTTCTAAAACCTATTTTATATATATTGACCCTCAAGTGAGCCAGATTCCAGCTATGTATCTGCCAGTGTCCAGGTGAGTTATGGAGACCTTGGGATGAACTGGCACCTGGCCTGCCAGTGTCACACCAGTACTCAAGGCTGAGACTAGCCAGGATCTAAGGTCAGGCTGGAGGAATGATGCTTACTGACACCTAAGTCCCCTGTTCTGCAAGCTGATCTATTCAGCTTCATGGAAGTCATTGGGGTTCTGGATGGGCACAAAGGTCCATCCATATAGATCAGTTTACATGATTGGAGCCTGTTTGAGTCTTCAGTTGGAGAGGTGAAGGGGCACAGTGTAATGTTAGGCTGGGAAGGCGGTGTGTGACCAAAAGAACCCAAATAATAAAAAGGAAGGAGATGAGAAAAAAATCCATGTTGACACAGAAAACATAGGTTCTGTAGGAAATCTGTCTAGACAAAAAGTCTTGTAAAACAAGACTTCCCTGTGAGATTCCCAATGCTTTCGGTCAAGATCATGATATGAGCAGTATAGGCTGATGGCTGGGTAGCGCCCTGGTTCCTGAATATTACATCAGATTCTATTTATTTATTTATTTGGGTTTTTTTGTTTTTGTTTTTTAAGAAAACGTCTATCCCTCATGGTTAGGAAGAAAAAAAACTTGAAAGCATGACCCAAGATTACTGCTGCAAAAACACCTACCAGGGCATGCAGACATCCTGAAACAATAGCTCAGAGAGGTGTGAGCTGCTGTACTACCTCAGTGGCTGTTAACTCCCAGATTCACTGCTCTTGGGGCCCCTGACCACCCCAGCAGAGGACTTTGCGTCACCCACCCAAACAGATACACCTCTGCTGTTGAAGCAATTACTGAGGGTCCCTCTGCTGCTATACCTGTTTCTTGTGGGGTAAGTGGTGGAGAAAGCTCGCTATTGCCACCCCTGCTGCTTCCAAGCTTCTCAGGAAGGAGAGAGGACCCCCTGTCACTTCTAGTGGGGGCATGGCCCTGGCACAAGATTGAAGCCATGGGGGTCTCCCGTGTCATGGTGTGCCAATGCACTGGATATTTTTAATGCAGCACTGGCCAAGATTAATAGGATATTCCACTAACAAACTTTGCTTTCTTATTCTTTTTAAGATTCTGATTATTACATGACTTCAGTAAATTGGCGCTGTGTAACTAAGGTAGGTGAATAGAGAAATAAATGTAAATTCCTGCAGTTCATACACATTGGTTAGGAAGTGATGTGATCCTGGATGTAGGTCTGAGTCAAAAGAAAGATAGCAACTGTAAGTGAATGAATTCACCAGAAGAGTGAGTGTAGGGGGAGAAAAGGAGAAAGGACTGATCAGAATTGTATGGTCTTTCACCTATAAGGCAACAAAAATCAAGGAAAATGATTCTGGAGAAGAGACCCTTAAACTTGACCAGGAAGGTGCTAGTAGTGGCTCTGGTAAGGGCAGTCTTGGTTGAGTGGAGCAGATAGGAGATGGCAAGGAAGCAAGAAAGGAAGTTTGGAAATGAGATTAGGTAAAGGATCAATAGATACTGAGACAGGTAGTATGCATAGAAATTTCCTTGAGGACAGAGAAAACAAGAGCGTGGTAGAAGCAAAGGAGCCAGAGAGGAGAGAATGGCTAATGATGAAATGAGATCAGGGGAAAGGGTGCTAGTGAGGTGAGCAGACAACTCAATAGACTTTAGTGAAAACAAGTGTGCCCAAATAAATCTGTTAGTCTTTAAGGGGCCACCGGACTCCTCATTGTTTTTGTGGATACAGACTAACATGGCTACCCCTCTGATACTAGACTTTAGTGGTTTGGCAAATAGGAGGGAAACATTGGCAGTGAACATGGGGGGAGGAAGGACTCTAGTTTGGGGACAGGGATGCAAAGCTGATGGATGTTGTCAATTTTGCTTCCAAAGAAACTTGCAAAATCCAAATGGGGAGAAAGTTAACAGTAGAAAGTTAGAAAGGAAATACTGACAATGATCAAAATTCAAACTTGTGATGCCACATTCTATCCATGGTGGGGAATAGGGGCCTGATTCTTCAAATACTTACTCAGATATACATATCCCTTTAAAGATGACGATGGAAACAGGGATGTATAGAAGAGTGGCAATGTTTCTGAAATGACTCAATATTTCTCTTATGTTCACATCTTAATACGTAGATGCAATTTGTCTTAATAATTGCATGAATTATGGAAACAATAATTTTAACTTCATAAATAGCTTTAAAATACTTCCATTATTATAAAGTATAAAACCCAATGGTTTTAAAGAAAGCAGAGCATCTTTAAAAGAGCTCAGTCCATTCAAAAGCCTTAAACTTTTCAGCATGTTCCTTGTGCTCAGAAAATAACAATGCTATGTAATAGCTGTGAGCTGGAAGAGAATTCTGGGTAATGAAATGTAAATGTCCACATAAAGTATCCTGGTCTACTTGTAACTAAGTATTGAAACACTCTGCATATATTCTAAACACACTGCATAATTTTTGTTCTTGTCAATTACTATATGCATAGTAAAGATGACAGAATAAACACACTAGCTATTATTGGCAAAGGCTTTCTACAGCTACTTGTAATACTGAAAAAAAGAAAAAAGGGAGAGGGGAGAATTTACTTATATAGAAGACAGCTACATTGACTTTAAGTAGAGCAGAATCAGGCCCAATGTTGTTATCTTTAATGAAACCTCCAATAACGGGTTTCCTATGATATGCTGAGACATCTCGATTGTTATGGCATGATTCAGTTTCCTACCAGTCTAAATAATTTTTTTTTTTTTTTACTCCAGAGCCCATGACCTCAGTGATACCAGTGTAATTCTGCCTGTAATAACTAGAAGACTATATTGTAATATATGCACAAAGGGATAGGGGTTAAGGTTGTTTACATGGAACTGTGAACTTAGCATTTTCTGACTCGAGTGCTTATCTGTGCATATTTACTGTTCTCCTAGCACAGTCCTTGCTGTATGGAATATTTATTAAAGCTTTGTGAAATTGGCAAGAAATTGTGATCAATAAAGTTGATAGCAGTATTAAACACTGTCAACTTAGGGCCTGATAAAGCAAAAAATAACAGACAGGCTGCTGATTCTGGCTTTTAAAGAACTAATGTTGCCTGGACACGTTTAAACAGCCGCTGCATTTCACTGATGGGTGAAGTTATTCCAGTATAATTCCATACTGTAACCCACATTAATATGTTGAAGTCAGTTGGAATCTTTTGTGTGTACAGACTGCAGGATCAGACTATGTTTGTAAAACATTTTGTGAGAGAATATATATCAAATGGAAGATTATTTCTGAAAATCAAAATGGTATAAGTTGTTAACAGAATGGGCTATATTTCCTTCTGTATGTGATTCCCACTGACACGAATATGAATAGTAAGACTATTTCCCCATGTATATTTCCCCCCCACACACTGTTCCTCACAACTTCTTGTCAAATGCTGCAAATGGACCATTTTGATTACCACTACAAAACGTTTTTTTCTCTCCTGCTGGTAATAGCTCACCTTAACTGATCACTCTCATTAGAGCGTGTATGGTAACACCCATTGTTTCATGTTCTCTGTATATATATAAAATCTTTCTACTGTATTTTCCACTACATGCATCCCATGAAGTGGGCTGTAGCTCACAAAAGCTTATGCTCAAATAAATTTGTTAGTCTCTAATGTGCCACAAGTACTCCTGTTCTTTTTATGAATTTCTCTGTGGATCAAAGACTATCTATACCCCAGAGCATCAGTCAGGCTGAACTCTGAATTTCCTAGATTAGTTGGTTTTGTCACAGCTGTTGCTATTTAAACACAGGTTTTTTATTGGGTTGCTTGAATTGTTTGCTACCTTTCCACAAATAATTCATGTGTAAAACATGCATCTCAGATTGTGAGTTAAAGACACAGATTTCTTTCTGGGAAGGGAGGGAGTTTTACACACCACATCCCCTCCTCCATGGATCAAACCATCATATCCACTGGGAAGTCTGCACAGAACCATAAGGTCCTGGCCTATCACTGTAATGGTCCTCCCCTCCACAAGGGTCTCTAGGCCACTTCACCCTAAAAGCACTGTTCTGTGCCCATATTGTTCCTTAAGAGGACTTGGGAGAGCAGGCAAGGAAAGGATTTACTGCTGGTGAAACCAGAATTAACTCCTATGTAAATGGTCATCCCACTAGGCTCTTGGGGTATGTCTATACAGCAATAAAAATCCAGGGCTGGCCCATGTCAGCTGACTCAGGCTATAAATTTGGCTTAGATGTTTGAGCCTGGGCTCTGATACCTTCCAAGGGAGGAGAAGCCCAGGTTCCAGCCCAAGCACAACTGTCTACATGAGTAGTTCTCAACCAGAGGTTTGGGGCCTACTGGGGGGCTACAAGTAGGTTTCAGGAGTCCACCAAGTAGGACCAACGATAGACCCACAGGGGCCCAGTTCAGAGAGCTGAAGTGCTGCTATGCAAGGCTGAAGTCAGGGGCCCTAAGCCCTGCCACCTGGAGCTGAAGCCAAAGCCTGAGCAACTTAGCTTTGCAGAGCCCCCTGCAGCATGGGGCCCCAGGAAATTGCCCTGCTTGCTACCCTCTAACACTAGCCTTGGCTTTTATATGCAGAAAAACAGTTGTTGTGGTAACACTGGTGGGCTGTGGGGTTTTTATATCAGTGGGCAAGCACTCAGAAAGAAAAAGATTGAGAACCCTCCTCTACACTGCGATTTTATAGCCCCGCAGCCTGAGCCCAGCTGGTCTGAGTCAGCTGACACCAGCCAGCCGCAGGTGTTTTATTGCAGTGCAGACATACTTAGAGGTCTAATCCAGCAGACCTTTGATGGGAGAGGCTTCTATTGTGTCTGAGATCAGGTGGAAGCTTGCTGCAGAGGCACATTGAGTCTGTCTTTTCTGATACACATGATTAGTAGAGGGACTTGTGTGGTCCCTTGGTTCCAGCAAATTAGAAACCTATCTGACTGGAAGCTTATGAAATATGTACTACTTAGCAAGAGATCAAAACCATATATATATGCTTCATTAAACAAAGTGCATTATGTATCTGAGCATGTTAGAGTTGTTGTTTTGTTCAGAGTCATTCAAGCCTCTGGGGCAAATTAGTAACTGCAGAATTATTTATTTTTTTAAATAAATGGGTGACAGGGAGGAGGCAGTGAATATTGTTTAGCCAAAAGACAGATGCAGCTTCTTTGTATCAGCTCTCTTGCATAATTAGGATGTGTTCTAATTTTAATTAAATCTTATGCATATTCATGAAAACTCATTGAACTTCCAGACCAAGTAGATCTGATCCCCTCTTTTAATGTTTAGTTTGAATACATGGTTGTTCTCTACTCCCTCCTTCTTTTACTTTCAAATTTCTGTAGAACCACACAACTAGCTCCCATAATGTGAAGAATCACAACCTATGATAGTTTCCTATCTATTGCCTAGCTAATGCTAGAGCTCTGTTCAGTAGCTCCTTACTACAAATACCAATAGATAACAAACCATTAATGTGAAATTGCCAAATGTGTGTGTGTGTTTAATTGAGACAAAGGGCACAAAAATTGCTGTTCTACAGAACTGATATTTAACTTTCCATCAAAAAGCAATCATGATCTTTACAACAGGAACATCAGCATTACCTCTGGGATATATTTTAATACCACCATCCTTTTTGAAATCTTAAGACTTCTCTATAATTTTCTCACAGCTGCCATTGGCAGCACCATCCTTCCACTTTTCCCTGAGTTTTTTTTTAGGCTTCTGTGACTCTCCCCTTGCCTGGTTCTCCTACCTCTCTGACCATTATAGTATTGCCTTTTAATCCTCTTTTGTCCCACCTGCCACCTCTGTAATGAGTCTGTCCTTGGTACCCCCCACACTTGCTATCTGAGCAATCTCATACATTCCTATGGTCTCATCACATTTATACTGATTTATACTGATATCTAGCTCTCCCTTGCTGTCTAGCTAGGTACTTTGGGCAGCTCAGCTGAGCTCTGGAGTCGTCCTGCTGCCACTTTTTGAATGGCCCAGCAAGGTGTGTGTGTGTGTGTGGGGGGGCTGCTGCAAGCTCCAGGGCTGGCCAGAGAGGAGGGGAGGGGGCAAGTGGGGCAATTGGCCCAGGCCCTGCAGGGGCCTCCGGCCCTACAACAATCTCTCCCTGGCCCCCTCCCCCGCTCCCCCCCCTTAAATCAGAACTTTTTATAGGGAACCGGTTGTTAAGGTTTTGGCAGCTCATCACTGCCTATATAGTGATGCACCATAGCATCTGAGTGTCTGTCCAGGCTTACATTCATACATGTATGATACAGACTGTTCGTGTCCCTCTGATACCACCTCCTCATGGAAATCTTAATGCTTCCTCATGTTAAACATGTCAAAAATAAACTTCTCATCTTTCCTTTTAAACCACCTCTCCTCCCATCTTTCTTCATTACAAGGATTGGTCTCTGTCCAAAGGCGATTGTTTTTAATTTTGGGCAAAAAGGGTTCAGACAATTTTCAGTACAAAAATTGGGTAAATATAATGTGACTCCTTTCTTTGATGAGCCAGAACAGTTGGAATGAAAAGTTGAAAGCTGGCATTAAAAGTAGTTCTCAAGTGTCACAAAGTGTTATGGTGAAATTTGTTTTTGGTCTGACCTATGGCCATCTGAAACTGTATACATATAGTCCATTTTGCATAAGGTCTTTCATTAAGCTCAAAATGTGCCAAGTTCCACTGTGTGTAGATAATTTAGCTGCACAGCAAGAGAGTACTGATGCTATATATGGGCTAAACCAGAACCCTCACAGGAAGCCTTGCTTGTCTCCTGTGCACCTTAAGGTGCAAAGGTGAACAGATAGGCTCTGTTCTGCAGATTTTCTAAGGTGTGCATGTTCCCGTGGTATCTATCCAAACAGTATGATTATGGGATTTACATGTGTTACCATGAGTCTTTTTTGCAAGCCAGTGAAGCTTGAAAAAGTCTCCTTTTCCAGATTGTTCTTTTTAAATAAATTAATAATCTAGGAACTGTTATACAAAAAACAGCCAAGAGAACATTAGGACTGCATGGATAGACATTCAGGAAATGCCAGTCAAACTCTGCCTTTCATTGCACATGAATTGTGGCCTTGCCTAGACTAGGATTTAAAGTTTAAATTTAACTAATTTAGCACACATTAAAAGCAATGTACTTTATCTACATTATATTTCTCAAATAGGGTTGCCAGGCATCTGTTTTCCAATCGGAATGCCTGGTCGAAAAAGGGACCCTGGCGGCACCAGTCCCACGCGGCTCATCTCCAGGAAGACAAGTGGGGTCCCACATGTGGTGGGAAGCAGAGACTGCCTGGAGCCAGAGGTACACTGGAGTCTGGACAGAACTCAGAGAGAAACTGGTGGGTGGGGCCAGGGGGTGGAGAGGAGCCCTCAGTCGGCCGGTGGGCAGGCCAAGAGGAGCAAGTGGTGGTGGAGGGTGGGAGCAGTGGGCTGGCAGGATCTCAGGGCACAGTGCAAGCGGAGCTAGCTGGGCCCCTTCTGAGCATGGGCCTGGCTCCACGGCACCATTGTAAACCCAGCACTGGGTGCAGGGGAATGGGCTGAAGTGATGCAGAGACCGAAGAGACAGAGCTGATCAGGAGGTTGGGAGCAAAATTAATTGCTGAGCAAGGGATGGGCAGATGTGTGAGGGAAACCTGCAGCAGAGGCCAAAAATCACCTTACCCAATAAATTTGGGAGCTTGGGCAATGCTAAATGTGCCTCACACACAATGGGGATGGGGCATTCTAAAGTCAGAGCGAAACAAGCCAATGCAGCCCTCTGGAAAAATCTCACCACTTCTGGAGGCTGCTGCATGAGTTTTGAACTGAAGCTGGCAGTATTGCTCACGGCCAAGCTTTGGCTTGGTCAACGAGGAGACAGCACAGGCTAGAGGCGGTGTAGGGAGAGGAGCTGTCCCTGCTCTGCTCGTGGGGAGCGTCCCGCAGCAACTGGGGCGCAGTGGTCAAGATGAACTTGTCTAACTGTTATCTCCCCTCCCCAGCATGAGCCTGGTCCTGGCTCACCCGCCAAGCTGCCCCTGCCTGCGGGGGATTCTTTCCCGCATATGACCAGCAAGCTGCTCCTCACCACTCTCCTACGGCTGCCCCGCGCTGCAATAGGAGGGTGAAGGCTGCGGCTGCCCCTGCCCCGCTGGTCCTCGCGCATTAGCCGGCGCACGCGCTCCCTTGCAAGCTCTCGAGCTTCTGCCCCTGCCAGAGGGGTGACGTCATGGGTTTGGCCGTGGAGCATTGTGGGTCGGGAGGGGCCGCCATTTTCGGTAGGGCGGAGCGAGTCGCCCAGGCTGAGAGCCGGGAAGGGGGCGCGCGGCGGGGACTCTTATTGCCCGCAACTGTCAGTGCCGCTCCCGCGGGAGGGGTCTTGCGTCGGCAGCTATAGTAGCTCCCAGGGCAGCCGGCGGGCGGGGAGGCCGCCGGGGTTGGTGGTGCCGCCCCGCTTCCCCTGACATCCCCTCCGGTTCCTTCCCGGGGTGAGCGGCCCCGGCCGCCTCGCCAAGCCCTGCGCGCATCGCCGCAGCCTGCAGCACCCGAGCGGTGAGTGAGGGAGTGAGGGGAAGAGGCCGGCTGTGGCCAAGCCCTGTGCCTGTCTGGAGCGGTGAGGGAGGGTGATGAGACACGGGGTGGTGTATGGGGAGGGGATATGGGGGGCTGAGCCCTGTACCTGTCTGGAGCGGTGAGGGAGGGTGATGGGACACGGGGTGGTGTATGGGGAGGGGATATGGGGGGCTGAGCCCTGTACCTGTCTGGAGCGGTGAGGGAGGGTGATGGGACACGGGGTGGTGTATGGGGAGGGGATATGGGGGGCTGAGCCCTGTGCCTGTCTGGAGCGGTGAGGGAGGGTGATGGGACACGGGGTGGTGTATGGGGAGGGGATATGGGGGGCTGAGCCCTGTGCCTGTCTGGAGTGGTGAGGGAGGGTGATAGAGCGTGGTGTGGTGTATGGGAAGGTTGTGGGGTATCGGGTGGGGGTGGGGTGTGCAGTGAGGGAGTAGGAGGTGGTTGATGGGGTGGGGTTAGCTTGTGTTTTGCTATTTTCTTTGAGCATTGAACCTCACCTCCTTTCCCTTCTCCCATGACACAAACAGAACAAAAGGCTGGGCAGGTCCTGTTGGCCTGCTGGTCCTTCTGTAGCTCATGGTTACAGCCAGCCCCTTCAATGTGTGTCTGTCAATCCAGTTAATCGTAACATGCTCTGGCAGTGACTGTACTGATGACTCTGCTGAGGAGATGCTGAGAGGAGGGGATCCTGTTTGCCTGGATTGCCATCAGCTTTGCTTTGTTCCTCTTCTTTTTTGCTCTTTCCTGGCTTCCCCCAGTGCTGCACTTTGGGGCTGAGAATGCCCAGGGAATAAACCCTGCACAGAGTTGTGGAACAAAGAGGAGCTATTCCCTTTCCCACCTCTTTCTTGTAATGTCTTTATTTTCAGGGTGGATAGATGGGTCGGTTGGTTGCTAGTTCTGAAATAGTGTGAAAGAACAGTTGTGACAGCCCTAATGCCATTTTCATGTGTGCTGGCTGGCTTTATAAATTACAGGGGCACCAGTCATGGTATAGATTGTGTCATCATTATAAACCTCTCTATTTTCAAGCTTTAAGACTGTGTGTATAAGGTCTTGGCCCCAGGAGCTAACAATGATTAGGAGATTTTAAAACAAACCAAAACACTTACTTAATGTGAGCAAAATAATGGTAATACACACCAGGTTTTGTAGCTTCATAGGTTAAGTTAGCTACTATTCTGGTTAGTCTCTTCCCCCCAGCTCCACCCTCCCAAATTTATTCCATTTAAGGATTTGTGACATTTTTTTTCCCAGGTGACATATTAGCTGTCCAATATGTGCATCGGCATATTCAATTTAATAAATTCTCAAAACAAAAATATAAGAGCTCCTTTCATTTCTGTAGTATCCTTTGTTCTGTGTATCTTGAGCATCATATCTGGATGACTAAAGGGATTGTATCATATAGATTAAGTCCGCAGTGAATAATTTAAAAAAATTACAAAAGCATATGTTTCTATTTTAATTTTTTTCTTTTATTTTAAACTTTTCTCTGTAGTGTTTGAAAACTGAACATAACAGTAATGCAAAAAGCAAAACTGACTAGAAACAAATATGAAATTTGTTTGCATTGTTTAAAGTGAGAAATAAAAAAGGAAGCAGATATCCTAGATAGTATAAGTTAATTTACATTTTCATTTTTAAATATGGAAGATATTTTAAGTATCTTTGGTTTTTAGTAATATTGTACTAACCTGTACTTGCAATGACAGTAGGACCAGGCGTGGGATGGCATTTTGTTTGAGGGAATTCTCATTTATTTTTGGTCATGGACACAATTTGCATGGGAAACATGCATCCAAATTAGCACAAAAGGACATGCTTTAAAAATCTTGCCAGATACAAACCATTGTAAAAAAAAAGTGGGCTACAATTTTGATTCAAAAATCTTATTTGGCAAATAATTTTATTTTAATTGGTTATGAATTCCATAGCTGAGGTACAACATGACTGAAGATAACATAGCCAGAGGACTAATGATAGTATTGAGTTCAGCATTCATGCACAGGGTGGATTTGATTTAAATCACTAGTCAGGAAGACTCGATCTAATCATGGATTTCTACGTAAAAGTGCATTCTTGTTGATTGTTATAATCTTAATACATATTCTTCACAACTCAGAGATAGGTTTCATTTTTAGAAGGTATACACTATACATTTTTAAAGGATTTATTTTGAAAACTTTTCAGATTAGTTTTACAGCTATATCAGAAAATGAATGATTGGTTATTTCATTTACCAAAATTAATTGAAGCAGATATTTATGAAGTCTTTGGGAGGTGATCGCCAAGTCAAGAAGTTAATCATTAATATTTGGAGGATTTTCTTGGCACACTGTATTAGGAGGAGAACATCACCAGACAGACATGTACATTGTTTTATTTAACTAAAACAATGTACAACAACATTATGTATTCTGTTGGAAGAAAAAAATCCAGCAAACATATAATATTTTAACAAAACAAGCATTTTTGAATTTAGTTAAACATTCAAGTTTTTTTAAAAATCAGGTTTGTTTTTGTTAAAATTGTTTTTAACTAAAATAGTTAAATAAAAAAAAAATCCAAAAATTAAATCAACTATGTCAGCCTGGTGAACATGAGACACTTAAAGTATTGGCTTCTGTAGCTAACTCAATTGTCTACACCTTCATTTTCCTGTTTGTTCATAATCTGGAAAAGAAAAACAAGCTTTCCTGCTTTTTCAGATCCCAAATGATTTCTCAATTTGGAATGAATTAGTCCAAAGGAAGAAAATGTTCTTTCTACACAGGCAGAAGAAACTACTTCTGTTAAAAGTTAGATTATCACTTCAACGGTCTCTGAATCCAAGTGCTTAAGTGACTTCCATCAGTTTGCTGGTGTGACTTTCTTTAAAACATCATCAGCAAATATATATTTCTTGAATGGTTCACCCTTATCTCTGAAGCTTATTATAGTTGGCATTATGGAGGGATGATTGCTGGATGTCCATGTCATAGCCAACTCCTCTTCTTCAGTAGTTAAAGTTTGACCCTGGTATCAAGTATTGAGAATATTTGCAAGAAAATGAGCTGGAGATAGTGCTTGTCTCTCTCTCTTTTATGCTTGTGTCATTGCATATTTCTCTTTTTAAGATTTCACTCAGTTCCTTCCAAATTTCAACAGCGTCAGCAATAAAACAGCTATTTCCCTGCATTTTGTTGAAGGCTAAAGAAATAGGCTTCAGAGTACTCAACATGTGTTCAACATTTCTCTTAAACCCAGTGCTGAGAACTTTGACTGTGACAGTGCCATCAATTTTTTCACGATTTTGTTTACAAACTGTCATCGGATTAGGCCAGTTCTTGATATAGTGCTCGAAAGAGTCCACTACTGAGTTCCATTGCACATCTTGTGGGAGAGTTAGCTTGGTTCCTCCCCCTTTTTTCAGAGCAGCTACTGCAAAGTGGTTGGTTGTTATGGAAGTATTTTGCAATTTCAACAACATTAGCCTTTGTTTCTGGAACACTGAAGTCTTTGGCTAGGTGGTGCATCAAATGAGCACTGCAACCGTATGTTATTAGCTGGGGATTCTCTTCACTCTCTTCTAAATAATTTCTTCTCATCTTGGATACATTTGCAGCATTGTCTGTGACCAAGCTGCGTACTAGACATTTGAATTTTTTTCACAGTTTGTTATAGCTTTTACTGCTACTTTTTGTAAGTATTCTGCTATGTGTGCATTTCCTGATGTATCAGTTGTTTCTGTAAGGAAGACATTCCCTTCTTCTGTTGTCACACAAACACATACAACAGGATCATTGTGGACATTGCTCCACCCATCAAGACTCAGGTTAACAATTTCACATTTTAGACCTTTTGCACACTGCTCAATTTCTCTTTCATACACTTTATCCAGCAATTTGCCTACGACATCTGCTCTGTAGGGTGGATTGTATCCTGTTCTTAATGGCTGAACCATGTTAATGAAGTGTGGGTTCTCAATCATACGGAAAGGAGAGTTTGTGGCATAAACAAACCAGGCAATTTTTTCATCAATTACCTCTTTTTGTAATCTGCTGGTTCTTATCACAAATTTAGCTATGGTGGTTTCTGGATGATGGAGTTTTTTGTTTGTTTGTTGCCACAGGTGATATACTGTGGCTATGTGACATACATGATGTGACTGAAACACTATCATTGGCAGATAACACTGAAACTATAGAAAATGATGGTGATCTTGTAGATGGATAGTCTTCAGAATCCTGTATGTTGAGGATGAATTCTCCTAAACAAAACAAGTCAGTGCAGTTATTTGATTATTATTACCATACTGCTCATTTAGTATTGCCCATTGCATTCACTCAGTAATACTTTAAAGGTGAAATTGTGAAAGGAAGATCTGCCTATTTCAGCTATCTATTTTTTATCACAACTGCATCAAAAATGATAGTACCATAGAGTAACAACTATAGTTTTTGCTCAAACATGAGAATTCAAGAATAGTCCAGAAGGAAGACAGGCAAGAAAGAAGTATGAAATAAAAAAGTTTACCAACCTGAAGATCCTGCATGTTCAGACATGTTCCTTTCATCATCTTCAATCTTCCTCCTGAGAAGGAACGCTTCTCATGATGTTTCATTTGGATAACCAGGCCTTGCATTTCTTTATTGCACTGTTTGCATTTTGCACGCATGCCTGTCTTACCCACAGGTAGAGGAACTTCATTAAAATATTCCCAAACTGGGTCTCTTTTACGCCCTGTTGCCATTATAGGTTTTTCCCTTCTCGTGAGAGAATGGTATGGTTGATCTCAAATCAATGAAGACTACACTCAGAAAGACCTCAAGACTTCTGGAATATGCTGCTCAAACAGTTTCACTTTTGTTTCTACTGCCTGTCTCTCTTCTCACATTTATCTCCAGACGTCTTCTCCTTGTCCAGATCTATTCCATCCCCAACAACCTTCTATTCATTGAACTTTTTGAAACTTTTCACTTTTAGAGAGAGGTAAGGGATTGACTCTGTGTACACAAATTTGCAGAGGGACAATAGAGTTGAGATCTGTTATTTCTTACCTCTGTATGTTTGTTTAAAAACATTTTTTGCGGTTAACAAGCATGTTATCTCTGGAGAGATAAATCCACAGTTTGAGAACTGCAAAACTAAGCATCTCTGATGGTATCTTCTAGACTGAGCACTGAGTCCAATTGGATAGATAGAAAGATTAACCTAAATCTATACAGAAGCACCTGGAATTCCATAAAATTGGGTCCCTAATCCATGAACTATTGGAACTCGTTTACAAAACTTTTCTTAAACGTTACATGAATGTATTCTCATACCGTAGAATTCAAATTTATAATCCCTATTCCATGATTAGATATCTTTGAGCTATAATGTATCTTAATTAAAACTATCTTAATATAGGTTTTTTCCTCAAAAAGCATTTTATCAAAAAATCCTATTTATTTAAAAAATCATTGGTTTTTATCCACCCTATTCATGGACAATTGAGAGGAAGCAGATCCATTAGATGAAACTGAGCACAAGGTCTTAATGTTTTTTTCAGTCAGCAGAACAGTTCTATAGTTAACACATTGCTTAACAGGAAATTGCTGTGAAATGATCGCAAATTTGGAGAAGTATTAGACTCAATACTCTATCGCATTCAGAACTGTTCAGATAATACAGAACCATATGGGGAAGGGCAGAGAATTACAATAATCAATTCCTCAAAGTCACACAAGAATGCAGTATCACTTCTGCATCATGTTGCAGTTAAAAAGTTTGGAAATTTTTCCATTCCTCAGACCAAGTGGAAATGACAATCTCCTTTTTCCTTGTAGTGACATTGCATAGCTGTAGGCTAGACTCTTGATCCTAGCTAAAATTATTCTCCTGCACTTACAAAGCACCTTTCCTTTTATTGGTGAAGAAAAATACAATGATTTGCAGTATATTGTGAAATTCTCACAAAAACGTAGTTATGGTCACATATATCCTTTCAAGATAAATTCAATTTTTATCAAAACTGTGACATAAAGCATCATTAATATGCAGACTAATCTCTGATCACATGCCTTATTACACAAACATCACACCCAAACGCAGATTTTTTTCACCTTCACACAGACTTCCTTTCTCTTGCAGCATAAAGCCTCCCACAATATATAAAGCAATTTCTCAGTCAAACTCAAATTCAGGTGACTTAATTAAGGTAATATCAGACTTTCCAAGTAAAATTATATTGGTGATGTATTAATCTTTCTGAGGTAGCAGTTAAGGTTGTACAGTTGACTACTGCACCACTCATAATAAGTAACTCAACAATGATCCATAGTCAGTACATGACTGACCAGAGAGATGTGGATCACCCTTTGTATTCCTATGATCACTTAGATCAGCTGAGATGCCTCTGTTGGCATTCCCTACATGTGCACTCCTGGGAACTTGAATTGGACACCTTCTGTGAGCTGGTTCCAAGAACTGGAGAAAGAACCACCTATGGATCCTTGAATGGTGCAAGACACAACTTTTATTTCTACAGTGTGTTGTGTGAGAAATGTTACTGACTCAAGATAAGGTATTTGTCTCCAGAAACTTAGTCTATATTAGACTGATAACAAAAGAAATAAAGGGTGAGGACAGGCAAACCTCTACAGAAAAGATGCAGCTCCACTGCCCAAGATTGTCTATCCAGGGGCTATCTTTTATTGGACCAATGTATGTTGGTGAGAGAGTCAAGCTTTTGAGCTTACACAAAAGAGCTTTGTGTAAGCTCAAAAGCTTGTCTCTTTCACCAATAGAAGTTGGTCTAATACAAGATAATACCTCATATCTAAATACCGATATCAAATAATTTAACTGGGCAGGTTGGTTATATCTGTCATGCTGCACAAGTGGTGGGATTATACGATAGCAGTGAGCCACACCATATTTAAGGGTACAACCTTATAACACATCCCATAAAATTGTTTTAAAAGGTTAGCATTACATCACTCAAACTCAAACATGACAAGAAAGGATGTTTACTTTGAATGTCAGTTAATCGGATCACAAGATACCAGTACACCTTCATAAAAAAGATGAAGTAAAGCTGGAAAAACACATGTACATATTGCAAAATTAGATAACGATTGTCTGCACTATTCTCTACTAAAGATACTTCTATCAAAACCCTATCTCCTTATTCAAACCTCAGAACATAAGGTTGTGAAACCCACAAGATTATTAGATCTTAAATAAAAAAATTCAGTTTAAAAAAGTAAATTGGTTCTGATTGGTAGGTTTTGTTCTTATCAACTGCAACTACATCTCAGAATATAAACTCACTCAGTTTACTATCCACCTCACAAAAAACATAGATGTACTAGTTTGCTGTGGGACTCAAGATGTCGGGTGACATTTCAGCATAGGCAAGAAGTGCAGATACTTAGTTTTTAATCTTAGAAAGACTATTAGATCTGCCACTGAAGATCAATTTGTGAGCAAAATAACTGTGACTATCTTAAAACTTTTGATTAAATTTTTTTTCCTTCTAACCCAGTTTACAAATAATAGTTTGAGATCACATATGAAGCATGTAACACTACGATTATAAAATGTTAAACGGAGACCAAGATATAACTAAGTCCATAAGAAAAATGGAAGACGATAAAATATCCCATCTTGTCTTTATGAATTTTTGTGACAATCTGTGTTTTAATAGTGTAATACAACAAAAGAAATGTAAATACAACTTACTGCTGTGTAATCACTTAATTGTTGGTTTCCTACACATGTGAACTTAATCTGCATATATGCAAGCGTTTTTAGGACTTTTAAAACTGTCATCATTGGTTCATTAACACACACATACTGTGTGGAGCATTAAGCTGTCCAATACAGTGGCCATATTTTTTAAATGAATCTTGTTCTGTATTAAACAATTGAAGACAGCCATGCTTTTTTTTCAAGTATGCATCAGTGTGGATTCCACCGTAGGAGTGCAGAAATGCAAGATCAGAGTCTTTTGAATGGTAGTGTTGGTCAGGGCTGTTCAAGTGCCTTGTGCCTCCATATGCTTCTGTATGAGGGTGTAAAGGTCTGAGAGGCTATGAACCTCCCTCAGTTCTCTCTTACTGCCTGTGGCAGTGAGATGGCACTCAAGGAGTATCCCAGCCCACTGCTCTCTTTAGAGTAAAACTATTTTTCAACATTGTGGGACAAATCTTATCTGCCCACTCCTATTGAATGTTTAAACAAAGAAACAAATAAGAAAAGAAGATTGGTGACCCCTCCCCGCATACACTTTTCTGTACATCAGGGTGAGATGCTTCATTCCAGCTACCACCTCTCATGGCAGACTCCAAACCTTCAGGGTTCAAACTCTGCCCCTACTGTGACTGTTTGATTCCTTCCAAGGATGGATATAGCCAATGCTTTTTGTGCCTAGGGGAGAGCCAAATCCCAGATAGGTCCTCTTTAGGACCTGCAAAATGAAAGCTGAAACTGCATCTGGTAGAGCAGTCTGTGTGGGTCTCTTTGAACCCAAACATGGTCATTGCCAGAGCAAGTCTGGATAAACCAGGCCAGCATTCCCTCGAGTGCACATCATACCCTGGGATTGAGCAGTGCTGGCACCAGTCACTTTGATGTTGATCACCTCAACGTTGGTGAAATCCTCAGCTTCAAAAACCTCTGCACTGACAACTTTGGCACTAATGGCCCCAGAGGCTGCATTAGCCACCCCAGTGCTGGCTCTAATGAATAAAGCCAGCATCTGTATCCACAGAAAGGTGACACGAAATCATAGAATTGCATGTAGCTGAGACGTAGCTCCAAACTCGAAGGAAAGTCCCAAAATGAGGATGTGAAACATCACTTCTCCAAGACAGAGTCTGTAAATCCTCATTCAGAACTGGAGCAGCACAGGGAATGAGGGGCTGGGTGCCAACTCGCATGTTTATGATGGAACCTAGCAAGGGCCCAATAAAAAGGAGGAATCTGTATCACTTTTTGAGACATTTGTAGTGCTGAAGAGGCAACTGAAACCAATATTATAGTCCTCATAATCAAAGTGCGCCTTGATGGCATGAGGCTGGGATCCCTCTGCTGCCTTTAGAGAGTGACCATAAGGAGAGTACCATGGAGCCCTGGAGTTCAGCCCTGGGGCTTGAGTGGCACTGGGCTGGCCAGTCCCAACCAGGTCAGTACTCATGTGGTGTGCCAACTTGGCCATAATGGCCCTATTGGGAACTGATGTCCCATGTGTCCAAAAGCAAATCATCCTCCCATGCTTCCAGAAAGAGGTGGAGATCCTGTTCCCCAGTGGCATTGCTAGCCAAGTATCAGGGGGTAGCCATGTTAGTCTGTAGCCACAAAAACAACAAGGAGTCCGACGGCACCTTAAAGACTAACAGATTTATTTGGGCATGAGCTTTCGTGGGTAAAAAAACCTCACTTCTTCAGATGCATGGAATGAAAGTTACAGATGCAGGCATTATATTATGATACATGAAGAGAAGGGAGTACCTCGCAAGTGGAAGAACCAGTGTTGACAGGGCCAATTCAGTCAGCGTGGATGTAGTCCACTCCCAATAATAGATGAGGTGTCAATTCCAGGAGAGGCAAAGCTGCTTCTGAGATGAGCCAGCCACTCCCAGTCCCTATTCAAGCCCAGATTAATGGTGTTAAATTTGCAAATGAATTGCTAGCCAGGCAACCCTCACCAAAAGCAGACATGGGTCCCCAGAAGCAGAGAACAAAAGAGGGATTACATTAACCTCCACTTAAAGGAGTTGTTCTTATTGACAGATGAGGCAGTTTCACCAACCCCGACATTGGAAATTGATGACTTTAAAGATTTGTTGGACCTCCTGTCACATATTGTGGAGACCCTGGATGTTGAGATTTTATTTATACAAGAAAAATATCAAACTTTTTAATATTCTGAGCCCCACTGTGCTGGCCAGAATTGCCCTCCCGATAACAAGAGCATCCTGGAACGAGCTAAAGGACTGCATAAACCTCAATCACTTCTACTCCCAATATTTCCTAATCCCAAAGAAGAAAGGTGTTTTGTCTTATGCTTGAACTGAGGAGACTGAACAATACATATACCACCTCACATTCTGGACGGTAACACTTGCCTCTTTTATCCTATCACAGATGATAGAGTACGTAGGAGCCTGGTTGGCAAATGTGTACCTTCCTGAAGACAGGTTCCCACTGGGGCCGTCAAACGATTAAAAAAATTAATGGTGATTAATTTCACTGTTTAATAGAATACCATTTCTTTAAATAGTTTTGGGTATTTTCTCCATTTTCAAATATATTGTTTTCAATTACAACACAGAATACAAAGTGTACAGTGTTCACTTTATATTTATTTTTGATTATAAGTATCTGCACTGTAAAAACAAGAGTTTTTTTCAATTAACCTAATACAAGTACTGTAGAGCAATTTGTTTATCATGAAAGTAGAACTTACAAATGTAGAATTATGTACAAAAAATAACTGCACTCAAAAACAAAACAGTGTAAAACTTTAGAGCCTTCAAGTCGGTCAGTCCTACTTCTTGTTTGTTTCAATCCTTGAGGGGGCCACTTAGGGATCTGGGGCAAAAATTGGTCCTGCTAGTGAAGGCAGGGGGCTGGACTGAATGACCTTTCAAGATCCCTTCCAGTTCTAGGAGATTGGTATATCTCCAATTATTACCTTTATTACCTTTAGTGATTGGCTGAACAAGTTTGTTTACATTTGCAGGAGATAATGCTGCCCACTTCTTGTTTACAATATCACCTGAAAGAGAGAACAGGTGTTCGCATGGCACTGTTGTAGCCAGAGTTGCAAGATATTTATGTGCCAGATACACTAAAGATTCATATGTCCCTTCATGCTTTGACCACCTTCCAGAGGACATGTGTCCGTGCTGATGATGGGTTCTGCTCGATAACCATCCAAAGCAGTAAGGACCAACGCATGTTCATTTTCATCATCTGAGTCAGATGGCACCAGCAGACGGGTTGATTCTCTTTTTGGTGGTTCGGGCTCTGTAGTTTCCGCATTGGGGTGTTGCTCTTTTAAGACTTCTGAAAGCATGCTCTACGCCTCGTCTCTCTCAGATTTTTGAAGGTACGTCAGATTCTTAAATCTTGGGTCGAGTGATATGTCTATCTTTAGAAATCTCACATGGGTACCTTCTTTGTGTTTTGCCAGATCTACAGTGAAAGTGTTCTTAAAATGAACAACATGTGCTGGGTCATCATCTGGGACTGCTGTAACATGAAATATATGGCAGAATGCGGGTAAAACAGTGTAGGAGACATATGATGCTCCCCCAAGGAGTTCAGTCACAAATTTAATTAATACATTTTTTTAACGAGCATCATCAGCATGGAAGCATATCCTCTGGAATGGTGACCGAAGCATGAAGGGGCATATGAATGTTTAGCATAACTGGCACATAAATACCTTGCAATGCCGGCTACAGAAGTGCCATACAAATGTCTGTTCTCACTTTCAGGTGACGTAAATAAGAAGCGGCTAGCATTATCTCCTGTAAATGTAGATAAACTTGTTTGTCTTAGCAATTGGCTGAATGAGAAGTAGGACTGAGTGGACTTGTAGACTAAAGTTTTACATTTTTTTTTGAGTGCAGTTATGTAATAAAAAAAATCTACATTTGTAAGTTACTCTTACACAATAAAGAGAGTGCACTACAGTGCTTGTATGAGGTAAATTGAAAAATAGTATTTCTTTTGTTTGCCATTTTACAGTGCAAATATTTGTAATAAAAATAATATAAATAAGAATTGTCAACTTTGTATACTGTGTAATTTAAATCAATATATTTAAAAATGTAGAAAAACATCCAAAAATATTTAATACATTTCAATTGGTATTCTGTTGTTTAACAGTGCGATTAAAACTGTGATTAATCGCGATTAATTTGTTTGGTGATTAATTTTTTTTAGTTAATCGCATGAGTTAACTGCGATTATTTGACAGCCCTAGTTCCCACCAATGCAGTTGCTAAGTGAGGAAGAGAGATCAAATGCCTTAAAAGGGCTTTGAGCCCTTTTTGTGCCCATCCATATCCAGGGATTCTGGTTGTTTCAGCAGTACAATTAAAATTTAAGTCCACTAAAGGCATGTCTAAGAACAAAGATCCAAAAAGTTTGGAATTATTTGGATGCAAGGCATATTCATCAGCCTCACTACAATTTTGGGTGGCAAACTACCAAGTCTTGAACACAAAATTACAATTTCCTCACTTAAGAAGGGAGTGACTCTTTCATATCTAAAATCTACAGGAGAAAGGGATGAGTTGAATGAGATCATTATGGAGGACTAGATGGTTGTGATAGCATCAGTACAGGTGTCCATAGATGCAGATACAAAGTTGGTGGCTGTGGCCATCACAAGGACCTCATCGCTCCTGGCATTGAACATACTACATGAGGTACAGACCACTACAGTGGAGGGAATGAAGCTGTTCAGCCAGAGAACAGATGAAGTGCTTCATTCCCTCCAGGACTCAAAGGCCACACTGTGGTCTGTGGGAATCTACCATCTTCTTATAGGAAACCCTACAAGTACCATCACCAGCAGAGGACACCATCCTACTTCTGGGTTCAATAATCAGAGTACCAACGAAGAGAGAGGCTTAGGTACTCCAGTTGATGCCTATTTTCTGTCTCCTTGGTGAACTCTGCACCAGATTTGACTGGAGCACCAAGAGTTATGCTGCAGCATAGCTGGAGCATGCCCCTACTTTCAGAAACTGCCTTGCCCTTTTTTACTGGGACTGGGCAACCATCACAGCTGACAAATTGGCATTAAACATCATTGTCCAAGACTATCTTATATATTTCCCTTCCTTACCCTGTCCCTACTCATCCTTCTCCCTCTTTAAGAGACCCTTCTGATGAGAGAGATAGAAGTGGCCTAACTGCTTTGTCTGGGAGCCATAGAAGAGGTACCACAGACATACAGGGGAGGAGGCTTCTACTCCCAATATTTCCTTATCCCAGAGAAGAAAGGGGGTCTTTGTCTTATGCTAGAACTGAGACTGAACACTACGTACACCACTTTACATTCAGGATTGTAACACTTGCCTCTCTTATCCCATCACAGATAATATAGTTCCTGGATTGACTCCAGGTAGGAATAGTGTACCTTCCCGAAGGCAGGTTCCCACCAATGCAATTGGTATTTTTCAGGATATTATCAAACCCAACTAAGATGGTACAAATACTGCAGTATTTGTAGGCCATGTTAGTGTGCCCTTATGTGGTGGTGATTGCCAGATTTGAACTACAACCGCTCCAACTCTGGCTCAGCTTGGTCTATTTCCCCAGTGAAAACCAACTAAACAAGAAGGTTGTGGTTCTATCTCATGTCATTGCAGAACTGAGATGGTGGAAGGAATCCACAAATGTGTAGAGGGGAACTGTTTTCTACTTCTGCCCTGATGAGGACTTTAATCACAGATGCATTAGGGATAGCGTGGAGAGCACACATGGACCATTTGCAGGGACCTCATCCCTAGAAAACCTGGGGACCCCCATCAGTAATCCCAAAGCTCAAAGCGATTAGGTTAGTCTGCATAGCCTTTCTAGCTAGTCTTCAAAACTCCACAGTGCAGCTCATGACAGACAACACAACTGTGATGCGCTGTATAGACAAACAAGGAGGAGCATATTCATCTCTGCTCTGGAAGCTATCAAGTTCTGGACATGGGTGCTACTGTGACCCATAAATCCCTCCGTGCCAGCTGGCAAGGGTGTTAAAAGAATATCCTGATCCTGGTGTTACCTTCTGGTTCAGCAAAGAATATCATGTGAGATCTTAAATGAAAATCAGGGTTGTGCTGGTCATTAACATAATTGTACAATGTATGTACTGCTACTATGTAAGGAGGGGTGTGTGTATATACATACATACACACACACACACACACCCCTCACATAGTAGCAGTACATACATTGTACAATTATATTAACATATATGCATATGCCACAGTTGACTAATCAGCTGCTGATCCAGCTTCTGGCTTGCTGGACCTGTTTTGACAGGACCATTGCCAGAAACCCCATCCAGATCTCAAGTAACTGCTCTGCGTCTCTGTTGGCTGATTGAGTAACATGGACAGAGACTGCTCCATGCTGTCCATGCAGTCGTGATACAGAACAGGAAAACATTGAACAGAAGAAAGACTTATTAATCTAAATGGAAATGGTTTTTGATATGGGCAGCCCAGCATACTCTGGACCTGGTCCAGGCCTTGATACCAAAGATCCTCAGTTACTTGTTGCACTTCAGACTATCTGGCCTTTCATTCAGTTCTGTCAAGGTCTACCTCGCAGCAATTTCTGTTTGGTAGCTTCCTGAACAATCATACTCTGCCTTTTCTTGCTCAATGTTATTGAAGTTCCTCAAAGGGCTCTGGCATATTTACTCGCCAGTTAGAGAACCAATTCAGATAGTCCTCCCTGAGGCTCATAGAACCTTCCTTTTGAAACTGTTTTGGAATACATCTTACACTACTCATTCTGAAAATGATATTGCTAGTGGCTGTCACTTCAGCCAGAAGAGAGAGTGATCTTAAGGTGGTTATGATTGAACCTCCCTATACAACATTCCATAGGGATAAGGTGGTGCTAAGACGTCACCCAAAATTCATCACCAATGTGGTCTCGCATTGTGATCTACCTCCTCCTGAAACGACACACTGCACTGGAGGGAAAAAAAAAAGTTGCACAGATAAGATGTGTCTGGACTTTATAAACTGTTCAGACTGTCGCCCCATCTATTTTAGTGGCTATAGCTGGGTGTTCTGAAGATCAGGCCATCGTCTCACAGAGAATAGCCAGATGTATATGACAGCGTATCTCACTATTTCCAGTTAACTTTTGTGTAACCCTCCCACCAAACATCAAGACTCTCTCCACCAGAGCTCAAGTGACATCATCTACCTGCTTTAGGAATGTGCCAATATGAGAAATCTCCAAAGCAGCAACCTGAAGGAACCAGCTGACCTCTGTCTAGTAGTATGTTTCAGACTAAGCTGCAAGGTCCAATAACAGGTTTGCGTGAGCAGTAGTTTTTCCATTGGCATTTGACTTACATAGCTGAGACTTCTCATTCCCATCATCCTGAGGGAATACTGCTTCCAGTCACTTAACAGTGGAATCCACACTGATGCATACTCAAAGAGTACTTACTCTGTAGTAACTGTGGTTCTTCGAAATGTCAGTTTGGATCCCGCAACCCACCTATCCCTGCTTATGGAGTCTTCAGCTAACACAGGCTTTGAATCATGAGGCAAATGAGGGAGGGTTGCAGCTGCTCCATTCTTTATGCCCTCACAGAGGAACAGGAAGAGGCACAGATCACATGTGTAGCTCTGATGGAGAAGGCTAGGCAAAAACCTCCAATTCTGCATACATGTGGCACGTGTAGACAGTAGAATTCAAGACAACATCGTGAAGAACCTTGGTTATGTAGGGTTAGTAACTGTTGTATATTTCTGATAGTATAAAGAGGCAGAACTTAAAAGAATGAGATGCTCACCTGAGCTCTGGCCGCATTATGCCACTCTGAGCCTTTCACATGGCATAAAAGGTGCCTAAAACCACTGTAACCAGCGGGGGAGGATTCCCTAGCATAGGCAATGTGAAGGACAGCCATAACTTCCAAGGACCCCTTGCAGACCCTGTCATGTGGGGCAAGTGAGTCATGTTGCAGTGGGACCAAAGCACTCAGCATCATTAGAGAGATTCCAGGCAGAGTTGCAGCCCATAAGAAGCCCAGGGAGCCTGTTATAATGACAAGACCAAAGTCTGGGCTGTCAAAAGGGCTTATGTAAGCACAAAAATTGTACTGCTTAATTTATATCACGATAGTTGAAGTGGTATAGACTCCCAGTGTGGGCAGTTATACCAGGTATAAAAAAGCTTGTATAAGCATAGCTTGCCTCTTTGAGGGAAGGGGAGTAAGTTATGCTTGTATAGGCACCTTTCTATTGATGGAACTATTTATGGTAGAAAATCACACCCATACCAAAATAGCTAAATCACTATAAAAAAAATGCATGAAGACCAGGCCTAAGTTATTCTGGGGATCGCTCCAGTCCCTAGAGCAGCCCAGAATTGGGAGGTCTGAGGAGAGCTCAAAAGCCACCTAGTAAAGATGCAGTCCAAAATCTCCCTCAAAATAATTATAACATTTCATTTCTGAAATTAGCTTAATGATCATCCTTGCATATATGTAATCGGCACACAGAAATAAGAACAGGTTGTATTTCACGAGAATTGGCTAGCTAGAGCACAGAGCAAGTGGCTTTAAAAATGTATTAAAGATGCAACCCTTCCTCCCCCCATCATAGCTCAAGTGTAGTTTATTCAAGAAATTTGACAACTTTACTGTCACCATGGATTTATAAGAGTTATTTTTCTATCAGATATTTGTTTTAAACAAAACTATCCTGGTAAATTGTCTGACCTCTGTTTAACAAGAAAAAAGTTCTTCAGAATGAATCTTCAAATTATTGACCCAATTGTTGCGTCACTCCACAGGATTTCCATACAAAATACAGTTTTATAACACCCTAAGGCATTAAGACTCCATGCATGTATCATGCTAAACATATATTAATATGTTCTTCATCTAAACAAGCAGGAACACTCTTAATTGAAACATAATTTGTTAAAATGGATAGGCTTAAAATAACCCCGGGGCTTTGTCATATAATGCAACATACTTAATATTTCTAGTGTCTTGTATGTACTAATGAAGTTATCCACCTATGTTCACTGTAGGTAAGATTTCAGAAGTTAATAAATACATTCTGTAAATTATAAAGCTCTAACAAAAATGTAACTGTTTTGTATTTTTTATGTTAATCCTTACAGCCTTGTAACATCAGTGTTGTTTGTCATGAAGTGGTAAATTATTATCATGCCTAGTCTCAAAAACCTGCTTTTAAAAAATCTTGTATTGGCTCCTAGTGACAAAAGTTAGTGTCCAAAGATAGTACTTGAACTTTGAAGAGAGAGGAATTAAGGGGAGGATTAACCTGAGTTCCATGTGAAGACCAGTTGTAGAAAGAAAATACACCTGAGGCATGATGTGTATAGAGTCTGTATACCTTTACTTAAAAGGGACAACAAAGCTGATATAGGATGACTAAGGACCTGAATTAAGTCTCTAAAATAAGAACTTGGGAGAAGAGTATTTTAGCAGCATTTTGACAGTATTTTTGAGGAATATTCCTTAAAATAATAAGGGACTTGTTCTCTGCACAGTTAGTGTAGAGCTAATAGTTTTTTTTAAATGTAAAGACTGATTGAAATGTTGGAGCATGTAGCCACCCCTGTTCTTACTAGTTAATCTTTCATAGCAGAAAAGTGTGCCAGTAAGTTACTGTAGGTTTTTTCAGTTGTGGAGATTTGCCATGGTGCCTCCAACACTCTGATCATTAGAACAGTATTATGAGCTTATGGCCCTTCAAACTTGCTACTTCATCTAATCATCCCATTTTATTCAGTAGAGTTATACTCCAAACCATAGCCACTAGCTCAGGGCTTAGAAAATCCACTTTTTAGTGAAGTTTTTTTGGTGGGGGTAAGATAGGATATTGACTGGTAGTCTGACCTGGTTCTATTCTTGGTTTTGCACCAAAGCTGGCATTACATGTTGGCCCATAAGGATATCAAGTGACTGAGCCTACTGTGTGATTTTTTTTTGGGTGAAGGTTACATCAGAGGAAAAGAGAGAAGATTTTAAATGACACCCACATGATGCAATGTATAAAAACACGATGTATGTTGTTAGAACTTGCCTGTTGGAGAAAAGCGAAGTATTATTTAAGATCTTAGACAAAAATTCCTAAGTAGGTATTATCCTTTAAGAGCAAGGGTCACTTCTGACTAACAGATATGGCACTGTATTCAAACTGGAGTATCTGTCTTGAATCAAGAGACCTCCAGACTTTTTTTTAAACTGCTGATCCTTGCATAAAAAATTTTCATCAATACCTTTGTTATAGTACACCCTTGCTATAATGCCCTTCATCATAATGAACCTGTGGCTCTAATGAACCTGGTCCCTGGATCCCACTTCCAGCCTTGCTTCTGCGGCAGGGGTTAACAGCTCCTCCGGCCTGCCACTGCAGCGAGGCTCTTTTGCTATAATGAACCCCTGGCTATAATGAACAAATGGCCTGACAGGTTCGTTATAGCAAGGGTGTACTGTAGTTTAAGGAAATCTAGCCATTTCTGACTTGACACCTTCACTGTAAACTTGTGTATGTGCAAAGTAGTTCCTTATATCTGTTAGTTTCCTAGGGAAACTTAATGAAAACTTTAATGAATCTGCTGTCTGTTTTGGTGGCAGTGTTTTTATGTGCTTCAAGTCTTAAGAAGTTCATGATCTCTCCAAGGCTTTCCAGGTAAAATTGCCTTATAACAGATGTTTTAAAGCGTACCAATCAAAGCAATTAAACAACATTTCAAGGTTTATTGGAATATGATATTTATTAGGCACTCAGATGCTGTGGCCATGAGCACAGTATTAAAACCTATATAGAATAAAATTCCACAACTTAATTAACAGTTTTTTTGAACTTAAGTATGAGGCTAAGTATTTCCATTAGTGAGAATTAGTGAATTATGACCATAATTACAGTGGATACAAAATAAAAGTGAAGGTGAGATCTAGGACACTAGATATTGTAACAAACGGAGGAAAAACTGAAAGATAGAAACCAGTTTGTATGTAACTACTGTTGTTTGACATCATTTTTACAAAATTATGGACTTATGCACTGATGCATGTTCAAGAATCTAAAAAGTAAAATCAGTGTTTTGTGTATGTATATTACTCCTGAGGGTATTCTGTGCCCCAAAATTAAAAATTCTGCACACAGTATTTTAAAATTTTGCAAATAAATGTGGAGGCTCCAGCATGGCATTGGGGAGCATAGGCCACTGGCTGCACCAAGGTGGGCGATCACTGTGCAGCTCTCTCTGGGGACACAGACTCAGCGATGAGGCTGTACCCAAACCTGACACAGCGCAAGGGCAGGGCACCCCAGGGCCCTGCCCCTCCGTGCCAGGTGCACCAGGTGTGGGCAGGCAGGCTCAGCCCAGCAGGATCCAAGTGTGGAGGGGCTTAGTGTGGGGGGATCCAGGTGTGAGTTGAGAGGCTTCTGTGTGTGGGGCAGTCTGAATGCAGGTGGCTCGGTGGGGGGATCTGGATGTACAGGGGCTTGTTGGGGGGGGTTCTGGGTGCAACGGTAATGCCTCTGCAGGGGGGGTGAAGGTGGTTGGAGCTCAGTGGGGGGAGTCTGGGTGTGTGGGGGATAGAGCTTGGCGGGGGTGTCCAGATGCTGGAGGAGTGGGGCTCAGTAGGGTGGGGATCCAGGTACAGGTGGCTTGTCAGGGTAGTTCAGGTTTGGGGGAGTGGGGCTCGTCGGGTGTGGGAGGGGGACGTTCTGGTGCCGGGGTGTGTGTGCGCACGCACAGAGGCTCATTGAGTGGGTCTGGGTATAAGGGGGTCTGGATGCACGGGGGTTGGGTGGATAAGGGAGCAGCTCCCTGTACAATAATCCTTCCCCCTGCAGCTGAGGAGCAATGGGTGCAGGAAGTGTGTGTGTGGGAGGGGGGCGGAGTTTGCAGAGCTTCCTACAGCCAGGGGAGAAATCTGAGGGGATGGGTCTGACACGGCCCTAGTTGCTGTGCAGAGGAAGAGGAAGTCCCCTCCTCTCCAGCCTAGCTGGAACTAGCAGCTGAGCCTGGTGCTGGGTAGGAGCTACCAGCTGGGTCTTCCCCGGTCCTTCCCCTTGCCCCACAGTGATTTACCTCTCTGCCGGCTGCCCTGGGTACCCAAAACGTACTGCTGGGGAAGATCGTATGACTGCTCTTGTGGCTTCCCTTTGCTTCCCATCAGAAAGTCATTTCTCTGCAGGGAAGCAGAGAAATTTGCAGGGGGCACTAATTCTATGCATGCATAGTGGAACAGAATTCCCTCAGGAGTAACAGTGTGTATATATGTATGTGTTCATGTTCTCTCTCTCTCTCGCATATATCCCATAGTGCTTGTAGTTGGTCATCTCAAAACATACAACTTGACTAAACCTTATAACAGCTATGATTTTATTGTTAACTGTGTGAGGCCTTATTTTCTAATGTTCAAATGTACATGCAATAGATAAGCTATTCAGAAAAAGGTTCACTGATGATTTGACTTGACAAAACATTTCGCATATTTACTGAACTTTTTCAGAATATACTAGAATGAGAAATTCCAAAGCATTAAATACATGAAAATATCTAATTTAACTTTATGTAAAATGAGAGGTTTAAATTATCTTTTCATAGTAATAAGCATAAAGCATGGGCTTTTCTAAAGTGCGTAAGGTGGAGATGAGGTGCCCAACTCTCTTTGACTTTCAAAATCTAGAACGGGGTTTCTCAAACGGGTCGCCGCTTGTGTAGGGAAAGCCCCTGGCAGGCCGGGCCGGTGTGTTTACCTGCCCTGTCCGCACGTCCGGCCGATCGAGGCTCCTACCAGCCGCAGATCGCTGATCCAGGCCAATGGGAGCTGCTGGAAGCAACGCAGGCCACAGGACTTACTGTCCGCCGCTTCCAGCAGCTCCCATTGGCCTGGAACAGTGATCCGTGGCCAGTGGGAGCCTTGATCAGCCGGACCTGCGGATAAGGCAGGTAAACACACCGACGCGGCCCGCTAGGGGCTTTCCCTACACAAGCGGCGACCCCTGTTTGAGAAACCCTGATCTAGAACTTATAAAAATTGTTTCTCTTCTGCAAGTAGGGCCCATGTGCCAAATCCTGCAGTTTTTACTTAGAAAACTCCCATGGCAATTTTATCCAAGTGAACAAAACAGAATTTGTTGCGTAATTAATAGTAATTGCTATACATGGCAAAGATTCATTTTGATAGATGCGTTTCAGCCTTACGGAAACAGAGTATAGCTACAACTGTTCTTTTATTGAGTATCTATGTGCATATTACAATTAAGCGTGTGGGTCTGGATAAAGGATAAAAACATCTTGTGTGTGCATCTTTGCAAGTCATCTTTAAATGGTAATGTTCACGTGTAGGGGATAAACTAACATTTGTTGTTTGTCAGTTTAATATATGTACATTTCAGATTCAAAGCACAAACTGGAATCTCTTGAATAAAGTTTAGTGCAGTTCAGAATGCATGTATTTTTTCCCCTTAAATGCAGGCAATCAAAATTACATTGTTTTGATGTGACTAATTGTGCACTGTAGTGTCTCTGAAACCTTGTGATTCAGCTAAGAGATGATAAATCTTCTTGTCTCAGCATCCAGAGAAGTTATTCTTTGAGACAGCTGTTTAGAATGTTAGTGAATATTTATATATCTCATAAAAGATTCAGTACCTTTTATGTCTGGTGCAGACATATTGCTACCCTCGTTCAAATCACTGCCTATTCCTCTAATTTATTTATATGTATCAAGGTTATTTGACCCTTTTTATAAGGGTCTGGAGTGGGGCTATAAAATTATTATAGAATGGCAATCAGAAGTTTTGCATTATGAGTGATAAAGAGTTCTTGCAGTCTTCTAGCACAACATAGATTGGAACTAGTTGTATTCACTAGACTGTATTTCAAATATCAGCACACTTCTACAAGGACAGTAAACTTCCCCCAACCCCCTCCCAGGTCTCTTAATTGTGCTTGTGAGTAGTAGTTCACTTGTTAATTGTCTCCTCCCGTCCTCTCCTTTTTCATAATAGTAGGGCTGAAGCCTTCCTGAGCAGCAGTGTGTCAGGCAGCTGTTTCACTAGATCAGGGGTTCTCAAACTTCATTGCACCATGACCCCCTTCTGACAAGAAAAATTACTACACAACCCCAGGAGGGGGGACCGAAGCTCAAGCCCGCTGTCTTCCCCTCCCCTTCCCCCACCCCGGCAGAAGGCTGGGAGCTGGGGCTTGGGCTTTGGTTTTAGCCCTAGGTGGTGGGGCTCGGGCTTTGGTTTGGCCCCAGCAAATCTAACACCAGCCTTGGTGACCCCATTAAAATGGGGTCGGGACCCACTTTAAGGTCCCGACCCACAGTTTGAGAACCCCTGCACTAGACCCACCTACTGCACTTCTGAGAACAAAAATACAACAAACCAGGGCTGCTATAGCAGTAGCAGGATAATTCAGTTAATCTAAATGTCAAGCAAATATTTAATTAGTATATTTTGGATGATTGTTTTATGAATATAGAATTATCAGTAAAAACCTTACAATTTAATTTCTTTTACCTGTTTGTGATATGGACACATTATTCATTGTCAATATGTATGTCTATGATGTAGGGAATTTCTAAATTTAACTTCATAGTTGAGTTCCCCCGATTAACTTTTAAACATAACCTTTTTAACTAGTGTGAGAGAGAAAATATTTAGACCAAAATGAACTTGTCAAGAGGGACAAAGTGTAAGTAGATTTGACTCCTCTGGTCCTGGCTACTTCCTGAATGGTGAATTGGGATAGCCCCAAATCTGCATAAATATATTGTCAAGTTTAGCTATTCAAAATTAGAAAAGTGTTAAATTTATCCAGAGTCTGACAATAATTATTTGATCACTCAAACAATGCAGATTGTATGTACGATAACTTCCCAGTTTATTTATCTCTTCATGCACAAATAAAATGACGATGTAACATTGTAGAAGCAGTTGCCTTCAAATGTTGTCTCCTCTGTGTAAGGAAACTTAACACTGGAAAAACACCAGTCTAGTTTTTCTAGAACCTATTAATAAAGCATTTTTTGGCTGAAACTGGCCACTAAAATTTGCTTCAAATTTAATGTTGCCCAGTGAAATTTGCCATATTGCTCCATGATAATGGCACTTCTTTTTGGGGGTGGGGTGGGAGAGGAACAGCTTTACATATAATACTTGCCCTTCCCACACAATCTTCATAGCCTATTTACTAACTAAACTCCAACTCCAACCCCAACCAAGAACAGAACAACATAATTGACCCAAAAAAACCAAACCGGAAGATAATATGCATATTTAAAGATGAAACCTTAATTATATAGTAGTCCTTCCAGAATATATTATAATACAGATACTCATTCATTAAACTTAGCTACCATCAATATAATCCATAGTTTCCATATGTCATCATATATCTCCTTTGTCCTCTATTTTATAAATCATTCTCTCAAGCACTTTGCTTTTCAAGTTGAATTGTCTTGGCTAATTCTGACAGGATTTGCCTGTCTTTACTGTAGTCTTTACTGAAGATTCATTTTGGTCTAAATATATTCAAGGTTATTGTACACCTCAGTGTCATTGAAGTGGCCATTCTTATACAGATCCACAGAGATGGAGTCTGTTCCTTTCCTGGCAGTAGAGACACATTAGAATTCTGAATATTGACATTCACAATTGAGTGCCTCCATTCTGCTGCTTTGTCTCCAGATCATGGATTTGTCATGTTGCATTCAAAAATTCCCAGTTTCATTTCCTTGGGTTGGTAATTCAGAGGTCATAGATCTCAGAATCTGGATTAAATCTGTTAGTATTCAGTTTTAGAGTCTGATTGCCTCCCTTTTAAGATCCCAGGATTGGAGCAAATATAAAGTCAATAATATGTTTTTAGGATAATCAAAGTCTGGTCTGCAAGTCATGACTATGTTTGTTTGTCTGCACTGAATTTAAAACTTAATTCTAAACATTCATCCCTTGTCTCCTGAGGGTTCCTGTTCCGGGTAGGTCAATTTACAAGCTGCTCTGTTGGACCAGATGCAGCTGCTGCTGGGTTCGACTCTCCTAATTACAACGTTAATGTATTCTCTCAGAAATGTGTGCCAGTTTCTACCCTTTTCCCCATAGTAACAAGTCACAGCATCCATTTTGCATCTCCGATTTAATTGAGCATACAAATTGTGTCCCATAGGAAAAACCCCAGTTAAATGATACACACTATGCAAACTAGTTCACTTATTTTTTCCACTCGAGGAGATTGACCATTTGCAGTGTGTCTCCTTTTATAACAGATTTGTTATATTTTCTTATTATATGGTACCATTTTTATCAACAAATGACTATTCAGCTGTCTGTCTTCATTATCTGGAATCCAATTAACATTTGCTGCAATGGTTAAAATGTATAGCTCAGCAAAAACATTCTATTTTGTCCGTTTCCTGTCGGTGTCTGTTTCTGTTAGAGCATACTAGGCTCACCACCTTTTTCTGCAGAATATGGGGATATTTTTGTATGCAGTTTGCCTTTGAAAATTTCAGAAATAACCCAAACATCTGAAAAACACTTAATTTTTAAAATCAGGCTTTTCAGAGGTTCTCTAATGTGAAATGAAAATCTATAATGGCCAGATGTCTACTGCTATTTACCTTCATTTCTTTACTGACAAAAAGGATTAAATGTTTTTGCATTCAGCAGGGAAATAATTAATTTTGGGGAGAAAGCATGTCAAATTATAGGTGGGAGGGGCCAAAAAGAAAAATTGGGTACTGGTTTTATTGATAGTAAAAATGCGGTACCTATGAGGTTACAGTACAGCATTACCTCTTTCATTGTTTGGAAAGTTTTTATATAAATTAAAACATTTCATAATTTCTCATATTTTTTCTTTCTGATGCATTTCTTTAAAATCTTATGCTAAATTAGTATTCACTTCATTTTAAAATAACAAGTTTTAAGTTTAACATAATTTTGACATACAAATAGAATATCTGAATGTGCTGGGTTTTTAAAAACATGATACTATGAGGCTGCTAGGTAACATCTTACCTTTTTGTTGTCTATCAGTTTTTTCATGAAATAAAACATCTTACTACAATATTTGGCTAATCAGCAATTGATACGCTTATTTACTACACAGTGCTAAATATATTGATTTTAATATACAATATAGTCATTCAAACATAATGGCCAAGATTGCTCAACTTGAGACATCTTAAACTTGCCTAATGTTCAGAAGGCATGTGCTCAGCATTCTGGAATACTAGTTCATGCATAACTTAAACATTTAAAATGTTTAAAACATTTAAAATGTTTAAATTTAAAATGCACATATATGCAGGCTTTATTAAACAAAAACATTAATATTCAGTTGATTTTGTTGATTTTATTTTTGTATTCGTTATTCACTGTTGTACTTTTTCATTACAGAATGTATGACAATATGTCCACAATGGTGTATCTAAAGGAAGAGAAGTTGGAGAAGCTTACTCAAGATGAAATAATTTCTAAAACTAAGCAGGTGATTCAGGGACTAGAGGCACTGAAGAATGAACACAATTCCATTTTGCAGAGCTTACTTGAGACACTGAAATGTTTGAAGAAAGATGATGAAACTAATCTGGTGGAAGAAAAATCAAACATGATTCGAAAGTCGCTGGAAATGTTGGAACTTGGACTTAGTGAAGCACAGGTAAAATTGAAGCAGAGGATATCGTTTCAAGCTGTGACTGCAGTTATGAAATGAAAGCAAATGCAGGCTTATATCTCTTTGGACTGTGCTTTAGTTAGAGGTGTAGAATTAAACACTTGGATATCAATTCTTAGACTTACACAAAACTTATTAAAAATTAACAGTGTCCGTTTGCGTTCAGAAGTTTTTAAAACCTGATTATAGCTTATAGGGAAGTAGGTTTATATAACTATATAGAGTGACTGACAGTGGCAGTTTTAGTGCATTATGCAGCTAATTATGCATTGAGCATTAAATCCTGGTCCACTGAAGTAACACAAAGCTGTTCTTTGATTGACTTCAGTGAAACAAGAATTTTTATTTTATATATAGGAAATAAAATTGTGGCACTTGCCATGTAATGGCTCAGCAGCTTGTAGATATTAATGATGTTCACAACAACTCTGGAGAGTTAGGAAAATGTTATCCTCACTTTATGTATGGGTAACAGAAGCGCAGAGAAATTAACTAACTTGCCTGAGGTCATATAGAGCTGGGAATAGAACTGTTGAGTCCCAGTCCAGGACTATAACTTTAAGACCATCCTTTCTGTCCCTCGAACCTAGGATTATCTTTTTAGTACTTGGTACTGGTAGGGCATAAGGGTTTCTAATGTTCATCCAACATTTTAGTAAAATTAAAAAAAAAAATCGTTTTGAGGGTTGGCTAAAAATTGAGTACTGAATCAGAGGAACATTCCTTGTTTAAAAGAAAGAATCCCTCTACAGACTTTTATGAAATGGCTTGGTTGCAAAAAATGTTATTTTGGGGAAGGTGGGCAGATGCTGCAAAACTGGTGTGTGTGTGTGTGTGTGCATGAGTGCTGTGAGGGATGGGCATGTGAACTGCAATAAATTAGTTTGTGACTTCAAACTATTTTAAAAATGTTTATTTTCAAAATGCTTTTTTACTAATTTGAATTCTTTTTTTCAAGTTTAATATACAAAGTTGCAAGAGATAACAAGAATGGTAGGACAGCCAGTCTTTGGAGAGTGTGAAACCTTCCAACCCTTGTAAAAGAACATATCTGTTGGCATTTTTTAATCAATTTTATGGGGTCTTTAAAGTTACCTTTTGTGGGTGTTTGTAGAAAATTCTTATAGAAGAGTAAAGAAATAGAAAAGGAAAAATGCTTAAAACACTGGATTTAGACTCAGGAAATGAGACTCAATTCCTGGCTCTGTCACAATCTTCCTATGTGCCCTTGAACAAGTCTTTGAATATCTTTGTGGTTCAATTCTCAGTATGTAAAATGAGGATAACAGTACACCGCTGTGAGATAGGGAAACATTTTTTGTATGTGTAAATTCATTAATATTTGTGTCGCACAGAGATTTTTTTCCTCTGAAGATAATACTCATTTTGCTAAAGGAGTAATCTAATTTCTTCTTTCACTTTTCCACCTTCACCAAACTTTCTCGAGAGTAAGTTTACAGAAGACTTCAATTCATTGTAGTATGTTATAAATCTGATAGCTACAGGCATTGTGAATAAACTGGGCAACATTTTTGCCTGGCTTTCCCAAATATACTTGAAATTTTGCATGTACACCTGGTTATGTGCAGATGAGCTAATTACTTAGCAATTTTTTGCATGTGTAATATACAGGTAAGTTTGGAAAGGCCTGCTGAAAATTTGATCTTCTATATAGATGGACTTGTATGTGTAAATATAAATATGAGCCTGAAATTGATAGTTGTTCCTGAAAGTTTATTCAACATATGAATACATTTACCCTAAAGGTATCCTTTAAAGAATGATACTATCTTCTGAAAAAATGAAATTTTAGTTAACATGAATCTTGCATATAAAAATATTCAGGTTCTGAGATACTCAAAGCTAACTTTAAGAGAAACCTTTTTATGAAATCAAGGAAAGTGAGAACATAAATCAGGGTGGCAAACCCCTTCTCTATGTATAGCCAAATTATCTCTTTAATTATATGTAAGCCAGGCTTACAAAAGTGAAGGCCATAGGCTGCCTGTGATCCATACCAGTTTTCACATGGCTATCAGTGGGAGATTTGCACAAACAATGAGGGTAGACTATGGTCCTTACATAGTAGTTAGTAAAATTACTTTTTATTCCTGAGGGCATTCTGCACCAAAAAAATTAAAATTCTGCACACAATATCTTAAAATTCTGTAGATTTTATTTGTCAAATAAATGTGGAGGCTCCAGCATGGAATTGGGGAGCACAGGCCACTGGCTGCACAGAGGTGGGAGATCACTCTGCAGTTCCTCCCCAGGACATGGACTAAGTGGTGAGGCTGCACCCAACCCTGACAGAGCACAAGGGCTGGGCCTGCCCCCAAAACACCCCAGAGACCTGCCCCTCCATGTCAGGTGCACCAGGTGTGAGCAGGCAGGCTCAGCCCAGCAGGATCTAAGTGTGGAGGGGCTTAGTGTGGGTGGGGGAAATCCAGGTGTGGGTTGAGAGGTTCTGTGGGTGGCTCAGTGAGGAATCTGGGTGTGGGGGAGATCTGGATGCACAGGGGCTTGTTGCGGGGTTCTGGGTACAGCGGTAATGGGACTCTGCAGGAGGGGTCTAGGTGAAGGTGGTTGGGGCTCAGCAGGGGTGTGGGAGGGATAGAATTTAGTATGGGGAGTTCAGTAGCGGGATCCAGATTTTGGGGGAGTGGGGCTCGGTGGGGTGGGAGATCCGGGTGTGGGTGGCTCATCAGTCTGGCCGTGCAGAGGGAGTGGGGCTCATTGGCGGGGGAGGGGGGAGTTCAGAGTGCAGGAGGGGGGTGAGGCTTGTTGGGAGGTTCTGGGCATGAAGGGGGTGTGGATGCACGGGGGTTGGGCGGATGAGGGAGCAGCTTCCCATACAGTGATCCCTTCCCCTGCAGCTGAGGAGTGATGGTTGTAAGAAGTGGGTGGTGGGGTAGTTTGCAGAGTTTCTTGCAGCCTGGGGAGAAATCTGGGGTAGGTCTGACTCAGCCCCAAATGCTGTGCAGGGGAAGAGGAAGTCCTGTTTGCCCAGCCGGGACTAGCTGCTGAGCCTGGCTCAGGGTAGGAGCCACCAGCTGGATCTTCCCCAGTCTTGCCCCCTGCCCCACAGCAATTTACCTCTCTGCTGGCTGCCCTGGGCACCCAAAACATACTGTTGGTGAGGGTCAGGTTACTGTTCTTGTGGCTTCCCTTTGCTTCTCTGTTAAAGTCATTTTTCTGTGGGGACGCAAAGAAATCTGCGGGGGACATGAATTCTACGCATGTGCAGTGGCGCAGAATTTCCCCAGGAGTAACTTTTGTATTTAGCATCATTAATGAGAAAAAACAATACAGGAGGTTTTTAGATAGCCACTGCTCTTTGTCCTTTGTTGTGTATATGTGTGTGCAATTACCTGTCTTGAATGAACAGTTGTAATTGTACACAATTGTATGTGCAGGTCAGATGTACAATTGCACACCTTAGATTATTTGAATCCTATAATTATTTCCCCTTGAAGCATTATTAGGCTGGAGAATTAATACCCTATTGAGATGAATATGGGCAGTTCATAAACCTACCGTCTCAGACAGTTTGAAATAGGTGCTCAACTACTGCTCTATTTTGGGTTATATTTCTTTGCAACCATAAGGGCTAGAAACTTAACACGTATATTAAAATGGAAGCTTACATTCTGCTGAATGTGAATTTTTCATGGAGGCTGAATAACATAATCAATTAGGATTTAACGTTTGCATTTCACGTTCCAGTTTGCAACCTTACAGTTGCATTTACATAGGTTTTTGCATATATGTTAGGTTCTGTGTGACCTTTGTCCAGCTATGCCAGAAGGATAGGAGACTTGATATGATTTAATTAGGCCACAACTTTATTCGTAAATGTCTGGGAATCCTGGCAGAAAAAACTGCAGTGCAGGTAATTCCATAATCATTTATATATATATATGCGGGGAGCTGCTGTCAGCCCTCCTTTTTTACCCATTCTGATACACAGCCAACCTGCTGCTAGGACCTCACCATCACCCCCTAAAATGAGAGTTAAGGGGGCTATTGAGGAGGGGAGAGGTTGATTCTCTGCTATACCTGTCAGAGGAACCCTGAAAACCCCTGATCACCTTATCCCTGCCTTACAGAGTACCTGCACTGGGCATCCACCCCAAGCTTACATAATTTGCAACATGATAGCCTAATCTCTGTTCCATATATTTTGCCCCAACTAAGCTCCCAACCCATTGTGGAGAATGTGGGAAAACCCACCCCACCTCATGTTGGCCAATCTGGTGGGGGGTCAGAAGGATGGGAAAGAATTTTTCCCTTCACCAAGAAAGGAGCAATTAGCATAATGGCCACAGTGGATCATGACTAAGGCAGCTAGTAGGTCACGGAAGTCATGGATTCTGTGACTTTCCGTGACCATGCCTGCCTGGAGGACACCTGAGCAGCCACACACACACACACACACCCAGCAGCAGCAGGAGTTTGGATATGTGAGGGGGCAGGGGGTTGGGGCATGGGATGGGGTGAAGGCTCTGGGTGGTGCTTACCTTGGGGGGCTCCCCGAAAGTGGTGACATGCCTCTCCCTCAGCTCCTGGCTGGAGGCATGGCCAGCTATGCTGCCTAGGAGCCGGGGTGGGGGGATGTCGCTGCTTCCGGGGTGAGAGGGGCACAGAGCCAGGTAGGGAGCCCCCTCCGGCCGCCCCTCGAGCACCCGGGCTGACATCCCCCCACCCCCAATTTGGACTGTGAATTTTTGTTTACTGCCCATGTCCAGTCCATGACTTTTACTAAAAATACCCATGACTAAAACATAGCCTTAACTATGTCAAAACCTGGTACACCTCTACCCCGATATAACGCTGTCCTCGGGAGCCAAAAAAATCTTACCGCGATATAGGTGAAACCACGTTATATCGAACTTGCTTTGATCCGCTGGAGCGTGCGGCCTCGCCCCCCCCTTCCCCGGAGCACTGCTTTACTGTGTTATATCCGAATTTGTGTTCTATCGGGTCGCGTTATATCGGGGTAGAGGTGTATTTTAACTACTTCCAAGGGTGGCAGGGTGTGTGCTGTTCTGCCTTGTTCGGGTAAAAGAGTGTTTTTTCGGCACCAGGGTGGACATAAATTGTCCCCTTCTCTTCTGGCGGAGATGGTTCAGTGTCCGCGTGCTGACCTAGTATGAATATGCCATAACAAGTAATTCTGTGGCTGTGTAGCCCTTGAAGGGGCCACACCGTTTCTGACAAGACAGAAAACAGCCTTTATTACTTTACATGTGGAGAGGTCATTCCCAGCTATCAAAGTACATTACTATAAACAGCAGTGAAGGTAGCAAACTTATATAAGCTGCTGTATGTTACATCATCAATAAAAGCAATCACAGCACAGCATAGAGGTAAGAATTTCTTCAGATTAGTCTAAGCTGAGCAAGTAGCAAAGATGGCAGAAATAGAGAGCAGCAAAGAGTCCTGTGGCACCTTATAGACTAACAGACGTATTGGAGCATGAGCTTTCGTGGGTGAATACCCACTTCGTCGGATGCATGTATCCGACGAAGTGGGTATTCACCCACGAAAGCTCATGCTCCAATACGTCTGTTAGTCTATAAGGTGCCACAGGACTCTTTGCTGCTTTTACAGATCCAGACTAACACAGCTACCCCTCTGATACCAGAAATAGAGAGAAATCAACAACCAAATGAAAATTATGAAAGGGGCCAGACAAATATTCAGATTTCACAACTGCAATGGTATCTATGCATGAAAAGCCGTATATATTAATACTAAAGGAATGCATTGTACAGGAAGAATGTCTTGTAATCTTTTGTGCTTTTTAGGTAATGATGGCCTTGTCAAATCACTTAAATGCAGTGGAATCAGAGAAGCAGAAATTGCGAGCTCAGGTTCGCCGGCTATGCCAGGAAAATCAGTGGTTGCGTGATGAACTAGCCAGTACTCAACAGAAATTACAGAAAAGTGAACAGTCTGTGGCTCAGCTGGAAGAAGAAAAGAAACATTTGGAATTCATGAATCAGTTAAAAAAATATGATGATGATATTTCTCCATCAGTAAGTAGATGTGCATTCAAAAGCATTTTCTTTTTGTTAGTAAGCTGCTAAGGAGCTTTTTATTCCCAGATATGAATTTTTAGCAGTTGAAACAGGCATTTCATATATAGATTTTAATTTGTTTAAAGGCAGGCACATTAGGAGATTAATTTCTTCATATGTTTATATTGTCCTAATCTTATGTAGTTTATACATTCACGCAATAGAGAACTGCTTCCAAGAATCTTTATTTCAGGAAGACCTATATTTTACAGATGATGGAGTAACTACACTGTAGACTTGAGGGGGTAAAAGTTCAGCATATAGTAAAACACTTATACCTAGCAACACACTAGCTAAAAATTTTACTTAGAAAATTATCTTCAGAAAGCCATAAAATGTCTGTTTTTAAACCCCACAGTAAAAGGAGAATTGAGGATAAGATGTGTAAATTGTTGATATAAAAGGAAATTGCATTGTTTGGAGCAGTCTGGAAAATGATTTTGACCTAGATAGTGGTCTCATTATTTTTTATTATTTAATATTTATATTAGCACTAGAGGCTCTAGTCAGGAAAGGGGCCCCATAGTATTAGGCATTATGAAAACACAGACACAGTCCCTACACTTTACAGTTTAAGAAGGGAAGTGACATATGAAGGGTCGGGAAAATAGGAGTGCAAGCAAATATGTAGAGTTTTAATATACATATGTATACCCTTGCAAAAGTGATTTTCATAATTTTAAATAAAGTAAGTGCTTGGTAACCTATCTGTCCCTCAAGCCATCATTGGTTGATTTATGGGCATTATCACAGAAATACATCTCATCTTGTAAATTGTTACATTCCAGATGGTGTCTATGTCTGTTTCAATTAATTGTTTTATTTTCTTCTGACCTATTATTGAAACAGCGTAGGAGTGGCAAAATTCATGTGTTTAGACATGCTAAGCAACTGCTAGACAAACCCTTTCTAGCACAGTGTGAATATAGTGAATTGTTTTAGTCAGGTAGTCAGCTGCATGCAATGCAAGAAAATCTAAAAAAGCTAAAACTTAAATAAAGCCCCCCCCCTTTTTTTTTTAAAGTCTTGGTACATAATTATGTTCTTAAGAATATGGAACACTACCTAAATAATTTAATAGGCTAAACAAGGAACTATAATCTTTAGCAGGCTTTAGAGCTGTGCTCCGGCTCCGCTCCAGCACCAGGCAAAAACCTGCAGCTCCATCTGCTCTGTGCTCCAGCTCCAGGCTCCGCTCCAAAGCCCCCTGGTCTTTAGACAAGATAAATATCCTAGCACCTCCATGCTTTGGAGCAAAAAAACCTTTCAAATTTGGCAGACGCATAGTGCGAGGTCATTAGTACCCCTTTTCCTGTCCTCACAAAAATCCACAGAGATCTGACTGAGTTAAAAACCTCTGAAATAAGATTGCCAGTGCAAATTTAATTCAGCTGTCTTTTTGCATATGCATTGAGATAGTCTTGCCCAGCATCACATAGGACATCCTCTATGCATATCTTTAATGTTATTTAATCATAGATTTTTATATATAATTGTATATAAATGTTTTAAGTGATTTTAGATTTAATAATGTAACACTTTGCTTGGGACTGGGGTTTGTATAGGAAGACAAAGACACAGATTCTGCCAAAGAACCTCTGGATGACCTTTTCCCCAATGATGAAGATGACCCAGGGCAAGGAAGTAAGTGAACTTCAGATTATATAATTACAATGTATTTCTGCAGAACAGAAGCTTTGTTTTATCTTCAGGGAAATAATCAATCATTAATTCCTAGAGTGCTCTGGTCCAGACACTGTGCAGCATAGACAACAAGGGCAATTGCAGCTTTTAGGATTTATTGTATGCAGTAAATTATGATATAATGAAGATAAAAATGTTTCCCTGATGCACTTTTCTGTAATTTCTTACTCCAGCACTGACTATGTTCATCCCTTCCAAAGGGTGGAAGACAGGAAAGCTGATTTATGAGGATGTTATTCCCACTATATAAAAAGGCTGGGCTAGTCTAAGATGGTTTTAAAAAAAAAAAAAAAAAAAAGCTTGCTAGCTACCCTGACCTCATTAGGAGCTAATTTCAATACAAAATGTAGGTAGTAGCTTGCTAACTTAGGCAGAGAAGCTTTAGATCCCAGTGTCAGGACTTGCTTCAGTCAACCTTGAGACGTGGTAGTCTGCCCAGGTAGTGGGTTCTATGGTGACCTGTATGGTTAACTTCCCTGGGCAGGTTTCCATGAGAGGCCTTGTCAGTTCTATTTTTGTCACTCATAAAGAACACGATTTTTTTGCAATTAATACTCCTCCAGAGATGTTATCCTCTCAAGGCTGAAGGGTTGATGAGTTGGATGTGGTACACTTGAGTTACACCTTTATCATTATTTATGTTACCATAACAGCTAGGAGCCCCACTTATGGAGCAGGACTCCATTTCGCTATGTGCTTTATGAACATAGAACAAAAAAAAGATTGTTCCTGCTCCCATAGAGATTACAGTTTTAAGTACAAGACAGGAAACAACAGATGGATACAGACAGACCATTGGGATAGACAGGCACATTAGGAGATTAATTTCTTCATATGGGATAGGATAAGGAAACAGGACAATATTGGTCAGCCTGTGGTGTCCACACACCAGCGGCCTTAACCATTGGCAATTTTTTTGTAGGATGTCCTATGTGATGCTGAAATAAGATTGCCAGTGCAAATTTAATTCAGCTGTCTTGTGCATATGCATTGAGATAGTCTTGCCCAGCCTCCTTACAGGCTTGAGTGACAGGCAGGATGGTGGTGGTATACACAGTGGGGGAACTCTGTTTTAGCCATATTTAGATTGAGATGACAGCTAGATGTCCATGAGCTGATATTGGAGAGAGAGAGGCTGAGATTTTAGTTTGGACAGAAAGAGGCAGATTTGTAGTAGAGAGGTAGCTCTTTGAGACATCAGCATAGAGATTGCCCAGATATAAGATGAGAGGAAGAAGAGGGGGGACCAGGACAAAACACTGAGGAATTCCCATAGAAAGTTGGAGGCTGGGGATGAGGGGGATCCTCTGAAGGAGCAGTAAGAGGTAGGAGAAGAACCAGGAGAGGCTAGAGTTACAGAAGCCAAGGAGAAGCATGGTTGATAGTGTAAAAGGCAACTGACACAAGCAGGATGAGAATGGAGTACCCATTCAGAGCTTTGGCTAGGAAGAGGTCGTAAGACACTTTGGCAAGAGCAGTTTCAGTTGAGTGTAAGCTGCGGAAGCTGCATTGGAGAGGCTCTAGGGTGGAATTAGAGGAGTGGAACTCCAGGCAGCAATTGTAAACAGCATGCTCAATGAGCTTAGAGTTGAAAAGGAGATGGGGGTGGTAATTGGAGAGGCAAATGAGGTGAAGGTTGGGTTTTTTAAAGGTAGGAGAGACTAACATGTTTGCATTGTGAGGGGAAAGAGCAAGAGGCTTAATAAAGAGTAAGGGAACGGATGAGTGGATGCAAGGGATTTCAGGAGATGGGATGGTGTTACTAGAGCAAGCGGAGGAGTTAGACGGGAACAGCAGATGAGAAACTTCTGCATCTGTGACAGGACAGAAGGAGGTAAGAGTTGTAGAAGGAGGATAGGGAAGGTCATATTGTAGTTTGTCAGTTTTCTTGTGGAAGACATTGGCAAGATCCTGTGCTGAGAGAGAAGAGTAGGATTTGAGGAGTGAGTCAAAGGTGGCAAAAAGTTGGCTAGGATTGTGGGCATGGGATTCAATTGCGTTGAAGTGGTAGAGTTGTTTAACTAGGATGATGTCAGAACTGATGGAGGAGAGAACAAATTTGTAGTGGAGGAAGTCAGCCTGGTCTTGGAATTTCTGCCAGAGAAGATCTGCAGCGTGAGAGCAGGAGCAGAGGAAGTGCATGTTGGGAGTGATCCAGGGCTGGGGATTAGCAGTGGGAGCCTTGTCATGGAAGAAAGGGGCAAAAGAAGTAAGGGTGGAGGAGAGCGAAGCATGGAGATAATCTTCAATCATATAAATGGAAGAAAGGGGAGAGGGGGCAGGGAGGAGAAGGCTGAGAGCAGATGACAGTTCTTCAGTGCTGATGGACTGGAAGGCAAAGAAAAACCAAGTGACAGGGTATTAGGAAGGGGACTAATGAGCGATGCAAAAAGAGACCAGGTGGTGGTCGCAGGAGAGACATCAACAACATAGGATCAGCGAGAGTAGAGTATTTGGTGAAGACCAAGTCAATTGAGTGGCCATTTGGTGAGTGGGAAAGTTGAACCAGAGCTTCAGGTCAAATGAAGAGGAGAGGGTGAAGAAATGCATAGCTACAGATCAGATGAGTCATTAACATGGAAGATGAAGTCACCAAGAATGAGTGAGAGTATAAGGAGAGAAAGAGCCAGGACTCAAAATCAGAGAGGAAGTCTGATGGGGAGGAGTTAGGTAGATGAGAGGAGAAAGGATTGGGATGCTGTGTTGCTCAAAAGACAGAGTGGAAGAGGGCTGAGGAAGGGGGTTGGAAGTGGCAGAACCGGGAGAGGAGAAGCCACACATCCAGCAGGGTTGGATCCAAGGGAGGGAGGGGAGTGTGGGGGAAGGAGAGGCCTTTGTAAGAGAGGGCAACTACAGAATCAGTGTAGGGATCCAGGTCTCTGAGAACCAGGAGCTAGAGGGAGCAAGATACGAAGTGGTAATGGATGACTGAGATCTTTTTAGAGATGGAATGGGTGTTCCAAAGACAAAAAGAGGAGGGGAGCAGGTGGGGAAAATGGAGCAGGAGAGGTGTACGGTTAGGAATGGTAACAGAATGGGTGGAGTTGGTGGGGGGACAGGTGTGGGTGGTGAAGAGGTTGATGAGGAAGGGAATGCCAGGGTTGGGACAAAGGTCACCGAAGATGAGGAGGTGGCAGCAGAGGATGTGTGGTTTGGATTTGTGATGGTGGGAGGAGAAGGGAGATTTGAATAGAGAGAGGAAAAGGTATAGTTAGTGAGAATTGTAGAGGGGTGAGGGTAATAAAGGAGGGGAAATTGAGCTAGTGTGAGGGGTAGAGGAGGGAGGAAGAGAAGAGATGATGTGATGCAAAATAGAAGAGGGATGTGTTGAGAACCATAGGAGAACGACAGGGGGATGAGGTTACAACAGAAAACCCAAACCCGAACTGAGTTCAAAAAATATTTTGAAGGCACCCTTGCATGTCCCCCTGCTAAGTGGCTGCGGTGCTTTCTCCCACCTTGTAACGGAGGAGGGGAGTAGCCATCTGGGGTCCAGTGCTGGGATGATCTGGGCAGTGGGGGGGGGGTGTTTCCTTGGTGCTTACGATCCTTATGTGGTAATTCAGTTAAATTGTTGATGGTTAGGATTTGTTTACTGAAATACTGAAGCTTTACAAAATATAAATCAACAAGAGTGTGAGATTGGTTCTATAAAATCTAAAAGAGAATTGCTATGGAGACCTATTGGTGATAGTCACCTGAATCAAATTTCTCTTCAGATGCAGCCATTGTGTGGGGTTTGAAAGGAATAGTAGAGAAAATCATTAAGATTTTATGTTGGGCTGAGGTTCATCTTCCAGGTTTCGTTGAAGTCAACATACTGGTAACACTAATGCTGAATTGCAGAGCCATACCCACAGCTGTCCAGTCCATCCACCATTTATTTGAACAAAGAAGGAAGGGCAGTCTTTAGGTGACTCCTATGCCCACCTGTCAAAAGGTGCTTATGCTCTTTAGGCTCTGGTAGTAGATGCCTGGTTTCATCCCTGGATTATCAACTAAGCCTACATCTTCCTCCCTATGCTAGGCAGGGTGTTGAACTTGCTAGAGAGATAGGCAAGTCCACACTACAGACGTATATCGATATAACGACATCGCTCAAGGATGTGAAAAATTCACATCCTTGAGCGATGTAGTTATAACAACCTAACCCCCCACGTAGACAGTGCTATGTCAACAGGAGAGCCTGTCCTGTCAAAATAGCTACCGCCTCTTGGGGAGGTGGATTAACTACGGTGGCAGGAGAAGCTCTCCTGTCGGCATAGGAACGTCTTCATTAAAGTGCCACAGTGGCACTGCTACAGTGGTGCAGCTGTAGCTCTGTACATGAAGACACGCCCATAGTCCTCATGGTTGTCAAGATGTAATTTGATGAAGACAGACTCAAAGGGGATGGATAGAATGGGGCTAGAAGACAAAGGTTATAATTACAAGAACATACAGCTGGTTTATTGTATGCATCTTGTTTATCACATCTTTGAAAGTCAAAAACATCATAATTTTTTTTGCTTGTTTGGGTTATCTTAGAAATGGAGAAGGGAAAATACTAGTAGCTAAAGCAGTGGTTCTCAACCTGCGGCCTGTGGGCTGCTTGCAGCCCGATCAGCACACAGCTGCAGCCGATGTGACATCTTCAGGGCCATACAGGTAGTATTGGATATGGACCACAATGGTAAATAGGTTGAGAACCACTGGAAGAAAGGGCAGTGGGCAGAAAGGGGAAGAGGATCAGAGTGTGAAGTATAATGGGCAAGAATTTGCAGATGTAACCGTTGCAGTTTGTTTTGAACTGAATGATTCCACTGACATTAGAGTTTGCCAGGGTTGTGAAAGTGTCCCTTGTTTGGTAGGGGCATAGGAGTGCAGAAAGCCAGGCTCTCGCTGCTGGAGCTCTGGTCCTTTGCATTCAGTTTCTGGAATCAGTGTGGTTCTGCATTGGAGGAGACCTTCATAGCCCTCACAGAAACTTGTGTGGCGAGGAGGGGACAACAGGCTATTTCCTCCTGGTTCTGGGATGGAGATGCAGTTGTCGTGATTGACGGGTAGGGAACCAGGTGAGCAGATTTCAAAGGAGTAGCAAACAAAATGAAGAGGCTGGCTCTAAAGGCTTGCTTCCCTTTTCTCTTGCTGCTGCTGCTACCTCTATTGGTGTCTTTTCTAGGGTAGCATAGTGCTTTTATAGGCCACCATGGGAAGAGTGGTTGGAGAGGAGGACAGGACATGCGGAAGATGATGACTACTGAGACTTCATACTCCTGGAGCAAGGGGATAAAGGAGGAAAAGTAGACTAAGGCCTGGTCTACACTAGCCTGTTATTTCGGAATTAGCCAAGTTATTTCGGGGGGAAAAAAATGATTCCGTCCACATGACCAAACTTTTTTTTTCGATTTAAAGGGCTCTTTAGTTCGATTTCTGTACTCCTCCTTGGCAAGTGGAGTAGTACTTAAATCAAGATTGCAATCCCGGGTTAAAGGAATTGTGGATGCAATTCGACGTTATTGGCCTCCGGGAGCTATCCCAGGATGCTCCCTTGTGACCGCTCTGGACAACACTCTCAACTCCAATGCACTAGCCAGCTGGGCAGGAAAAGCCACGGGAACTTTTGAATTTCATTTCCTGTTTGGTGACCATCAGCACAGTCCACCATCACAGGTGACCATGCAGAGTCCACCATCACAAGAGATCACGCAGTCCCAGATTCACAGATGAGCTCCAGCATGGTCCGAATGGGAGGTACTGGATCTCATCGCATGCTGGGGAGATGAGTCTGTTATGGCAGAACTACGTTCCAAAAAAAGGAACACAAATACCTACGCTAAAGGGTAGTTAAATAATTACGCTAAAGGGTGAGTGAGAGCCTGATCGGAGCAATGCGGGCGGGGGGGAACCCAGCCGTGCTGGGTTGTTCGCGTTTAGAGTAAATGGCTCCGCTGTATAGTGGATCTAATGTAGGAAAGGCAACAAGACCAGACTTCTGCTGCAGCCCCTGTATACTGACACTTCCTCATCCCCAAGTTCCATAGCCTCCTCACCCAGACGCCCAGGAACACTAGGGGGATGCTACGGGGACCCACACACTCAACCCCAGAGGATTGCCCAAGCACCAGAAAGCTGGCATATGCGAACTTTTGATTTAGTTTCTGGACTTGTCCTTCCCTCCTCCTGCACCCCCCAACCCTTCCCCCCCAGTCTACCTTCTAATTTCTCTCAGTGCGTTGTGCATCAAATAATAAAGAACAGTTCTTAAACAATTTTACAGTTTATGTACTGGCCGCCATGGTGTGCTGGGGCCAAGGTGGGGATATGCGTTCCGTCTATTGCCCCGCCGCAGTTTGGGAACCCCAGGGCATTAAAGCCATCTACAGTGGTCTGCACATTTCCCAAAGTCACTACCCTTGTGTAGCAGGGTGATCCCCTGCTCCTGCCCTGAAGGGCTTAAAACAGCCAGGAAGAGGGCTGTGGCAGGGAAAAGCTAAGCTGCTTGGGGAAGTAGCCACAGCTGGGCCATGCCCCAGTCAGGCCCAGCTGGTCCCTATAAAAGGCTGTGAGCCAGAGGCCCAGGAACAGTATCCCTCTGCCTGTAGAGGGAGAAGGGCCTGGCTGCAGGGAGCTAGGCCGGGTACCTGAGTGGAACAGGGCTGGGGAAAGGCAGAGGAGCTGCGGAGCTCCTGCCTGGAAAGCCCCAGGCTGCGGCCTAGCATTGGGCTAATAGGTACTGGGGGTTGCAGAGGGCAGCCCAGGGTTAGGCCAAGGCAGCAGGTCCAAACCCTCCTTGCCAGTGATGCCAGGCTGATACTGCAGTCTTCCCTAGGGCGCAGGGGCTAGACAATGACTGGAAGTAGCCATATACTGAGGCAAGGTGGGGATAGTGGGTGGGGGGTCCCCTGGGGAGGGGAGACCCTAAGACTGAGGGGATTACTGCTAGGGAGCAGCATCCCAGGTAAAAGGGCACCGGGTCCTGGGAGGGACATGGCGCCAGAGGACAGGCAGATCACCAGCCTGCAAAGGGCGCTCCGGAGCTGGAACTGAGCTAATTCCCAGGAGGCGCCGCAGGGGTGAGTCCGCTCATCTACACCTTGATAGCAGCTGGTCAATGATTGTATTGGCTACTTGCAGCACAGCAGCTCCTACAGTAGATTTGCCCACTTCAAACTGATTCCTGACTGACCGGTAGCTGCCGGGCGTTGCAAGCTTCCACAGTGCTATGGCTACTCGCTTCTCAGCTGTGAGGCCTGCTCTCATTTTGGTGTCTTTGCGCTTCAGGGCAGGGGACAGCAAGTGACAAAGTTCCATGGAAGTGGCCCTATGCATATGAAGGTTTTGCAGCCGCTGGGAATCATCCCAGACCTGCAACACTATGCGGTCCCACCAGTCTCTGCTTGTTTCCCGGGCCCAGAATCGGCATTCCCTGGCATGAACCTGGCCCAATGCCACCATGATCTCCCAATCGCCACATGCCATGCATCTAGGAACATCTGTGTCCATGTCCTCATCAGTATAGTAATCGCACTGTCGTCGCTTCCTCGCCCGGTTTTGCAGGTACTGAACATACTGCTGGATAATGCACGAGGTGTTTACAATGGTCAAAACTGCAGCAGAGATCTGAGCAGGCTTCATGTTTGCTGCGCAATGGCGCCTGCATGGGTAATCCTTGAAAAAGGGCGCAAAATGAGCTGTTCGGTTCAAGATGGCTGATAAAGGGCGGTAAATGGTTGTCTTCTGTAGCTTCCATGGGAGCTCAGGACAGCTTCCGCTGCTTTCTCCAGATTGTCTGTGCAGCTCTGTTCACAATGGCCAAGAAACAGCAGGAAATTGTTGCCTTCTGTAGCTTCAACGGGAGCCCAGGACCGACAACATGGAAAAAGCGATAGCAGTTTGCGGCGGAAGCATGAGCAGAGTTTGTGGCGGAAGCTGTGTGGCTCTGTTCATGATTGCCAAGAAACGGCGGGGAATTGTTACCTTCTGTAGCTTCCATGGGAGCCCAGGACAGACAACATGGAAAAAGCGGGGAAGCTGTGCGGCTCTGTTCATGATGGCCGAGAAATGGCGGGAAATGGGTTACATGAAAGAGTAGATAGAAAGAGGAGAGGACATTCCAAGTGGATTCAACATACCAGGAGACAGGCGGTGCACTGTGCTGCACCATCTGCTGGCAGCATGGAGTCTGCCGTAGCTTTCAGGGAGGGAGGAGCGAGTGATGGCACACACCCAGAAAAACCTGCGAGAATGTTTTTGCCCCATCATGCACTGGGAGATTAACCCACAATTCCAATGGGCGGCAGAGATTGCGGGAACTGTGAGAGAGCTACCACAGTGCAACGCTCCGCCATTCGATGCTAGCCTCGGTACTGTGGACGCACTCCGCCGAATTCACGTGCTTTAGTGGGGACACACAACATGGAATGTATGAACTCGATTCTGGAAGTTTGAATAAAATAACTTCGAATTAATTTCGTATTGTAAACGTACCCTAACTCTAGTCACCTTCCTGTGGCTGGCTGGTGTTGCTTGTCTTCCCCTACTCTTCCCCCTGGGTAACTTGGACCTTTAGTAGCTGTAACTGAGGGCAGAATTTGGCCTTAAAATTGGAGCTTTGTTAA